>NC_090436.1:40356230-40692616 GCF_031143425.1 Pleurodeles waltl
GAGCCACAAATTTCCTTCCACCCAGCGTTCCCCCAAGTCTCCCGATAAAAATGATACCTCACTTGTGTGGGTAGGCATAGCGCCCGTGACAGGAAATGCCCCAAAGCGCAATGTGGACACATCTAATTTTTTGAAAGAAAACAGAGGTGTTTTTTGCAAAGTGTCTACCTGTTGATTTTGGCCTCTAGCTCATCCGGCACCTAGGGAAACCTGCCAAACCTGTGCATTTCTGAAAACTAGAGACCTAGGGGAATCCAAGATGGGGTGACTTGTGGGGCTCGGACCAGGTTCTGTTACCCAGAATCCTTTGCAAACCTCAAAATTTGGCTAAAAATTCACATGTTCCTCACATTTCTGTGGCAGAAAGTTCTGGAATCTGAGAGGAGCCACAAATTTCCTTCCACCCAGCGTTCCCCCAAGTCTCCCGCTAAAAACGATACCTCACTTGTGTGGGTAGGCCTAGCGCCCACAACAGGAAATGCCCCAAAGTGCAACGTAGACACATCCAATTTTTCGAAAGAAAACAGAGGTGTTTTTTGCAAAGTGCCTACCTGTAGATTTTGGCCTCTAGCTCAGCCGGCACCTAGGGAAACCTACCAAACCTGTGCATTTCTGAAAACTAGAGACCTAGGGGAATCCAAGATGGGGTGACTTGTGGGGCTCGGACCAGGTTCTGTTACCCAGAATCCTTTGCAAATCTCAAAATTTGGCTAAAAAAACACATGTTCCTCTCATTTCTGTGGCAGAAAGTTCTGGAATCTGAGAGGAGCCACAAATTTCCTTCCACCCAGCGTTCCCCCAAGTCTCCCGCTAAAAACGATACCTCACTTGTGTGGGTAGGCCTAGCGCCCGCGACAGGAAATGCCCCAAAGCGCAACGTGGACACATCCAATTTTTTGAAAGAAAACCGAGGTGTTTTTTGCAAAGTGCCTACCTGTAGATTTTGGCCTCTAGCTCAGCCGGCACCTAGGGAAACCTATCAAACTGGAGCATTTCTGAAAACTAGAGACCTAGAGGAATCCAAGATGGGGTGACTTTTGGGGCTCGGACCAGGTTCTTTTACCCAGAATCCTTTGCAAACCTCAAAATTTGGCTAAAAAAACACATGTTCCTCACATTTCTGTGGCAGAAAGTTCTGGAATCTGAGAGGAGCCACAAATTTCCTTCCACCCAGCGTTCCCCCAAGTCTCCCAATAAAAATGATACCTCACTTGTGTGGGCAGGCCTAGCGCCCGCGACAAGAAATGCCCCAAAGCGCAACGTGGACACATCTTATTTTTCGAAAGAAAACAGAGGTGTTTTTTGCAAAGTGCCTACCTGTAGATTTTGGCCTCTAGCTCAGCCGGCACCTAGGGAAACCTACCAAACCTGTGCATTTCTGAAAACTAAAGACCTAGGGGAATCCAAGATGGGGTGACTTGTGGGTCTGAAACCAGGTTCTGTTACCCAGAATCCTTTGCAAACCTCAAAATTTGGCTAAAAAAAAAAATGTTCCTCTCATTTCTGTGGCAGAAAGTTCTGGAATCTGAGAGGAGCCACAAATTTCCTTCCACCCAGCGTTCCCCCAAGTCTCCCGATAAAAATGATACCTCACTTGTGTGGGTAGGCCTAGCACCCGCAACAGGAAATGCCCCAAAGCGCAACGTGGACACATCCAATTTTTTGAAAGAAAACCGAGGAAGTTTTTGCAAAGTGCCTACCTGTAGATTTTAGCCTCTAGCTCAGCCGGCACCTAGGGAAACCTACCAAACCTGTGCATTTCTGAAAACTAGAGACCTAGGGGAATCCAAGATGAGGTGACTTGTGGGGCTCGGACCAGGTTCTGTTACCCAGAATCCTTTGCAAACCTCAAAATTTGGCTAAAAAAACACATGTTCCTCACATTTCTGTGGCAGAAAGTTCTGGAATCTGAGAGGAGCCACAAATTTCCTTCCATCCAGCGTTCCCCCACGTCTCCCGCTAAAAGCAATACCTCACTTGTGTGGGTAGGCCTAGCGCCCGCGACAGGAAATGCTCTAAAGCGCAACGTGGACACATCCAATTTTTTGAAAGAAAACAGAGGTGTTTTTTGCAAAGTGCCTACCTGTAGATGTTGGCCTCTAGCTCAGCCGGCACCTAGGGAAACCTACCAAACCTGTGCATTTCTGAAAACTAGAGACCTAGGGGAATTCAACATGGGGTGACTTGTGGGGCTCCGACCAGGTTCTGTTCCCAGAATCCTTTGCAAACCTCAAAATTTGGCTAAAAAAACACATGTTCCTCACATTTCTGTGGCAGAAAGTTCTGGAATCTGAGAGGGGCCACAAATTTCCTTCCACCCAGCGTTCCCCCAAGTCTACCGATAAAAATGATACCTCACTTGTGTGGGTAGGCCTAGCGCCCGCAACAGGAAATGCCCCAAAGCGCAACGTGGACACATCCAATTTTTTTTAAAGAAAACCGAGGTGTTTTTTGCAAAGTGCCTACCTGTAGATTTTGGCCTCTAGCTCAGCCGGCACCTCGGGAAACCTACCAAACCTGTGCATTTCTGAAAACTAGAGATCTAGGGGAATCCAAGATGGGGTGACTTGTGGGGCTCGGACCAGGTTGTGTTACCCAGAATCCTTTGCAAACCTCAAAATTTGGCTAAAAATACGCATGTTCCTCACATTTCTGTGGCAGAAGTTCTGGAATCTGAGAGGAGCCACAAATTTCCTTCCACCCAGCGTTCTCCCAAGTCTCCCGATAAAAATGATACCTCACTTGTGTGGGTAGGCCTAGGGCCCGCAACAGAAAATGCCCGAAAGCGCAACGTGGACACATCCAGTTTTTTTAAAGAAAACAGAGGTGTTTTTTGCAAAGTGCCTACCTGTGGATTTTGGCCTCTAGCTCAGCCGGCACCTAGGGAAACCTACCAAACCTGTGCATTTCTGAAAACTAGAGACCTAGGGGAATTCAAGATGGGGTGACTTGTGGGGCTCGGACCAGGTTCTGTTACCCAGAATCCTTTACAAACCTCAAAATTTGTCTAAAAAAACACATGTTCCTCACATTTCTGTGGCAGAAAGTTCTGGAATCTGAGAGGAGCCACAAATTTCCTTCCACCCAGTGTTCCCTCAAGTCTCCCGCTAAAAACGATACCTCACTTGTGTGGGTAGGCCTAGCGCCCGCGACAGGAAATGCCCCAACGCGCAACGTGGACACATCCAATTTTTTGAAAGAAAACAGAGGTGTTTTTTGCAAAGTGCCTACCTGTAGATTTTGGCCTCTAGCTCAGCCGGCACCTAGGGAAACCTACCAAACCTGTGCATTTCTAAAAACTAGAGACCTAAGGGAATTCAAGATGGGGTGACTTGTGGGGCTCGGACCAGGTTCTGTTACCCAGAATCCTTTGCAAACCTCAAAATTTGGCTAAAAAAACACATGTTCCTCACATTTCTGTGTCAGAAAGTTCTGGAATCTGAGAGGAGCCACAAATTTCCTTCCACCCAGCGTTCCCCCAAGTCTCCCGATAAAAATGATACCTCACTTGTGTGGGTAGGCATAGCGCCCGTGACAGGAAATGCCCCAAAGCGCAATGTGGACACATCTAATTTTTTGAAAGAAAACAGAGGTGTTTTTTGCAAAGTGTCTACCTGTTGATTTTGGCCTCTAGCTCATCCGGCACCTAGGGAAACCTGCCAAACCTGTGCATTTCTGAAAACTAGAGACCTAGGGGAATCCAAGATGGGGTGACTTGTGGGGCTCGGACCAGGTTCTGTTACCCAGAATCCTTTGCAAACCTCAAAATTTGGCTAAAAATACACATGTTCCTCACATTTCTGTGGCAGAAAGTTCTGGAATCTGAGAGGAGCCACAAATTTCCTTCCACCCAGCGTTCCCCCAAGTCTCCCGCTAAAAACGATACCTCACTTGTGTGGGTAGGCCTAGCGCCCACAACAGGAAATGCCCCAAAGCGCAACGTAGACACATCCAATTTTTCGAAAGAAAACAGAGGTGTTTTTTGCAAAGTGCCTACCTGTAGATTTTGGCCTCTAGCTCAGCCGGCACCTAGGGAAACCTACCAAACCTGTGCATTTCTGAAAACTAGAGACCTAGGGGAATCCAAGATGGGGTGACTTGTGGGGCTCGGACCAGGTTCTGTTACCCAGAATCCTTTGCAAATCTCAAAATTTGGCTAAAAAAACACATGTTCCTCTCATTTCTGTGGCAGAAAGTTCTGGAATCTGAGAGGAGCCACAAATTTCCTTCCACCCAGCGTTCCCCCAAGTCTCCCGCTAAAAACGATACCTCACTTGTGTGGGTAGGCCTAGCGCCCGCGACAGGAAATGCCCCAAAGCGCAACGTGGACACATCCAATTTTTTGAAAGAAAACCGAGGTGTTTTTTGCAAAGTGCCTACCTGTAGATTTTGGCCTCTAGCTCAGCCGGCACCTAGGGAAACCTATCAAACTGGAGCATTTCTGAAAACTAGAGACCTAGAGGAATCCAAGATGGGGTGACTTTTGGGGCTCGGACCAGGTTCTTTTACCCAGAATCCTTTGCAAACCTCAAAATTTGGCTAAAAAAACACATGTTCCTCACATTTCTGTGGCAGAAAGTTCTGGAATCTGAGAGGAGCCACAAATTTCCTTCCACCCAGCGTTCCCCCAAGTCTCCCAATAAAAATGATACCTCACTTGTGTGGGCAGGCCTAGCGCCCGCGACAAGAAATGCCCCAAAGCGCAACGTGGACACATCCAATTTTTCGAAAGAAAACAGAGGTGTTTTTTGCAAAGTGCCTACCTGTAGATTTTGGCCTCTAGCTCAGCCGGCACCTAGGGAAACCTACCAAACCTGTGCATTTCTGATAACTAAAGACCTAGGGGAATCCAAGATGGGGTGACTTGTGGGTCTGAAATCAGGTTCTGTTACCCAGAATCCTTTGCAAACCTCAAAATTTGGCTAAAAAAAAAAATGTTCCTCTCATTTCTGTGGCAGAAAGTTCAGGAATCTGAGAGGAGCCACAAATTTCCTTCCACCCAGCGTTCCCCCAAGTCTCCCGATAAAAATGATACCTCACTTGTGTGGGTAGGCCTAGCACCCGCAACAGGAAATGCCCCAAAGCGCAACGTGGACACATCCAATTTTTTGAAAGAAAACCGAGGAAGTTTTTGCAAAGTGCCTACCTGTAGATTTTAGCCTCTAGCTCAGCCGGCACCTAGGGAAACCTACCAAACCTGTGCATTTCTGAAAACTAGAGACCTAGGGGAATCCAAGATGAGGTGACTTGTGGGGCTCGGACCAGGTTCTGTTACCCAGAATCCTTTGCAAACCTCAAAATTTGGCTAAAAAAACACATGTTCCTCACATTTCTGTGGCAGAAAGTTCTGGAATCTGAGAGGAGCCACAAATTTCCTTCCATCCAGCGTTCCCCCACGTCTCCCGCTAAAAGCAATACCTCACTTGTGTGGGTAGGCCTAGCGCCCGCGACAGGAAATGCTCTAAAGCGCAACGTGGACACATCCAATTTTTTGAAAGAAAACAGAGGTGTTTTTTGCAAAGTGCCTACCTGTAGATGTTGGCCTCTAGCTCAGCCGGCACCTAGGGAAACCTACCAAACCTGTGCATTTCTGAAAACTAGAGACCTAGGGGAATTCAACATGGGGTGACTTGTGGGGCTCCGACCAGGTTCTGTTCCCAGAATCCTTTGCAAACCTCAAAATTTGGCTAAAAAAACACATGTTCCTCACATTTCTGTGGCAGAAAGTTCTGGAATCTGAGAGGGGCCACAAATTTCCTTCCACCCAGCGTTCCCCCAAGTCTACCGATAAAAATGATACCTCACTTGTGTGGGTAGGCCTAGCGCCCGCAACAGGAAATGCCCCAAAGCGCAACGTGGACACATCCAATTTTTTTTAAAGAAAACCGAGGTGTTTTTTGCAAAGTGCCTACCTGTAGATTTTGGCCTCTAGCTCAGCCGGCACCTCGGGAAACCTACCAAACCTGTGCATTTCTGAAAACTAGAGATCTAGGGGAATCCAAGATGGGGTGACTTGTGGGGCTCGGACCAGGTTGTGTTACCCAGAATCCTTTGCAAACCTCAAAATTTGGCTAAAAATACGCATGTTCCTCACATTTCTGTGGCAGAAGTTCTGGAATCTGAGAGGAGCCACAAATTTCCTTCCACCCAGCGTTCTCCCAAGTCTCCCGATAAAAATGATACCTCACTTGTGTGGGTAGGCCTAGGGCCCGCAACAGAAAATGCCCCAAAGCGCAACGTGGACACATCCAGTTTTTTTAAAGAAAACAGAGGTGTTTTTTGCAAAGTGCCTACCTGTGGATTTTGGCCTCTAGCTCAGCCGGCACCTAGGGAAACCTACCAAACCAGTGCATTTCTGAAAACTAGAGACCTAGGGGAATTCAAGATGGGGTGACTTGTGGGGCTCGGACCAGGTTCTGTTACCCAGAATCCTTTGCAAACCTCAAAATTTGTCTAAAAAAACACATGTTCCTCACATTTCTGTGGCAGAAAGTTCTGGAATCTGAGAGGAGCCACAAATTTCCTTCCACCCAGTGTTCCCTCAAGTCTCCCGCTAAAAACGATACCTCACTTGTGTGGGTAGGCCTAGCGCCCGCGACAGGAAATGCCCCAACGCGCAACGTGGACACATCCAATTTTTTGAAAGAAAACAGAGGTGTTTTTTGCAAAGTGCCTACCTGTAGATTTTGGCCTCTAGCTCAGCCGGCACCTAGGGAAACCTACCAAACCTGTGCATTTCTAAAAACTAGAGACCTAAGGGAATTCAAGATGGGGTGACTTGTGGGGCTCGGACCAGGTTCTGTTACCCAGAATCCTTTGCAAACCTCAAAATTTGGCTAAAAAAACACATGTTCCTCACATTTCTGTGGCAGAAAGTTCTGGAATCTGAGAGGAGCCACAAATTTCCTTCCACCCAGCGTTCCCCCAAGTCTCCCGATAAAAATGATACCTCACTTGTGTGGGTAGGCCTAGCGCCCGTGACAGGAAATGCCCCAAAGCGCAATGTGGACACATCTAATTTTTTGAAAGAAAACAGAGGTGTTTTTTGCAAAGTGTCTACCTGTTGATTTTGGCCTCTAGCTCATCCGGCACCTAGGGAAACCTGCCAAACCTGTGCATTTCTGAAAACTAGAGACCTAGGGGAATCCAAGATGGGGTGACTTGTGGGGCTCGGACCAGGTTCTGTTACCCAGAATCCTTTGCAAATCTCAAACTTTGGCTAAAAAAACACATGTTCCTCTCATTTCTGTGGCAGAAAGTTCTGGAATCTGAGAGGAGCCACAAATTTCCTTCCACCCAGCGTTCCCCCAAGTCTCCCGCTAAAAACGATACCTCACTTGTGTGGGTAGGCCTAGCGCCCGCGACAGGAAATGCCCCAAAGCGCAACGTGGACACATCCAATTTTTTGAAAGAAAACCGAGGTGTTTTTTGCAAAGTGCCTACCTGTAGATTTTGGCCTCTAGCTCAGCCGGCACCTAGGGAAACCTACCAAAGCTGTGCATTTCTGAAAACTAGAGACCTAGGGGAATTCAAAATGGGGTGACTTGTGGGGCTCGGACCAGGTTCTGTTACCCAGAATCCTTTGCAAACCCAAAAATTTGGCTTAAAAAACACATGTTCCTCACATTTCTGTGGCAGAAAGTTCTGAAATCTGAGAGGAGCCATAAATTTCCTTCCACCCAGCGTTCCCCCACGCCTCCTGATAAAAATGATACCTAACTTGTGTGGGTAGGCCTAGCGCTCGCAACAGGAAATGCCCCAAAGCGCAACGTGGACACATCCAATTTTTTTAAAGACAACAGAGGTGTTTTTTGCAAAGTGCCTACCTGTAGATTTTGGCCTCTAGCTCAGCCGGCACCTATCGAAACCTACCAAACCTGTGCATTTCTGAAAACTAGAGACCTAGGGGAATACAAGATGGGGTGACTTGTGGTTCTCGGACCAGGTTCTGTTTCCCAGAATCCTTTGCAAACCTCAAAATTTGGCTAAAAAAACACATGTTCCTCACATTTCTGTGGCAGAAAGTTCTGGAATCTGAGAGGAGCCACAAATTGCCTTCCACCCAGCGTTCCCCCAAGCCTCCCGATAAAAATGATACCTCACTTGTGTGGGTAGGCCTAGCGCCCGCAACAGGAAATGCCCCAAAGCGCAACGTGGACACATCCAATTTTTTTAGAAAACAGAGGTGTTTTTTGCAAAGTGCCTACCTGTAGATTTTGGCCTCTAGCTCAGCCGGCACCTAGGGAAACCTACCAAACCTGTGCATTTCTGAAAACTAGAGACCTAGGGGAATCCAAGACGGGGTGACTTGTGGGGCTCGGACCAGGTTCTGTTACCCAGAATCCTTTGCAAACCCCAAAATTTGGCTAAAAAAACACATGTTCCTCACATTTCTGTGGCAGAAAGTTCTGGAATCTGAGAGGAGCCACAAATTTCCTTCCACCCAGCGTTCCCCCAAGTCTCCCGATAAAAATGATACCTCACTTGTGTGGGTAGGCCTAGCGCCCGTGACAGGAAATGCCCCAAAGCGCAACGTGGACACATCCAATTTTTTGAAAGAAAACAGAGGTGTTTTTTGCAAAGTGCCTACATGTAGATTTTGGCCTCTAGCTCAGCCGACACCTATTGAAAGCTACCATACCTGTGCATTTCTGAAAACTAGAGACCTAGGGGAATCCAAGATGGGGTGACTTGTGGGGCTCGGACCAGGTTCTGTTACCCAGAATCCTTTGCGAACCTCAATATTTGGAGAAAAAAACACATGTTCCTCACATTTCTGTGGCAGAAAGTTCTGGAATCTGAGAGGAGCCACAAATTTCCTTTCACCCAGCGTTCCCCCAAGTCTCCCGATAAAAATGATACCTCACTTGTGTGGGTAGGCCTAGCGCCCGCAACAGGAATTGCCCCAAAGCGCAACGTGGACACATCCAATTTTTTTAAAGAAAACAGAGGTGTTTTTTGCAAAGTGCCTACCTGTAGATTTTGGCCTCTAGCTCAGCCGGCACCTAGGGAAACCTACCAAACCTGTGCATTTCTGAAAACTAGAGACCTAGGGGAATCCAAGATGAGGTGACTTGTGGGGCTCGGACCAGGTTCTGTTACCCAGAATCCTTTGCAAACCTCAAAATTTGGCTAAAAAAACACATATTCCTCACATATCTGTGGCAGAAAGTTCTGGAATCTGAGAGGAGCCACAAATTTCCTTCCACCCTGCGTTCCCCCAAGTCTCCCGATAAAAATGATACCTCACATGTGTAGGTAGGCCTAGCGCCCGTGACAGGAAATGCCCCAAAGCGCAACGTGGACACATCCAATTTTTTGAAAGAAAACAGAGGTGTTTTTTGCAAAGTGCTTACCTGTAGATGTTGGCCTCTAGCTCAGCCGGCACCTAGGGAAACCTACCAAACCTGTGCATTTCTGAAAACTAGAGACCTAGGGGAATTCAAGATGGGGTGACTTGTGGGGCTCCGACCAGGTTCTGTTACCCAGAATCCTTTGCAAACCTCAAAATTCGGCTAAAAAAACACATGTTCCTCACATTTCTGTGGCAGAAAGTTCTGGAATCTGAGAGGAGCCACAAATTTCCTTCCACCCAGCGTTCCTCCAAGTCTACCGATAAAATTTATACCTCACTTGTGTGGGTAGGCCTAGCGCCCGCAACAGGAAATGCCCCAAAGCGCAACGTGGACACATCCAATTTTTTGAAAGAAAACAGAGGTGTTTTTTGCAAAGTGCCTACCTGTAGATTTTGGCCTCTAGCTCAGCCGGCACATAGGGAAACCTACCAAACCTGTGCATTTCTGAAAACTAGAGACCTAGGGGAATTCAAGATGGGGTGACTTGTGGGGCTCAGACCAGGTTCTGTTACCCAGAATCCTTTGCAAACCTCAAAATTTGGCTAAAAAAAAACACATGTTCCTCACATTTCTGTGGCAGAAAGTTCTGGAATCTGAGAGGAGCCACAAATTTCCTTCCACCCAGTGTTCCCCCAAGTCTCCCGATAAAAATTATACCTCACTTGTGTGGGTAGGCCTAGCGCCCGCAACAGGAAATGCCCCAAAGCGCAACGTGGACACATCCAATTTTTCGAAAGAAAACAGAGGTGTTTTTTGCAAAGTGCCTACCTGTAGATTTTGGCCTCTAGCTCAGCCGACACCTATTGAAAGCTACCATACCTGTGCATTTCTGAAAACTAGAGACCTAGGGAAATCCAAGATGGGGTGACTTGTGGGGCTCGGACCAGGTTCTGTTACCCAGAATCCTTTGCAAACCCCAAAGTTTGGCTAAAAAAACACATGTTCCTCACATTTCTGTGGCGGAAAGTTCTGGAATCTGAGAGGAGCCACAAATTTCCTTCCACCCTGCGTTCCCCCAAGTCTCCCGATAAAAATGATACCTCACATGTGTAGGTAGGCCTAGCGCCCGTGACAGGAAATGCCCCAAAGCGCAACGTGGACACATCCAATTTTTTGAAAGAAAACAGAGATGTTTTTTGCAAAGTGCCTACCTGTAGATTTTGGCCTCTAGCTCAGCCGGCACCTAGGGAAACCTACCAAACCTGTGCATTTCTGAAAACTAGAGATCTAGGGGAATCCATGATGGGGTGACTTGTGGGGCTCGGACCAGGTTCTGTTACCCCGAATCCTTTGCAAACCCCAAAATTTGGCTAAAAAAACACATGTTCCTCACATTTCTGTTGCCGAAAGTTGTGGAATCTGAGAGGAGCCACAAATTTCCTTCCACCCAGCGTTTCCCCAAGTCTCCCGATAAAAATGATACCTCACTTGTGTGGGTAGGCCTAGCGCCCGTGACAGGAAATGCCCCAAAGCGCAACGTGGACACATCCAATTTCTTGAAAGAAAACAGAGGTGTTTTTTGCAAAGTGCCTACCTGTAGATTTTGGCCTCTAGCTCAGCCGGCACCTAGGGAAACCTACCAAACCTGTGCATTTCTGAAAACTAGAGACCTAGGGGAATCCAAGATGAGGTGACTTGTGGGGCTCGGACCAGGTTCTGTTACCCAGAATCCTTTGCAAACCTCAAAATTTGGCTAAAAAAACACATATTCCTCACATTTCTGTGGCAGAAAGTTCTGGAATCTGAGAGGAGCCACAAATTTCCTTCCACCCTGCGTTCCCCCAAGTCTCCCGATAAAAATGATACCTCACATGTGTAGGTAGGCCTAGCGCCCGTGACAGGAAATGCCCCAAAGCGCAACGTGGACACATCCAATTTTTTGAAAGAAAACAGAGGTGTTTTTTGCAAAGTGCCTACCTGTAGATGTTGGCCTCTAGCTCAGCCAGCACCTAGGGAAACCTACCAAACCTGTGCATTTCTGAAAACTAGAGACCTAGGGGAATTCAAGATGGGGTGACTTGTGGGGCTCCGACCAGGTTCTGTTACCCAGAATCCTTTGCAAACCTCAAAATTCGGCTAAAAAAACACATGTTCCTCACATTTCTGTGGCAGAAAGTTCTGGAATCTGAGAGGAGCCACAAATTTCCTTCCACCCAGCGTTCCCCCAAGTCTACCGATAAAATTTATACCTCACTTGTGTGGGTAGGCCTAGCGCCCGCAACAGGAAATGCCCCAAAGCGCAACGTGGACACATCCAATTTTTTGAAAGAAAACAGAGGTGTTTTTTGCAAAGTGCCTACCTGTAGATTTTGGCCTCTAGCTCAGCCGGCACATAGGGAAACCTACCAAACCTGTGCATTTCTGAAAACTAGAGACCTAGGGGAATTCAGGATGGGGTGACTTGTGGGGCTCAGACCAGGTTCTGTTACCCAGAATCCTTTGCAAACCTCAAAATTTGGCTAAAAAAAAACACATGTTCCTCACATTTCTGTGGCAGAAAGTTCTGGAATCTGAGAGGAGCCACAAATTTCCTTCCACCCAGTGTTCCCCCAAGTCTCCCGATAAAAATTATACCTCACTTGTGTGGGTAGGCCTAGCGCCCGCAACAGGAAATGCCCCAAAGCGCAACGTGGACACATCCAATTTTTCGAAAGAAAACAGAGGTGTTTTTTGCAAAGTGCCTACCTGTAGATTTTGGCCTCTAGCTCAGCCGACACCTATTGAAAGCTACCATACCTGTGCATTTCTGAAAACCAGAGACCTAGGGGAATCCAAGATGGGGTGACTTGTGGGGCTCGGACCAGGTTCTGTTACCCAGAATCCTTTGCGAACCTCAATATTTGGAGAAAAAAACACATGTTCCTCACATTTCTGTGGCAGAAAGTTCTGGAATCTGAGAGGAGCCACAAATTTCCTTTCACCCAGCGTTCCCCCAAGTCTCCCGATAAAAATGATACCTCACTTGTGTGGGTAGGCCTAGCGCCCGCAACAGGAATTGCCCCAAAGCGCAACGTGGACACATCCAATTTTTTTAAAGAAAACAGAGGTGTTTTTTGCAAAGTGCCTACCTGTAGATTTTGGCCTCTAGCTCAGCCGGCACCTATCGAAACCTACCAAACCTGTGCATTTCTGAAAACTAGAGACCTAGGGGAATACAAGATGGGGTGACTTGTGGTTCTCGGACCAGGTTCTGTTTCCCAGAATCCTTTGCAAACCTCAAAATTTGGCATAAAAAACACATGTTCCTCACATTTCTGTGGCAGAAAGTTCTGGAATCTGAGAGGAGCCACAAATTGCCTTCCACCCAGCGTTCCCCCAAGTCTCGCGATAAAAATGATACCTCACTTGTGTGGGTAGGCCTAGCGCCCGCAACAGGAAATGCCCCAAAGCGCAACGTGGACACATCCAATTTTTTGAAAGAAAACCGAGGTGTTTTTTGCAAAGTGCCTACCTGTGGATTTTGGCCTCTAGCTCAGCCGGCACCTAGGGAAACCTACCAAACCTGTGCATTTCTGAAAACTAGAGACCTAGGGGAATTCAAGATGGGGTGACTTGTGGGGCTCGGAACAAGGTCTATTACCCAGAATCCTTTGCAAACCTCAAAATTTGGCTAAAAAAACACATGTTCCTCACATTTCTGTGGCAGAAAGTTCTGGAATCTGAGAGGAGCCACAAATTTCCTTCCACCCAGTGTTCCCTCAAGTCTCCCGCTAAAAACGATACCTCACTTGTGTGGGTAGGCCTAGCGCCCGCGACAGGAAATGCCCCAACGCGCAACGTGGACACATCCAATTTTTTGAAAGAAAACAGAGGTGTTTTTTGCACAGTGCCTACCTGTAGATTTTGGCCTCTAGCTCAGCCGGCACCTAGGGAAACCTACCAAACCTGTGCATTTCTGAAAACTAGAGACCTAAGGGAATTCAACATGGGGTGACTTGTGGGGCTCGGACCAGGTTCTGTTACCCAGAATCCTTTGCAAACCTCAAAATTTGGCTAAAAAAACGCATGTTCCTCACATTTCTGTGGCAGAAAGTTCTGGAATCTGAGAGCAGCCACATATTTCCTTCCACCCAGCGTTCCCCCAAGTCTCCCGCTAAAAACGATATCTCACTTGTGTGGGTAGGCCTAGCGCCCTCGACAGGAAATGCCACAAAGCGCAACGTGGACACATCCAATTTTTTGAAAGAAAACTGAGGTGTTTTTTGCAAAGTCCCTACCTGTAGATCTTGGCCTCTAGCTCAGCCGGCACCTAGGGAAACCTACCAAACCTGTGCATTTCTGAAAACTAGAGACCTAGGGAAATCCAAGATGGGGTGACTTGTGGGGCTCGGACCAGGTTCTGTTACCCAGAATCCTTTGCAAACCCCATAGTTTGGCTAAAAAAACACATGTTCCTCACATTTCTGTGGCGGAAAGTTCTGGAATCTGAGAGGAGCCACAAATTTCCTTCCACCCTGCGTTCCCCCAAGTCTCCCGATAAAAATGATACCTCACATGTGTAGGTAGGCCTAGCGCCCGTGACAGGAAATGCCCCAAAGCGCAACGTGGACACATCCAATTTTTTGAAAGAAAACAGAGATGTTTTTTGCAAAGTGCCTACCTGTAGATTTTGGCCTCTAGCTCAGCCGGCACCTAGGGAAACCTACCAAACCTGTGCATTTCTGAAAACTAGAGATCTAGGGGAATCCATGATGGGGTGACTTGTGGGGCTCGGACCAGGTTCTGTTACCCCGAATCCTTTGCAAACCCCAAAATTTGGCTAAAAAAACACATGTTCCTCACATTTCTGTGGCCGAAAGTTGTGGAATCTGAGAGGAGCCACAAATTTCCTTCCACCCAGCGTTTCCCCAAGTCTCCCGATAAAAATGATACCTCACTTGTGTGGGTAGGCCTAGCGCCCGTGACAGGAAATGCCCCAAAGCGCAACGTGGACACATCCAATTTTTTGAAAGAAAACAGAGATGTTTTTTGCAAAGTGCCTACCTGTAGATTTTGGCCTCTAGCTCAGCCGGCACCTAGGGAAACCTACCAAACCTGTGCATTTCTGAAAACTAGAGACCTAGGGGAATCCAAGATGAGGTGACTTGTGGGGCTCGGACCAGGTTCTGTTACCCAGAATCCTTTGCAAACCTCAAAATTTGGCTAAAAAAACACATATTCCTCACATTTCTGTGGCAGAAAGTTCTGGAATCTGAGAGGAGCCACAAATTTCCTTCCACCCTGCTTTCCCCCAAGTCTCCCGATAAAAATGATACCTCACATGTGTAGGTAGGCCTAGCGCCCGTGACAGGAAATGCCCCAAAGCGCAACGTGGACACATCCAATTTTTTGAAAGAAAACAGAGGTGTTTTTTGCAAAGTGCCTACCTGTAGATGTTGGCCTCTAGCTCAGCCGGCACCTAGGGAAACCTACCAAACCTGTGCATTTCTGAAAACTAGAGACCTAGGGGAATTCAAGATGGGGTGACTTGTGGGGCTCCGACCAGGTTCTGTTACCCAGAATCCTTTGCAAACCTCAAAATTCGGCTAAAAAAACACATGTTCCTCACATTTCTGTGGCAGAAAGTTCTGGAATCTGAGAGGAGCCACAAATTTCCTTCCACCCAGCGTTCCCCCAAGTCTACCGATAAAATTTATACCTCACTTGTGTGGGTAGGCCTAGCGCCCGCAACAGGAAATGCCCCAAAGCGCAACGTGGACACATCCAATTTTTTGAAAGAAAACAGAGGTGTTTTTTGCAAAGTGCCTACCTGTAGATTTTGGCCTCTAGCTCAGCCGGCACATAGGGAAACCTACCAAACCTGTGCATTTCTGAAAACTAGAGACCTAGGGGAATTCAAGATGGGGTGACTTGTGGGGCTCAGACCAGGTTCTGTTACCCAGAATCCTTTGCAAACCTCAAAATTTGGCTAAAAAAAAACACATGTTCCTCACATTTCTGTGGCAGAAAGTTCTGGAATCTGAGAGGAGCCACAAATTTCCTTCCACCCAGTGTTCCCCCAAGTCTCCCGATAAAAATTATACCTCACTTGTGTGGGTAGGCCTAGCGCCCGCAACAGGAAATGCCCCAAAGCGCAACGTGGACACATCCAATTTTTTTAAAAGAAAACTGAGGTGTTTTTTGCAAAGTGCCTATCTGTAGATTTTGGCCTCTAGCTCAGCCGGCACCTAGGGAAACCTACTAAACCTGTGCATTTCTGAAAACTAGAGATCTAGGGGAATCAAAGATGGGGTGACTTGTGGGGCTCGGACCAGGTTCTGTTACCCAGAATCCTTTGCAAACCTCAAAATTTGGCTAAAAAAACACATGTTCCTCACATTTCTGTGGCAGAAAGTTCTGGAATCTGAGAGGAGCCACAAATTTCCTTCTACCCAGCGTTCCCCCAAGTCTCCCGATAAAAATGATACCTCACTTGTGTGGGTAGGCCTAGCGCCCGTGGCAGGAAATGCCCCAAAGCGCAATGTGGACACATCCAATTTTTTGAAAGAAAACAGAGGTGTTTTTTTTAAAGTGTCTACCTGTTGATTTTGGCCTCTAGCTCATCTGGCACCTAGGGATACCTACCAAACCTGTGCATTTCTGAAAACTAGAGACCTAGGGGAATCCAAGATGGGGTGACTTGTGGGGCTCGGACCAGGTTCTGTTACCCAGAATCCTTTGCAAACCTCAAAATTTGGCTAAAAATACAAATGTTCCTCACATTTCTGTGGCAGAAAGTTCTGGAATCTGAGAGGAGCCACAAATTTCCTTCCACCCAGCGTTCCCCCAAGTCTCCCGCTAAAAACGATACCTCACTTGTGTGGGTAGGCCTAGCGCCCGCAACAGGAAATGCCCCAAAGCGCAACGTAGACACATCCAATTTTTTGAAAGAAAACAGAGGTGTTTTTTGCAAAGTGCCTACCTGTAGATTTTGGACTCTAGCTCAGCCGGCACCTAGGGAAACCTATCAAACTGGAGCATTTCTGAAAACTAGAGACCTAGAGGAATCCAAGATGGGGTGACTTTTGGGGCTCGGACCAGGTTCTTTTACCCAGAATCCTTTGCAACCTCAAAATTTGGCTAAAAAAACACATGTTCCTCACATTTCTGTGGCAGAAAGTTCTGGAATCTGAGAGGAGCCACAAATTTCCTTCCACCCAGCGTTCCCCCAAGTCTCCCGATAAAAATGATACCTCACTTGTGTGGGCAGGCCTAGCGCCCGCGACAAGAAATGCCCCAAAGCGCAACGTGGACACATCCAATTTTTCGAAAGAAAACAGAGGTGTTTTTTGCAAAGTGCCTACCTGTAGATTTTGGCCTCTAGCTCAGCCGGCACCTAGGGAAACCTACCAAACCTGTGCATTTCTGAAAACTAGAGACCTAGGGGAATCCAAGATGGGGTGACTTGTGGGGCTCGGACCAGGTTCTGTTACCCAGAATCCTTTGCAAACCTCAAAATTTGGCTAAAAAAACACATGTTCCTCTCATTTCTGTGGCAGAAAGTTCTGGAATCTGAGAGGAGCCACAAATTTCCTTCCACCCAGCGTTCCCCCAAGTCTCCCGCTAAAAACGATACCTCACTTGTGTGGGTAGGCCTAGCGCCCGCGACAGGAAATGCCCCAAAGCGCAACGTGGACACATCCAATTTTTTGAAAGAAAACCGAGGTGTTTTTTGCAAAGTGCCTACCTGTAGGTTTTGGCCTCTAGCTCAGCCGGCACCTAGGGAAACCTACCAAACCTGTGCATTTCTGAAAACTAGAGACCTAGGGGAATTCAAAATGTGGTGACTTGTGGGGCTCGGACCAGGTTCTGTTACCCAGAATCCTTTGCAAACCCCAAAATTTGGCTTAAAAAACACATGTTCCTCACATTTCTGTGGCAGAAAGTTCTGAAATCTGAGAGGAGCCATAAATTTCCTTCCACCCAGCGTTCCCCCACGCCTCCCGATAAAAGTGATACCTAACTTGTGTGGGTAGGCCTAGCGCCCGCAACAGGAAATGCCCCAAAGCACAACGTGGACACATCCAATTTTTTTAAAGAAAACAGAGGTGTTTTTTGCAAAGTGCCTACCTGTAGATGTTGGCCTCTAGCTCAGCCGGCACCTAGGGAAACCTACCAAACCTGTGCATTTCTGAAAACTAGAGACCTAGGGGAATTCAAGATGGGGTGACTTGTGGGGCTCCGACCAGGTTCTGTTACCCAGAATCCTTTGCAAACCTCAAAATTCGGCTAAAAAAACACATGTTCCTCACATTTCTGTGGCAGAAAGTTCTGGAATCTGAGAGGAGCCACAAATTTCCTTCCACCCAGCGTTCCCCCAAGTCTACCGATAAAATGTATACCTCACTTGTGTGGGTAGGCCTAGCGCCCGCAACAGGAAATGCCCCAAAGCGCAACGTGGACACATCCAATTTTTTGAAAGAAAACAGAGGTGTTTTTTGCAAAGTGCCTACCTGTAGATTTTGGCCTCTAGCTCAGCCGGCACCTAGGGAAACCTACCAAACCTGTGCATTTCTGAAAACTAGAGACCTAGGGGAATTCAAGATGGGGTGACTTGTGGGGCTCAGACCAGGTTCTGTTACCCAGAATCCTTTGCAAACCTCAAAATTTGGCTAAAAAAAAACACATGTTCCTCACATTTCTGTGGCAGAAAGTTCTGGAATCTGAGAGGAGCCACAAATTTCCTTCCACCCAGTGTTCCCCCAAGTCTCCCGATAAAAATTATACCTCACTTGTGTGGGTAGGCCTAGCGCCCGCTACAGGAAATGCCCCAAAGCGCAACGTGGACACATCCAATTTTTTTAAAAGAAAACCGAGGTGTTTTTTGCAAAGTGCCTACCTGTAGATTTTGGCCTCTAGCTCAGCCGGCACCTAGGGAAACCTACCAAACCTGTGCATTTCTGAAAACTAGAGATCTAGGGGAATCAAAGATGGGGTGACTTGTGGGGCTCGGACCAGGTTCTGTTACCCAGAATCCTTTGCAAACCTCAAAATTTGGCTAAAAAAACATATGTTCCTCACATTTCTGTGGCAGAAAGTTCTGGAATCTGAGAGGAGCCACAAATTTCCTTCCACCCAGCGTTCCCCCAAGTCTCCCGATAAAAATGATACCTCACTTGTGTGGGTAGGCCTAGCGCCCGTGACAGGAAATGCCCCAAAGCGCAATGAGAACACATCCAATTTTTTGAAAGAAAACAGAGGTGTTTTTTTTAAAGTGTCTAACTGTTGATTTTGGCCTCTAGCTCATCCGGCACCTAGGGATACCTACCAAACCTGTGCATTTCTGAAAACTAGAGACCTAGGGGAATCCAAGATGGGGTGACTTTTGGGGCTCGGACCAGGTTCTTTTACCCAGAATCATTTGCAACCTCAAAATTTGGCTAAAAAAACACATGTTCCTCACATTTCTGTGGCAGAAAGTTCTGGAATCTGAGAGGAGCCACAAATTTCCTTCCACCCAGCGTTCCCCCAAGTCTCCCGCTAAAAACGATACCTCACTTGTGTGGGTAGGCCTAGTGCCCGCGACAGGAAATGCCCCAAAGCGCAACGTGGACACATCCAATTTTTTTAAAGAAAACTGAGGTGTTTTTTGCAAAGTGCCTACCTGTAGGTTTTGGCCTCTAGCTCAGCCGGCACCTAGGGAAACCTACCAAACCTGTGCATTTCTGAAAACTAGAGACCTAGGGGAATTCAAAATGTGGTGACTTGTGGGGCTCGGACCAGGTTCTGTTACCCAGAATCCTTTGCAAACCCCAAAATTTGGCTTAAAAAACACATGTTCCTCACATTTCTGTGGCAGAAAGTTCTGAAATCTGAGAGGAGCCATAAATTTCCTTCCACCCAGCGTTCCCCCACGCCTCCCGATAAAAGTGATACCTAACTTGTGTGGGTAGGCCTAGCGCCCGCAACAGGAAATGCCCCAAAGCGCAACGTGGACACATCCTATTTTTTTAAAGAAAACAGAGGTGTTTTTTGCAAAGTGCCTACCTGTAGATGTTGGCCTCTAGCTCAGCCAGCACCTAGGGAAACCTACCAAACCTGTGCATTTCTGAAAACTAGAGACCTAGGGGAATTCAAGATGGGGTGACTTGTGGGGCTCCGACCAGGTTCTGTTACCCAGAATCCTTTGCAAACCTCAAAATTCGGCTAAAGAAACACATGTTCCTCACATTTCTGTGGCAGAAAGTTCTGGAATCTGAGAGGAGCCACAAATTTCCTTCCACCCAGCGTTCCCCCAAGTCTACCGATAAAATTTATACCTCACTTGTGTGGGTAGGCCTAGCGCCCGCAACAGGAAATGCCCCAAAGCGCAACGTGGACACATCCAATTTTTTTAAAGAAAACAGAGGTGTTTTTTGCAAAGTGCCTACCTGTAGATTTTGGCCTCTAGCTCAGCCGGCACCTAGGGAAACCTACCAAACCTGTGCATTTCTGAAAACTAGAGACCTAGGGGAATTCAAGATGGGGTGACTTGTGGGGCTCAGACCAGGTTCTGTTACCCAGAATCCTTTGCAAACCTCAAAATTTGGCTAAAAAAAAACACATGTTCCTCACATTTCTGTGGCAGAAAGTTCTGGAATCTGAGAGGAGCCACAAATTTCCTTCCACCCAGTGTTCCCCCAAGTCTCCCGATAAAAATGATACCTCACTTGTGTGGGTAGGCCTAGCGCCCGCAACAGGAAATGCCCCAAAGCGCAACGTGGACACATCCAATTTTTTGAAAGAAAACAGAGGTGTTTTTTGCAAAGTGCCTACCTGTAGATTTTGGCCTCTAGCTCAGCCGGCACCTAGGGAAACCTACCAAACCTGTGCATTTCTGAAAACTAGAGACCTAGGGGAATCCAAGATGGGGTGACTTGTGGGGATCGGACCAGGTTCTGTTACCCAGAATCCTTTGCAAACCCCAAAGTTTGGCTAAAAAAACACATGTTCCTCACATTTCTGTGGCGGAAAGTTCTGGAATCTGAGAGGAGCCACAAATTTCCTTCCACCCTGCGTTCCCCCAAGTCTCCCGATAAAAATGATACCTCACATGTGTAGGTAGGCCTAGCGCCCGTGACAGGAAATGCCCCAAAGCGCAACGTGGACACATCCAATTTTTTGAAAGAAAACAGAGGTGTTTTTTGCAAAGTGCATACCTGTAGATTTTGGCCTCTAGCTCAGCCGGCACCTAGGGAAACCTACCAAACCTGTGCATTTCTGAAAACTAGAGACCTAGGGGAATCCATGATGGGGTGACTTGTGGGGCTCGGACCAGGTTCTGTTACTCCGAATCCTTTGCAAACCCCAAAATTTGGCTAAAAAAACACATGTTCCTCACATTTCTGTGGCAGAAAGTTCTGGAATCTGAGAGGAGCCACAAATTTCCTTCCACCCAGCGTTTCCCCAAGTCTCCCGATAAAAATGATACCTCACTTGTGTGGGTAGGCCTAGCGCCCGTGACAGGAAATGCCCCAAAGCGCAACGTGGACACATCCAATTATTTGAAAGAAAACAGAGGTGTTTTTTGCAAAGTGCATACCTGTAGATTTTGGCCTATAGCTCAGCCGGCACCTAGGGAAACCTACCAAACCTGTGCATTTCTGAAAACTAGAGACCTAGGGGAATCCAAGATGAGGTGACTTGTGGGGCTCGGACCAGGTTCTGTTACCCAGAATCCTTTGCAAACCTCAAAATTTGGCTAAAAAAACACATGTTCCTCACATTTCTGTGGCAGAAAGTTCTGGAATCTGAGAGGAGCCACAAATTTCCTTCCATCCAGCGTTCCCCCACGTCTCCCGCTAAAAACAATACCTCACTTGTGTGGGTAGGCCTAGCGCCCGCGACAGGAAATGCTCTAAAGCGCAACGTGGACACATCCAATTTTTTGAAAGAAAACAGAGGTGTTTTTTGCAAAGTGCCTACCTGTAGATGTTGGCCTCTAGATCAGCCGGCACCTAGGGAAACCTACCAAACCTGTGCATTTCTGAAAACTAGAGACCTAGAGGAATTCAAGATGGGGGGACTTGTGGGGCTCCGACCAGGTTCTGTTACCCAGAATCCTTTGCAAACCTCAAAATTCGGCTAAAAAAACACATGTTCCTCACATTTCTGTGGCAGAAAGTTCTGGAATCTGAGAGGAGCCACAAATTTCCTTCCACCCAGCGTTCCCCCAAGTCTACCGATAAAATTTATACCTCACTTGTGTGGGTAGGCCTAGCGCCCGCAACAGGAAATGCCCCAAGGCACAACGTGGACACATCCAATTTTTTTAAAAGAAAACCGAGGTGTTTTTTGCAAAGTGCCTACCTGTAGATTTTGGCCTCTAGCTCAGCCGGCACGTAGGGAAACCTACCAAACCTGTGCATTTCTGAAAACTAGAGATCTAGGGGAATCCAAGATGGGGTGACTTGTGGGGCTCGGACCAGGTTCTGTTACCCAGAATCCTTTGCAAACCTCAAAATTTGGCTAATAATACGCATGTTCCTCACATTTCTGTGGCAGAAGTTCTGGAATCTGAGAGGAGCCACAAATTTCCTTCCACCCAGCGTTCTCCCAAGTCTCCCGATTAAAATGATACCTCACTTGTGTGGGTAGGCCTAGGGCCCGCAACAGAAAATGCTCGAAAGCGCAACGTGGACACATCCAGTTTTTTGAAAGAAAACAGAGGTGTTTTTTGCAAAGTGCCTACCTGTAGATTTTGGCCTCTAGCTCAGCCGGCACCTAGGGAAACCTACCAAACCTGTGCATTTCTAAAAACTAGAGACCTAAGGGAATTCAAGATGGGGTGACTTGTGGGGCTCGGACCAGGTTCTGTTAACCAGAATCCTTTGCAAACCTCAAAATTTGGCTAAAAAAACACAAGTTCCTCACATTTCTGTGGCAGAAATTTCTGGAATCTGAGAGGAGCCACAAATTTCCTTCCACCCAGCGTTCCCCAAAGTCTCCCGATAAAAATGATACCTCACTTGTGTGGGCAGGCCTAGCGCCCGCAACAAGAAATGCCCCAAAGCGCAACGTGGACACATCCAATTTTTCGAAAGAAAACAGAGGTGTTTTTTGAAAAGTGCCTACCTGTAGATTTTGGCCTCTAGCTCAGCCGGCACCTAGGGAAACCTACCAAACCTGTTCATTTCTGAAAACTAGAGACCTAGGGGAATCCAAGATAGGGTGACTTGTGGGGCTCGGACCAGGTTCTGTTACCCAGAATCCTTTGCAAACCTCAAAATTTGGCTAAAAAAACACATGTTCCTCTCATTTCTGTGGCAGAAAGTTCTGGAATCTGAGAGGAGCCACAAATTTCCTTCCACCCAGCGTTCCCCCAAGTCTCCAGCTAAAAACGATACCTCACTTGTGTGGGTAGGCCTAGCGCCCGTGACAGGAAATGCCCCAAAGCGCAACGTGGACACATCCAATTTTTTTAAAGAAAACCGAGGTGTTTTTTGCAAAGTGCCTACCTGTAGATTTTGGCCTCTAGCTCAGCCGGCACCTAGGGAAACCTACCAAACCTGTGCATTTCTGAAAACTAGAGACCTAGGGGAATTCAAAATGGGGTGATTTGTGGGGCTCGGACCAGGTTCTGTTACCCAGAATCCTTTGCAAACCCCAAAATTTGGATTAAAAAACACATGTTCCTCACATTTCTGTGGCAGAAAGTTCTGAAATCTGAGAGGAGCCATAAATTTCCTTCCACCCAGCGTTCCCCCACGCCTCCCGATAAAAATGATACCTAACTTGTGTGGGTAGGCCTAGCGCCCGCAACAGGAAATGCCCCAAAGAGCAACGTGGACACATCCAATTTTTTTAAAGAAAACAGAGGTGTTTTTTGCAAAGTGCCTACCTGTAGATTTTGGCCTCTAGCTCAGCCGGCACCTATCGAAACCTACCAAACCTGTGCATTTCTGAAAACTAGAGACCTAGGGGAATACAAGATGGGGTGACTTGTGGTTCTCGGACTAGGTTCTGTTTCCCAGAATCCTTTGCAAACCTCAAAATTTGGCTTAAATAACACATGTTCCTCACATTTCTGTGGCAGAAAGTTCTGGAATCTGAGAGGAGCCACAAATTGCCTTCCACCCAGCGTTCCCCCAAGTCTCCCGATAAAAATGATACCTCACTTGTGTGGGTAGGCCTAGCGCCCGCAACAGGAAATGCCCCAAAGCGCAACGTGGACACATCCAATTTTTTTAAAGAAAACAGAGGTGTTTTTTGCAAAGTGCCTACCTGTAGATTTTGGCCTCTAGCTCAGCCGGCACCTAGGGAAACCTACCAAACCTGTGCATTTCTGAAAACTAGAGACCTAGGGGAATCCAAGATGGGGTGACTTGTGGGGCTCGGACCAGGTTCTGTTACCCAGAATCCTTTGCAAACCCCAAAATTTGGTTAAAAAAACACATGTTCCTCACATTTCTGTTGCAGAAAGTTCTGGAATCTGAGAGGACCCACAAATTTCCTTCCACCCAGCGTTTCCCCAAGTCTCCCGATAAAAATGATACCTCACTTGTGTGGGTAGGCCTAGCGCCCGCGACAGGAAATGCCCCAAAGCGCAACGTGGACACATCCAATTTTTTTAAAGAAAACAGAGATGTTTTTAGCAAAGTGCCTACCTGTAGATTTTGGCCTCTAGCTCAGCCGGCACCTAGGGAAACCTACCAAACCTGTGCATTTCTGAAAACTAGAGACCTAGGGGAATACAAGATTGGGTGACTTGTGGGGCTCGGACCAGGTTCTGTGACCCAGAATCCTTTGCAAACCTCAAAATTTGGCTAAAAAAACACATGTTCCTCACATTTCTGTGGCAGAAAGTTCTGGAATCTGAGAGGAGCCACAAATTTCCTTCCACCCAGCGTTCCCCCAAGTCTCCCGATAAAAATGATACCTCACTTGTGTGGGTAGGCCTAGCGCCCGTGACAGGAAATGCCCCAAAGCGCAACGTGGACACATCCAATTTTTTGAAAGAAACCAGAGGTGTTTTTTGCAAAGTGCCTACCTGTAGATTTTGGCCTCTAGCTCAGCCGACACCTATTGAAAGCTACCAAACCTGTGCATTTCTGAAAACTAGAGACCTAGGGGAATCCAAGATGGGTTGACTTGTGGGGCTCGGACCAGGTTCTGTTACCCAGAATCCTTTGCAAACCTCAATATTTGGAGAAAAAAAACACATGTTCCTCACATTTCTGTGGCAGAAAGTTCTGGAATCTGAGAGGAGCCACAAATTTCCTTTCACCCAGCGTTCCCCCAAGTCTCTCGATAAAAATGATACCTCACTTGTGTGGGTAGGCCTAGCGCCCGCAACAGGATATGCCCCAAAGCGCAACGTGGACACATCCAATTTTTTTAAAGAAAATAGAGGTGTTTTTTGCAAAGTGTCTACCTGTTGATTTTGGCCTCTAGCTCAGCCGGCACCTAGGGAAACCTACCAAACCTGTGCATTTCTGAAAACTAGAGACCTAGGGGAATTCAAGATGGGGTTACTTGTGGGGCTCCGACCAGGTTCTGTTACCCAGAATCCTTTGCAAACCTCAAAATTCGGCTAAAAAAACACATGTTCCTCACATTTCTGTGGCAGAAAGTTCTGGAATCTGAGAGGAACCACAAATTTCCTTCCACCCAGCGTTCCCCCAAGTCTACCGATAAAATTTATACCTCACTTGTGTGGGTAGGCCTAGCGCCCGCAACAGGAAATGCCCCAAAGCGCAACGTGGACACATCAAATTTTTTGAAAGAAAACAGAGGTGTTTTTTGCAAAGTGCCTACCTGTAGATTTTGGCCTCTAGCTCAGCCGACACCTATTGAAAGCTACCAAACCTGTGCATTTCTGAAAACTAGAGACCTAGGGGAATCCAAGATGGGGTGACTTGTTGGGCTCGGACCAGGTTCTGTTACCCAGAATCCTTTGCAAACCTCAATATTAGGAGAAAAAAAACACATGTTCCTCACATTTCTGTGGCAGAAAGTTCTGGAATCTGAGAGGAGCCACAAATTTCCTTTCACCCAGCGTTCCCCCAAGTCTCTCGATAAAAATGATACCTCACTTGTGTGGGTAGCCCTAGCGCCCGCAACAGGAAATGCCCCAAAGCGCAACGTGGACACATCCAATTTTTTAAAAGAAAATAGAGGTGTTTTTTGCAAAGTGTCTACCTGTTGATTTTGGCCTCTAGCTCAGCCGGCACCTAGGGAAACCTACCAAACCTGTGCATTTCTGAAAACTAGAGACCTAGGGGAATTCAAGATGGGGTTACTTGTGGGGCTCCGACCAGGTTCTGTTACCCAGAATCCTTTGCAAACCTCAAAATTCGGCTAAAAAAACACATGTTCCTCACATTTCTGTGGCAGAAAGTTCTGGAATCTGAGAGGAACCACAAATTTCCTTCCACCCAGCGTTCCCCCAAGTCTACCGATAAAATTTATACCTCACTTGTGTGGGTAGGCCTAGCGCCCGCAACAGGAAATGCCCCAAAGCGCAACGTGGACACATCCAATTTTTTGAAAGAAAACAGAGGTGTTTTTTGCAAAGTGCCTACCTGTAGATTTTGGCCTCTAGCTCAGCCGGCACCTAGGGAAACCTACCAAACCTGTGCATTTCTGAAAACTAGAGACCTAGGGGAATCCAAGATGGGGTGACTTGTGGGGCTCAGACCAGGTTCTGTTACCCAGAATCCTTTGCAAACCTCAAAATTTGGCAAAAAAAAAACACATGTTCCTAACATTTCTGTGGCAGAAAGTTCTGGAATCTGAGAGGAGCCACAAATTTCCTTCCACCCAGTGTTCCCCCAAGTCTCCCGATAAAAATGATACCTCACTTGTGTGGGTAGGCCTAGGGCCCGCAACAGAAAATGCTCGAAAGCGCAACGTGGACACATCCAGTTTTTTGAAAGAAAACAGAGGTGTTTTTTTCAAAGTGCCTACCTGTGGATTTTGGCCTCCCGCTCAGCCGGCACCTAGGGAAACCTACCAAACCTGTGCATTTCTGAAAACTAGAGACCTAGGGGAATTCAAGATGGGGTGACTTGTGGGGCTCGGACCAGGTTCTGTTACCCAGAATCCTTTGCAAACCTCAATATTTGGAGAAAAAAAACACATGTTCCTCACATTTCTGTGGCAGAAAGTTCTGGAATCTGAGAGGAGCCACAAATTTCCTTTCACCCAGCGTTCCCCCAAGTCTCTCGATAAAAATGATACCTCACTTGTGTGGGTAGGCCTAGCGCCCGCAACAGGAAATGCCCCAAAGCGCAACGTGGACACATCCAATTTTTTTAAAGAAAATAGAGGTGTTTTTTGCAAAGTGTCTACCTGTTGATTTTGGCCTCTAGTTCAGCCGGCACCTAGGGAAACCTACCAAACCTGTGCATTTCTGAAAACTAGAGACCTAGGGGAATTCAAGATGGGGTTACTTGTGGGGCTCCGACCAGGTTCTGTTACCCAGAATCCTTTGCAAACCTCAAAATTCGGCTAAAAAAACACATGTTCCTCACATTTCTGTGGCAGAAAGTTCTGGAATCTGAGAGGAACCACAAATTTCCTTCCACCCAGCGTTCCCCCAAGTCTACCGATAAAATTTATACCTCACTTGTGTGGGTAGGCCTAGCGCCCGCAACAGGAAATGCCCCAAAGCGCAACGTGGACACATCCAATTTTTTGAAAGAAAACCGAGGTGTTTTTTGCAAAGTGCCTACCTGTAGATTTTGGCCTCTAGCTCAGCCGGCACCTAGGGAAACCTACCAAACCTGTGCATTTCTGAAAACTAGAGATCTAGGGGAATCCAAGATGGGGTGACTTGTGGGGCTCGGACCAGTTTCTGTTACCCAGAATCCTTTGCAAACCTCAAAATTTGGCTAAAAATACGCATGTTCCTCACATTTCTGTGGCAGAAGTTCTGGAATCTGAGAGGAGCCACAAATTTCCTTCCACCCAGCGTTCTCCCAAGTCTCCTGATAAAAATGATACCTCACTTGTGTGGGTAGGCCTAGGGCCCGCAACAGAAAATGCTCGAAAGCGCAACGTGGACACATCCAGTTTTTTGAAAGAAAACAGAGGTGTTTTTTGCAAAGTGCCTACCTGTGGATTTTGGCCTCTAGCTCAGCCGGCACCTAGGGAAACCTACCAAACCTGTGCATTTCTGAAAACTAGAGACCTAGGGGAATTCAAGATGGGGTGACTTGTGGGGCTCGGACCAGGTTCTGTTACCCAGAATCCTTTGCAAACCTCAAAATTTGGCTAAAAAAACACATGTTCCTCACATTTCTGTGGCAGAAAGTTCTGGAATCTGAGAGGAGCCACAAATTTCCTTCCACCCAGTGTTCCCTTAAGTCTCCCGCTAAAAACGATACCTCACTTGTGTGGGTAGGCCTAGCGCCCGCGACAGGAAATGCCCCAACGCGCAACGTGGACACATCCAATTTTTTTAAAGAAAACAGAGGTGTTTTTTGCAAAGTGCCTACCTGTAGATTTTGGCCTCTAGCTCAGCCGGCACCTAGGGAAACCTACCAAACCTGTGCATTTCTAAAAACTAGAGACCTAAGGGAATTCAAGATGGGGTGACTTGTGGGGCTCGGACCAGGTTCTGTTACCCAGAATCCTTTGCAAACCTCAAAATTTGGCTAAAAAAACACATGTTCCTCACATTTCTGTGGCAGAAAGTTCTGGAATCTGAGAGGAGCCACAAATTTCCTTCCACCCAGCGTTCCCCCAAGTCTCCCGATAAAAATGATACCTCACTTGTGTGGGTAGGCCTAGCGCCCGTGACAGGAAATGCCCTAAAGCGCAATGTGGACACATCCAATTTTTTGAAAGAAAACAGAGGTGTTTTTTGCAAAGTGTCTACCTGTTGATTTTGGCCTCTAGCTCATCCGGCACCTAGGGAAACCTACCAAACCTGTGCATTTCTGAAAACTAGAGACCTAGGGGAATCCAAGATGGGGTGACTTGTGGGGCTCGGACCAGGTTCTGTTACCCAGAATCCTTTGCAAACCTCAAAATGTGGCTAAAAAAACACATGTTCCTCTCATTTCTGTGGCAGAAAGTTCTGGAATCTGAGAGGAGCCACAAATTTCCTTCCACCCAGCGTTCCCCCAAGTCTCCCGCTAAAAACGATACCTCACTTGTGTGGGTAGGCCTAGCGCCCGTGACAGGAAATGCCCCAAAGCGCAACGTGGACACATCCAATTTTTTGAAAGAAAACCGAGGTGTTTTTTGCAAAGTGCCTACCTGTAGATTTTGGCCTCTAGCTCAGCCGGCACCTAGGGAAACCTACCAAACCTGTGCATTTCTGAAAACTAGAGACCTAGGGGAATTCAAAATGGGGTGATTTGTGGGGCTCGGACTAGGTTCTGTTACCCAGAATCCTTTGCAAACCCCAAAATTTGGCTTAAAAAACACATGTTCCTCACATTTCTGTGGCAGAAAGTTCTGAAATCTGAGAGGAGCCATAAATTTCCTTCCACCCAGCGTTCCCCCACGCCTCCCGATAAAAATGATACCTAACTTGTGTGGGTAGGCCTAGCGCCCGCAACAGGAAATGTCCCAAAGCGCAACGTGGACACATCCAATTTTTTTTAAGAAAACAGAGGTGTTTTTTGCAAAGTGCCTACCTGTAGATTTTGGCCTCTAGCTCAGCCGGCACCTATCGAAACCTACCAAACCTGTGCATTTCTGAAAACTAGAGACCTAGGGGAATACAAGATGGGGTGACTTGTGGTTCTCGGACCAGGTTCTGTTTCCCAGAATCCTTTGCAAACCTCAAAATTTGGCTTAAATAACACATGTTCCTCACATTTCTGTGGCAGAAAGTTCTGGAATCTGAGAGGAGCCACAAATTGCCTTCCACCCAGCGTTCCCCCAAGTCTCCCGATAAAAATGATACCTCACTTGTGTGGGTAGGCCTAGCGCCCGCGACAGGAAATGCCCCAAAGCGCAACGTGGACACATCCAATTTTTTGAAAGAAAACAGAGATGTTTTTAGCAAAGTGCCTACCTGTAGATTTTGGCCTCTAGCTCAGCCGGCACCTAGGGAAACCTACCAAACCTGTGCATTTCTGAAAACTAGAGACCTAGGGGAATACAAGATGGGGTGACTTGTGGGGCTCGGACCAGGTTCTGTGACCCAGAATCCTTTGCAAACCTCAAAATTTGGCTAAAAAAAAACACATGTTCCTCACATTTCTGTGGCAGAAAGTTCTGGAATCTGAGAGGAGCCACAAATTTCCTTCCACCCAGTGTTCCCCCAAGTCTCCCGATAAAAATGATACCTCACTTGTGTGGGTAGGCCTAGCGCCCGCAACAGGAAATGCCCCAAAGCGCAACGTGGACACATCCAATTTTTTGAAAGAAAACAGAGGTGTTTTTTGCAAAGTGCCTACCTGTAGATTTTGGCCTCTAGCTCAGCCGGCACCTAGGGAAACCTACCAAACCTGTGCATTTCTGAAAACTAGAGACCTAGGGGAATCCAAGATGGGGTGACTTGTGGGGCTCAGACCAGGTTCTGTTACCCAGAATCCTTTGCAAACCTCAAAATTTGGCTAAAAAAAAACACATGTTCCTCACATTTCTGTGGCAGAAAGTTCTGGAATCTGAGAGGAGCCACAAATTTCCTTCCACCCAGTGTTCCCCCAAGTCTCCCGATAAAAATGATACCTCACTTGTGTGGGTAGGCCTAGCGCCCGCAACAGGAAATGCCCCAAAGCGCAACGTGGACACATCCAATTTTTTTAAAAGAAAACCGAGGTGTTTTTTGCAAAGTGCCTACCTGTAGATTTTGGCCTCTAGCTCAGCCGGCACCTAGGGAAACCTACCAAACCTGTGCATTTCTGAAAACTAGAGATCTAGGGGAATCCAAGATGGGGTGACTTGTGGGGCTCGGACCAGGTTCTGATACCCAGAATCCTTTGCAAACCTCAAAATTTGGCTAAAAATACGCATGTTCCTCACATTTCTGTGGCAGAAGTTCTGGAATCTGAGAGGAGCCACAAATTTCCTTCCACCCAGCGTTCTCCCAAGTCTCCCGATAAAAATGATACCTCACTTGTGTGGGTAGGCCTAGGGCCCGCAACAGAAAATGCTCGAAAGCGCAACGTGGACACATCCAGTTTTTTGAAAGAAAACAGAGGTGTTTTTTGCAAAGTGCCTACCTGTGGATTTTGGCCTCTAGCTCAGCCGGCACCTAGGGAAACCTACCAAACCTGTGCATTTCTGAAAACTAGAGACCTAGGGGAATTCAAGATGGGGTGACTTGTGGGGCTCGGACCAGGTTCTGTTACCCAGAATCCTTTGCAAACCTCAAAATTTGGCTAAAAAAACACATGTTCCTCACATTTCTGTGGCAGAAAGTTCTGGAATCTGAGAGGAGCCACAAATTTCCTTCCACCCAGCGTTCCCCCAAGTCTCCCGATAAAAATGATACCTCACTTGTGTGGGTAGGCCTAGCGCCCGTGACAGGAAATGCCCCAAAGCGCAATGTGGACACATCCAATTTTTTGAAAGAAAACAGAGGTGTTTTTTGCAAAGTGTCTACCTGTTGATTTTGGCCTCTAGCTCATCCGGCACCTAGGGAAACCTACCAAACCTGTGCATTTCTGAAAACTAGAGACCTAGGGGAATCCAAGATGGGGTGACTTGTGGGGCTCGGACCAGGTTCTGTTACCCAGAATCCTTTGCAAACCTCAAAATTTGGCTAAAAATACACATGTTCCTCACATTTCTGTGGCAGAAAGTTCTGGAATCTGAGAGGAGCCACAAATTTCCTTACACCCAGCGTTCCCCCAAGTCTCCCGCTAAAAACAATACCTCACTTGTGTGGGTAGGCCTAGCGCCCGCAACAGGATATGCGCCAAAGCGCAACGTAGACACATCCAATTTTTTTAAAGAAAACAGAGGTGTTTTTTGCAAAGTGCCTACCTGTAGATTTTGGACTCTAGCTCAGCCGGCACCTAGGGAAACCTATCAAACTGGAGCATTTCTGAAAACTAGAGACCTAGAGGAATCCAAGATGGGGTGACTTTTGGGGCTCGGACCAGGTTCTTTTACCCAGAATCCTTTGCAAACCTCAAAATTTGGCTAAAAAAACACGAGTTCCTCACATTTCTGTGGCAGAAAGTTCTGGAATCTGAGAGGAGCCCCAAATTTCATTCCACCCAGCGTTCCCCCAAGTCTCCCGCTAAAAACGATACCTCACTTGTGTGGGTAGGCCTAGCACACGCAACAGGAAATGCCCCAAAGCGCAACGTGGACACATCCAATTTTTTAAAAGAAAACAGAGGTGTTTTTTGCAAAGTGCCTACCTGTAGATTTTGGCCTCTAGCTCAGCCGGCCTCTAGGGAAACCTACCAAACCTGTGCATTTCTGAAAACTAGAGACCTAGGGGAATCCAAGATTAGGTGACTTGTGGGGCTCGGACCAGGTTCTGTTACCCAGAATCCTTTGCAAACCTAAAAATTTGGCTAAAAAAACACGAGTTCCTCACATTTCTGTGGCAGAAAGTTCTGGAATCTTAGAGGAGCCCCAAATTTCCTTCCACCCAGCGTTCCCCCAAGTCTCCCGCTAAAAACGATACCTAACTTGTGTGGGTAGGCCTAGCGCACGCAACAGGAAATGCCCCAAAGCGCAACGTGGACACATCCAATTTTTTAAAAGAAAACAGAGGTGTTTTTTGCAAAGTGCCTACCTGTAGATTTTGGCCTCTAGCTCATCCGGCACCTAGGGAAACCTACCAAACCTGTGCATTTCTGAAAACCAGAGACCTAGGGGAATTCAAGATGGGGTGACTTGAGAGGCTCGGACCAGGTTCTGTTACCCAGAATCCTTTGCAAACCTCAAAATTTGGCTAAAAAAACGCATGTTCCTCACATTTCTGTGGCAGAAAGTTCTGGAATCTGAGAGGAGCCACAAATTTCCTTCCACCCAGCGTTCCCCCAAGTCTCCCGCTAAAAACGATACCTCACTTGTGTGGGTAGGCCTAGCGCCCGCGACAGGAAAAGCCCCAAAGCGCAACGTGGACACATCCAATTTTTTGAAAGAAAACAGAGGTGTTTTTTGCAAAGTGCCTACCTGTAGATTTTGGCCTCTATCTCAGACGGCACCTAGGGAAACCTACCAAATCTGTGCATTTCTGAAAACTAGAGACCTAGGGGAATCCAAGATGGGGTGAATTGTGGGGCTCGGACCAGGTTCTGTTACCCAGAATCCTTTGCAAACCTCAAAATTTGACTAAAAAAACACGAGTTCCTCACATTTCTGTGGCAGAAAGTTCTGGAATCTGAGAGGAGCCACAAATTTCCTTCCACCCAGCGTTCCCCCAAGTCTCCCGCTAAAAACGATACCTCACTTGTGTGGGTAGGCCTAGCGCCCGCAACAGGAAATGCCCCAAAGCGCAACGTGGACACATCCAATTTTTTTAAAGAAAACAGAGGTGTTTTTTGCAAAGTGCCTACCTGTAGATTTTTGCCTCTAGCTCAGCCGGCACCTATCGAAACCTACCAAACCTGTGCATTTCTGAAAACTAGAGACCTAGGGGAATACAAGATGGGGCGACTTGTGGTTCTCGGACCAGGTTCTGTTTCCCAGAATCCTTTGCAAACCTCAAAATTTGGCTTAAAAAACACATGTTCCTCACATTTCTGTGGCAGAAAGTTCTGGAATCTGAGAGGAGCCACAAATTGCCTTCCACCCAGCGTTCCCCCAAGTCTCCCGATAAAAATGATACCTCACTTGTGTGGGTAGGCCTAGCGCCCGCAACAGGAAATGCCCCAAAGCGCAACGTGGACACATCCAATTTTTTTAAAGAAAACAGAGGTGTTTTTTGCAAAGTGCCTACCTGTAGATTTTGGCCTCTAGCTCAGCCGGCACCTAGGGAAACCTAACTAACCTGTGCATTTCTGAAAACTAGAGACCTAGGGGAATCCAAGATGGGGTGACTTGTGGGGCTCGGACCAGGTTCTGTTACCCAGAATCCTTTGCAAACCCCAAAATTTGGCTAAAAAAACACATGTTCCTCACATTTCTGTGGCAGAAAGTTCTGGAATCTGAGAGGACCCACAAATTTCCTTCCACCCAGCGTTTCCCCAGGTCTCCCGATAAAAATGATACCTCACTTGTGTGGGTAGGCCTAGCGCCCGCGACAGGAAATGCCCCAAAGCGCAACGTGGACACATCCAATTTTTTGAAAGAAAACAGAGATGTTTTTAGCAAAGTGCCTACCTGTAGATTTTGGCCTCTAGCTCAGCCGGCACCTAGGGAAACCTACCAAACCTGTGCATTTCTGAAATCTAGAGACCTAGGGGAATTCAAGATGGGGTGAATGGCTGGCGCTGCGCGTCGCGAGTGAGCGACCTCTGACCTGTTTCAGGTCCTGAGCTCGCCCCCCACGACCGCAGCACCAACCTGCTGCCTCCTGCCTCTGTCCCCTGACCACGCTGCTGTTTGCGTGTTCGAGGCCCTCCTCCACCCGCAGGCATCCTCCTGCGCCTCATCCCTGGGGTCTAATGGGCTCTGACTAGCTTCACTTGACCTGTGTGCCGCTTTCCGCCGTCCCGTAAGTGTTTTTCGTTTTTTTCAGCGCCTCGCCGCCGGCGCTTCTGCCCCCTTTGTGCCCCCCTGATTGCTGTCTCCCCGTTCGTATATTGTGCCATTTTGTTTTTCTGATTGTGTGCTTTTCTTATTGTAACTGCTTGTATTTTGCTCGTTTTCAGTGTTTTGCCCCTTGTGCGCTCCCCGTTCCCTGCCGCTGCCTCCCTGCGGCCCCGCCCCCCTCGCGCCCCCATTTGCCGCTCCCTCCCGCCTCCCGCCTCCCAGCTGCTCCTCCCTCCCCCCTCCCTTCTTAATGGCTGGCACTGCGCGTCGCGAGTGAGCGACCTCTGACCTGTTTCAGGTCCTGAGCTCGCCCCCCACGACCGCAGCACCAACCTGCTGCCTCCTGCCTCTGTCCCCTGACCATGCTGCTGTTTGCGTGTTCGAGGCCCTCCTCCACCCGCAGGCATCCTCCTGCGCCTCATCCCTGGGGTCTAGTGGGATCTGACTAGCTTCACTTGACCCGTGTGCCGCTTTCCGCCGTCCCGTAAGTGTTTTTCGTTTTTTTCGCTTTTTTCAGCGCCTCGCCGCCGGCGCTTCTGCCCCCTTTGTGCCCCCCTGATTGCTGTCTCCCCGATCGTATATTGTGCCATTTTGTTTTTCTGATTGTGTGCTTTTCTTATTGTAACTGCTTGTATTTTGCTCGTTTTCAGTGTTTTGCCCCTTGTGCGCTCCCCGTTCCCTGCCGCTGCCTCCCTGAGGCCCGCCCCCCTCGCACCCCCATTTGCTGCTCCCTCCCGCCTCCCGCCTCCCAGCTGCTCCTCCCTCCCCCCTCCCTTCTTAATGGCTGGCGCTGCGCGTCGCGAGTGAGCGACCTCTGACCTGTTTCAGGTCCTGAGCTCGCCCCCCATGACCGCAGCACCAACCTGCTGCCTCCTGCCTCTGTCCCCTGACCACGCTGCTGTTTGCGTGTTCGAGGCCCTCCTCCACCCGCAGGCATCCTCCTGCGCCTCATCCCTGGGGTCTAGTGGGCTCTGACTAGCTTCACTTGACCCGTGTGCCGCTTTCCGCCGTCCCGTAAGTGTTTTTCGTTTTTTTCGCTTTTTTCAGCGCCTCGCCGCCGGCGCTTCTGCCCCCTTTGTGCCCCCCTGATTGCTGTCTCCCCGATCGTATATTGTGCCATTTTGTTTTTCTGATTGTGTGCTTTTCTTATTGTAACTGCTTGTATTTTGCTCGTTTTCAGTGTTTTGCCCCTTGTGCGCTCCCCGTTCCCTGCCACTGCCTCCCTGCGGCCCCGCCCCCCTCGCGCCCCCATTTGCCGCTCCCTCCCGCCTCCCGCCTCCCGCCTCCCAGCTGCTCCTCCCTCCCCCCTCCCCCCTCCCTTCTTAATGGCTGGCGCTGCGCGTCCGCGCCGCTGGCGCGCCGGAGGCGCGCCAGAGGCAAGCCCGTCTGCGCCTGTCCGCGCCTGGACCGCGCCCAGCGCCACACCCCCTGGCCCTCGCGCCCCCCGCATCCGCTACTCGATCAACGAACTCCGCGCCTTCAACCCCGGCCCCTCCACTGAATGCTACAGGGCATCCCCGAAGCACACTAAAGGACCTTTTTCCTGCCGTACCTGCAACTTCTCCTGCATCAGAACGACCAATCCAACTACGAAAACATCCAACCCCAACCACCTGAACTGCATCCTCATCAACACCCGCTCCGCACGAAAACACGCCATCGAGCTCTCGGATTTGCTCGACACCACTGCTCCTGACGTGGCTTTCCTGACCGAAACCTGGTGGAACGACTCCTCGTCTCCGGACATCGCCATCGCCATACCGGACGGCTACAAAATCACCAGAAGAGATCGAACCAACGGAATCGGCGGCGGAATAGCCATCGCTCACAAAGCTACCCTCAAAATCCACACCCACTTGGACGACACCCTCAGGACAGCCGAACACCTCCACTTCCAGATCCACACGGACCCCAACACGACCCTCAGAGGAACCCTCATTTACCGCCCTCCAGGACCAAGAGCCCCCTTCAACGACACCATCGCCGACCTTGCAAGCACCCACGCCCTCGCTTCCCCGGATTACATCCTCCTGGGAGATCTGAACTACCATCTGGAAAATGCCAACGACGTCAACACCGCGTCACTGACCTCCAACCTCCTCAACCTCGGTCTCCGCCAGCTAGTCAACACACCTACCCACATCGCCGGTCACACCCTTGACCCCCTCTTCACCTCTAGCAACCACATTTCCTTCAGCCACACCTCTGAACTCCACTGGACTGACCATCACTGTGTCCATTTCACCTATAAGAAAACCACAGAGCAACACCGCATCCAGGTACCTCCCCACCGCCGCTGGGGCAAAGTCACCCAAGAACAACTGACCAGCACCCTCATCAACAACCTTCCACCCGACGCAATCGACCCGAGCACAGCCGCCATCAACCTCCATCAATGGATCCTCGACTGCGCCAACACCCTTGCCCCTCTCAAAAAACCCACCACCATCCAAGGAAAGAAAAAAACAGCCTGGTTCACAGACGATCTCACCACCTCCAAAAGCAACTGCCAGAAACTCAAAAAGAAATGGATCCAAGAACACACACCCGACAACCTCGCCGCCCTCAAAAACGCCAACCGCGAACACCACCAACGGATCCGCACCGCCAAGCGCGCCCACTTCACCGAACGCATCAACAACAACGCCCACGAGTGCAAAGAACTCTTCGGCATCGTGAAGGAACTCTCCAATCCGAAAGCCAACTCCAACGACATCCCGCCCTCCCAGAAACTCTGCGACGACCTCTCCACCTTCTTCCACCAGAAAATCACCACCATCCACGACAGCTTCATCACCGGTCCACCGCCAGACCCCACCCCCGACGTCTCCTCCCGCGACTGCCGCCTCACCGCCTGGACCCACGTGGACGAGGCAGAAACCATAGCAACCATGAACACCATCCACTCAGGCTCCCCCACTGACCCCTGCCCCCATCATGTTTTCAACTCAGCCAACGCCACCATCGCCCCCGAACTCCGCAAGATCATCAACCTCTCCTTCACTTCTGCCACCTTCCCGGACAGCTGGAAACACACAGAAATCCAACCCCTCCTCAAAAAACCCAAGGCTGACCCCAACGACCTCAAAAACTTCCGTCCGATCTCTCTCCTCCCTTTTCCAGCAAAAGTCATCGAGAAGATCGTCAACACTCAGCTCACCCACTTCCTCGAAGACAATTCCATCCTGGACCCCTCACAATCCGGATTCAGACGAAACCACAGCACTGAGACCGCCCTCCTCGCCGCCACAGATGACATCAGACATCAAATGGACAACGGCGAAACCTCAGCCCTCATCCTCCTCGACCTATCAGACGCTTTTGACACCGTCTGCCACCGCACCCTACTGACCCGCCTCCAGGAAGCCGGCATCCAAGATAAAGCCCTCCACTGGATCTCATCCTTCCTCTCCAACAGAACGCAGAGAGTCCGTCTCTCCCCTTTCCGCTCCAAAGCCACCAACCTCATCTGCGGCGTCCCCCAAGGATCCTCCCTCAGCCCCACGTTGTTCAACGTCTACATGGCCCCCCTCGCTCAACTGGCCCGCCAACATCATCTCAGCATCATCTCCTACGCCGACGATACCCAGCTCGTCCTCTCCCTGACCAAAGACCCGCTCACCGCCAAAACAAACCTCCACGAGGGACTAAAATCCATCGCCGATTGGATGGACAACAGTCGCCTGAAACTCAACTCCGACAAGACGGAAGTCCTCATCCTCGGACGCACTCCCTCGGCCTGGAACGACTCATGGTGGCCCTCCGTCCTCGGACCTCCACCCACCCCTGCCAGCCACGCAAGAAACCTCGGCTTCATCCTGGACTCCGCCCTCACCATGTCCAAACAGGTCAGCGCCGTCTCCTCCTCCTGTTTCAACACCCTTCGAATGCTCCGCAGAATCTTCAAGTGGATTCCAACAGAAACCAGAAAGACGGTGACCCAGGCCCTCGTCAGCAGCAGACTTGACTACGGCAACGCACTCTACACAGGCATCCCAACCAAAGACATCAAACGCCTCCAACGTATCCAAAATGCCTCCGCCCGACTGATCCTCAACATACCCCGCCGAAGTCACATCTCCCCTCACCTAAAGGAACTCCACTGGCTCCCGGTAGACAAGAGGATCACCTTCAAACTCCTGACCCACGCTCACAAGGCACTTCACAACAACGGACCCTCCTACCTCAACACCAGACTCAACTTCTACACTCCAACACGTCAACTCCGATCCGCCAACCTCGCCCTCGCCATCATACCCCGAAACCAGCGCAAGACATCCGGCGGCAGATCCTTCTCCTTCCTCGCCGCCAAGACCTGGAACTCTCTCCCCACATCTCTTCGCCAGACCCAGGACCTCCTCGCATTCAGAAGGCTCCTCAAGACCTGGCTCTTCGACCGCTAAACCAGCAGCGCTCCCCCCCCCCCTCAGCGCCTCGAAACCCTGTGGGTACATAGCGCGCTTTATAAATACTATGATTGATTGATTGATTGATTGGTGACTTGTGGGACTCGGACCAGGTTCTGTGACCCAGAATCCTTTGCAAACCTCAAAATTTGGCTAAAAAAACACATGTTCCTCACATTTCTGTGGCAGAAAGTTCTGGAATCTGAGAGGAGCCACAAATTTCCTTCCACCCAGCGTTCCCCCAAGTCTCCCGATAAAAATGATACCTCACTTGTGTGGGTAGGCCTAGCGCCCGTGACAGGAAATGCCCCAAAGCGCAACGTGGACACATCCAATTTTTTGAAAGAAAACAGAGGTGTTTTTTGCAAAGTGCCTACCTGTAGATTTTGGCCTCTAGCTCAGCCGACACCTATTGAAAGCTACCAAACCTGTGCATTTCTGAAAACTAGAGACCTAGGGGAATCCAAGATGGGGTGACTTGTGGGGCTCGGACCAGGTTCTGTTACCCAGAATCCTTTGCAAACCTCAATATTTGGAGAAAAAAAACACATGTTCCTCACATTTCTGTGGCAGAAAGTTCTGGAATCTGACAGGAGCCACAAATTTCCTTTCACCCAGCGTTCCCCCAAGTCTCCCGATAAAAATGATACCTCACTTGTGTGGGTAGGCCTAGCGCCCGCAACAGGAAATGCCCCAAAGCGCAACGTGGACACATCCAATTTTTTTAAAGAAAACAGAGGTGTTTTTTGCAAAGTGCCTACCTGTAGATTTTGGCCTCTAGCTCAGCCGGCACCTATCGAAACCTACCAAACCTGTGCATTTCTGAAAACTAGAGACCTAGGGGAATACAAGATGGGGTGACTTGTGGTTCTCGGACCAGGTTCTGTTTCCCAGAATCCTTTGCAAACCTCAAAATTTGGCTTAAAAAACACATGTTCCTCACATTTCTGTGGCAAAAAGTTCTGGAATCTGAGAGGAGCCACAAATTGCCTTCCACCCAGCGTTCCCCCAAGTCTCGCGATAAAAATGATACCTCACTTGTGTGGGTAGGCCTAGCGCCCGCAACAGGAAATGCCCCAAAGTGCAACGTGGACACATCCAATTTTTTTAAAGAAAACAGAGGTGTTTTTTGCAAAGTGCCTACCTGTGGATTTTGGCCTCTAGCTCATCCGGCACCTAGGGAAACCTACCAAACCTGTGCATTTCTGAAAACTAGAGACCTAGGGGAATCCAAGATGGGGTGACTTGTGGGGCTCGGACCAGGTTCTGTTACCCAGAATCCTTTGCAAACCTCAATATTTGGAGAAAAAAAACACATGTTCCTCACATTTCTGTGGCAGAAAGTTCTGGAATCTGACAGGAGCCACAAATTTCCTTTCACCCAGCGTTCCCCCAAGTCTCCTGATAAAAATGATACCTCACTTGTGTGGGTAGGCCTAGCGCCCGCGACAGGAAATGCCCCAACGCGCAACTTGGACACATCCAATTTTTTGAAAGAAAACAGAGGTGTTTTTTGCACAGTGCCTACCTGTAGATTTTGGCCTCTAGCTCAGCCGGCACCTAGGGAAACCTACCAAACCTGTGCATTTCTGAAAACTAGAGACCTAAGGGAATTCAAGATGGGGTGACTTGTGGGGCTCGGACCAGGTTCTGTTACCCAGAATCCTTTGCAAACCTTAAAATTTGGCTAAAAAAACACATGTTCCTCACATTTCTGTGGCAGAAAGTTCTGGAATCTGAGAGGAGCAACAAATATCCTTTCACCCAGCGTTCCCCCAAGTCTCCCGATAAAAATGATACCTCACTTGTGTGGGTAGGCCTAGCGCCCACAACAGGAAATGCCCCAAAGCGCAACGTGGATACATCCAATTTTTTGAAAGAAAACAGAGGTGTTTTTTGCAAAGTGCCTACCTGTAGATTTTGGCCTCTAGTTCAGCCGGCACCTATCGAAAGCTACCAAACCTGTGCATTTCTGAAAACTAGAGACCTAGGGGAATACAAGATGGGGTGACTTGTGGTTCTCGGACCAGGTTCTGTTTCCCAGAATCCTTTGCAAACCTCAAAATGTGGCTTAAAAAACACATGTTCCTCACATTTCTGTGGCAAAAAGTTCTGGAATCTGAGAGGAGCCACAAATTGCCTTCCACCCAGCGTTCCCCCAAGTCTCGCGATAAAAATGATACCTCACTTGTGTGGGTAGGCCTAGCGCCCGCAACAGGAAATGCCCCAAAGCGCAAAGTGGACACATCCAATTTTTTGAAAGAAAACAGAGGTGTTTTTTGCAAAGTGCCTACCTGTGGATTTTGGCCTCTAGCTCATCCGGCACCTAGGGAAACCTACCAAACCTGTGCATTTCTGAAAACTAGAGACCTAGAGGAATTCAAGATGGGGTGACTTGTGGGGCTCGGAACAAGGTCTATTACCCAGAATCCTTTGCAAACCTCAAAATTTGGCTAAAAAAACACATGTTCCTCACATTTCTGTGGCAGAAAGTTCTGGAATCTGAGAGGAGCCACAAATTTCCTTCCACCCAGTGTTCCCTCAAGTCTCCCGCTAAAAACGATACCTCACTTGTGTGGGTAGGCCTAGTGCCCGCGACAGGATATGCCCCAATGCGCAACTTGGACACATCCAATTTTTTGAAAGAAAACAGAGGTGTTTTTTGCACAGTGCCTACCTGTAGATTTTGGCCTCTAGCTCAGCCGGCACCTAGGGAAACCTACCAAACCTGTGCATTTCTGAAAACTAGAGACCTAAGGGAATTCAAGATGGGGTGACTTGTGGGGCTCGGACCAGGTTCTGTTACCCAGAATCCTTTGCAAACCTTAAAATTTGGCTAAAAAAACACATGTTCCTCACATTTCTGTGGCAGAAAGTTCTGGAATCTGAGAGGAGCCACAAATTTCCTTTCACCCAGCGTTCCCCCAAGTCTCCCGATAAAAATGATACCTCACTTGTGTGGGTAGGCCTAGCGCCCACAACAGGAAATGCCCCAAAGCGCAACGTGGACACATCCAATTTTTTGAAAGAAAACAGAGGTGTTTTTTGCAAAGTGCCTACCTGTAGATTTTGGCCTCTAACTCAGCCGGCACCTATCGAAAGCTACCAAACCTGTGCATTTCTGAAAACTAGAGACCTAGGGGAATACAAGATGGGGTGACTTGTGGTTCTCGGACCAGGTTCTGTTTCCCAGAATCCTTTGCAAACCTCAAAATTTGGCTTAAAAAACACATGTTCCTCACATTTCTGTGGCAGAAAGTTCTGGAATCTGAGATGAGCCACAAATTGCCTTCCACCCAGCGTTCCCCCAAGTCTCCCGATAAAAATGATACCTCACTTGTGTGGGTAGGCCTAGCGCCCGCAACAGGAAATGCCCCAAAGCGCAACGTGGACACATCCAATTTTTGGAAAGAAAACAGAGGTGTTTTTTGCAAAGTGCCTACCTGTAGATTTTGGCCTCTAGCTCAGCCGGCACCTAGGGAAACCTACCAAACCTGTGCATTTCTGAAAACTAGAGACCTAGGGGAATCCAAGATGGGGTGACTTGTGGGGCTCGGACCAGGTTCTGTTACCCAGAATCCTTTGCAAACCCCAAAATTTGGCTTAAAAAACACATGTTCTTCACATTTCTGTGGCAGAAAGTTCTGGAATCTGAGAGGACCCACAAATTTCCTTCCAACCAGCGTTTCCCCAAGTCTCCCGATAAAAATGATACCTCACTTGTGTGGGTAGGCCTAGCGCCCGCGACAGGAAATGACCCAAAGCGCAACGTGGACACATCCAATTTTTTGAAAGAAAACAGAGGTGTTTTTTGCAAAGTGCCTACCTGTAGATTTTGGCCTCTAGCTCAGCCGGCACCTAGGGAAATCTACCAAACCTGTGCATTTCTGAAAACTAGAGACCTAGGGGAATTCAAGATGGGGTGACTTGTGGGGCTTGGACCAGGTTCTGTTACCCAGAATCCTTTGCAAACCTCAAAATTTGGCTAAAAAAACACATGTTCCTCACATTTCTGTGGCAGAAAGTTCTGGAATCTGAGAGGAGCCACACATTTCCTTCCACCCAGCATTCCCCCAAGTCTCCCAATAAAAATGATACCTCACTTGTGTGTGTAGGCCTAGCGCCCGTGACAGGAAATGCCCCAAAGCGCAACGTGGACACATCCAATTTTTTTAAAGAAAACAGAGGTGTTTTTTGCAAAGGGCCTACCTGTAGATTTTGGCCTCTAGCTCAGCTGACACCTATTGAAAGCTACCAAACCTGTGCATTTCTGAAAACTAGAGACCTAGGGGAATCCAAGATGGGGTGACTAGTGGGGCTCGGACCAGGTTCTGTTACCCAGAATCCTTTGCAAACCTCAATATTTGGAGAAAAAAAACACATGTTCCTCACATTTCTGTGGCAGAAAGTTCTGGAATCTGAGAGGAGCCACAAATTTCCTTTCACCCAGCGTTCCCCCAAGTCTCCCGATAAAAATGATACCTCACTTGTGTGGGTAGGCCTAGCGCCCGCAACAGGAAATGCCCCAAAGCGCAACGTGGACACATCCAATTTCTTGAAAGAAAACCGAGGTGTTTTTTGCAAAGTGCCTACCTGTAGATTTTGGCCTCTAGCTCAGCCGGCACCTAGGGAAACCTACCAAACCTGTGCATTTCTGAAAACTAGAGACCTAGTGGAATTCAAGATGGGGTGACTAGTGGGGCTCGGACCAGGTTCTGTTGCTCAGAATCCTATGCAAACCTCAACATTTGGCTAAAAAAACACATGTTCCTCAAATTTCTGAGGCAGAAAGTTCTGGAATCTGAGAGGAGCCACAAATTTCCTTCCACCCAGCGTTCCCCCAAGTCTCCCGATAAAAATGATACCTCACTTGTGTGGCCTAGCGCCCGCAATAGGAAATGCCCCAAAGCGCAACTTGGACACATCCAATTTTTTGAAAGAAAACCGAGGTGTTTTTTGCAAAGTGCCTACCTGTAGATTTTGGCCTCTAGCTGAGCCGGCACCTAGGGAATCCTACCAAACCTGTGCATTTCTGAAAACTAGAGACCTAGGGGAATCCAAGATGGGGTAACTTGTGGGGCTCGGACCAGGTTCTGTTACCCAGAATCCTTTGCAAACCTCAAAATTTGGCTAAAAAAACACGAGTTCCTCACATTTCTGTGGCAGAAAGTTCTGGAATCTGAGAGGAGCCACACATTTCCTCCAACCCAGCGTTCCCCAAAGTATCCCGCTAAAAACGATACCTCACTTGTGTGGGTAGGCCTAGCGCCCGCAACAAGAAATGCCCCAAAGCGCAACGTGGACACATCCAATTTTTTGAAAGAAGACAGAGGTGTTTTTTGCAAAGTGCCTACCTGTAGATTTTGGCCTCTAGCTCAGCCGGCACCTAGGGAAACCTACCAAACCTTTGCATTTCTGAAAACTAGAGACCTAGGGGAATCCAAGATTAGGTGACTTGTGGGGCTCGGACCAGGTTCTGTTACCCAGAATCCTTTGCAAACCTCAAAATTTGGCTAAAAAAACACGAGTTCCTCACATTTCTGTGGCAGAAAGTTCTGGAATCTGAGAGGAGCCCCAAATTTCATTCCACCGAGCGTTCCCCCAAGTATCCCGCTAAAAACGATACCTCACTTGTGTGGGTAGGCCTAGCGCACGCAACAGGAAATGCCCCAAAGCGCAACGTGGACACATCCAATTTTTTCAAAGAAAACAGAGGTGTTTTTTGCAAAGTGCCTACCTGTAGATTTTGGCCTCTAGCTTAGCCGGCACCTAGGGAAACCTACCAAACCTGTGCATTTCTGAAAACTAGAGACCTAGGGGAATACAAGATGTGGTGACTTGTGAGGCTCGGACCAGGTTCTGTTACCCAGAATCCTTTGCAAACCTCAGAATTTGGCTAAAAAAAAGCATGTTCCTCACATTTCTGTGGCAGAAAGTTCTGGAATCTGAGAGGAGCCACAAATTTCCTTCCACCCAGCGTTCCCCTAAGTCTCCCGATAAAAATGATACCTCACTTGTGTGGGTAGGCCTAGCGCCCGCAACAGGAAATGCCCCAAAGCGCAACGTGGACACATCCAATTTTTTGAAAGAAAATAGAGGTGTTTTTTGCAAAGTGCCTACCTGTAGATTTTGGCCTCTAGCTCAGCCGGCACCTAGTGAAACCTACCAAACCTGTGCATTTCTGAAAACTAGAGACCTAGGGGAATTCAAGATGGAGTGACTTGTGGGGCTCGGACCAGGTTCTGTTGCCCAGAATCCTTTGCAAACCTCAAAATTTGGCTAAAAAAACACATGTTCCTCAAATTTCTGAGGCAGAAAGTTCTGGAATCTGAGAGGAGCCACAAATTTCCTTCCACCCAGCGTTCCCCCAAAACTCCCGATAAAAATGATACCTCACTTGTGTGGCCTAGCACCCGCAACAGGAAATGCCCCAAAGCGCAACTTGGACACATCCAATTTTTTGAAAGAAAACCGAGGTGTTTTTTGCAAAGTGCCTACCTGTAGATTTTGGCCTCTAGCTGAGCCGGCACCTAGGGAATCCTACCAAACCTGTGCATTTCTAAAAACTAGAGACCTAGGGGAATCCAAGATGGGGTGACTTGTGGGGCTCGGACCAGGTTCTGTTACCCAGAATCCTTTGCAAACCTCAAAATTTGGCTAAAAAAACACGAGTTCCTCACATTTCTGTGGCAGAAAGTTCTGGAATCTGAGAGGAGCCACACATTTCCTCCAACCCAGCGTTCCCCAAAGTCTCCCGCTAAAAACAATACCTCACTTGTGTGGGTAGGCCTAGCGCCCGCGACAAGAAATGCCCCAAAGCTCAACGTGGACACATCCAATTTTTTGAACGAAAACAGAGGTGTTTTTTGCAAAGTGCCTACCTGTAGATTTTGGCCTCTAGCTCAGCCGGCACCTAGGGAAACCTACCAAACCTGTGCATTTCTGAAAACTAGAGACCTAGGGGAATTCAAGATGTGGTGACTTGTGGGGCTCGGACCAGGTTCTGTTACCCAGAATCCTTTGCAAACCTCAATATTTGGCTAAAAAAACACATGTTCCTCACATTTCTGTGGCAGAAAGTTCTGGAATCTGAGAGGAGCCACAAATTTCCTTTCACCCAGCGTTCCCCCAAGTCTCCCGATAAAAATAATACCTCACTTGTGTGGGTAGGCCTAGCGCCCGCAACAGGAAATGCCCCAAAGCGCAACGTGGACACATCCAATTTTTTGAAAGAAAACCGAGGTGTTTTTTGCAAAGTGCCTACCTGTAGATTTTGGCCTCTAGCTCAGCCAGCATCTAGGGAAACCTACCAAACCTGTGCATTTCTGAAAACTAGAGACCTAGGGGAATTCAAGATGGGGTGACTTGTGGGGCTCGGACCAGGTTCTGTTACCCAGAATCCTTTGCAAACCTCAAAATTTGGCTAAAAAAACACATGTTCCTCACATTTCTATGGCAGAAAGTTCTGGAATCTGAGAGGAGCCACAAATTTTCTTCCACCCAGCGTTCCCCCAAGTCTCCCGATAAAAATGATACCTCACTTGTGTGGGTAGGCCTAGCGCACGCAACAGGAAATGCCCCAATGCGCAACGTGAACACATCCAATTTTTTGAAAGAAAATAGAGGTGTTTTTTGCAAAGTGCCTACCTGTGGATTTTGGCCTCTAGCTCAGCCGGCACCTAGGGAAACCTACCAAACCTGTGCATTTCTGAAAACTAGAGACCTAGGGGAATTCAAGATGGGGTGACTTGTGGGGCTCAGACAAGGTTCTGTTGCCCAGAATCCTTTGCAAAACTTCAAAATTTGGCAAAAAAAACACGAGTTCCTCTCATTTCTGTGGCAGAAAGTTCTGGAATCTGAGAGGAGCCACACATTTCCTCCAAACCAGCGTTCCCCAAAGTCTCCCGCTAAAAACATTACCTCACTTGTGTGGGTAGGCCTAGCGCCCATGACAAGAAATGCCCCAAAGCGCAACGTGGACACATCCAATTTTTTTAAAGAAAACAGAGGTGTTTTTTGCAAAGTGCCTACCTGTAGATTTTGGCCTCTAGCTCAGCCGGCCTCTAGGGAAACCTACCAAACCTGTGCATTTCTGAAAACTAGAGACCTAGGGGAATCCAAGATTAGGTGACTTGTGGGGCTCGGACCAGGTTCTGTTACCCAGAATCCTTTGCAAACCTCAAAATTTGGCTAAAAAAACACGACTTCCTCACATTTCTGTGGCAGAAAGTTCTGGAATCTGAGAGGAGCCCCAAATTTCCTTCCACCCAGCGTTCCCCCAAGTCTCCCGCTAAAAACGATACCTCACTTGTGTGGGTAGGCCTAGCGCACGCAACAGGAAATGCCCCAAAGCGCAACGTGGACACATCCAATTTTTTAAAAGAAAACAGAGGTGTTTTTTGCAAAGTGCCTACCTGTAGATTGGGGCCTCTAGCTCAGCCGGCACCTAGGGAAACCTACCAAACCTGTGCATTTCTGAAAACCAGAGACCTAGGGGAATTCAAGGTGGGGTGACTTGAGAGGCTCGGACCAGGTTCTGTTACCCAGAATCCTTTGCAAACCTCAAAATTTGGCTAAAAAAACGCATGTTCCTCACATTTCTGTGGCAGAGGGTTCTGGAATCTGAGAGGAGCCACAAATTTCCTTCCACCCAGCGTTCCCCCAAGTCTCCCGCTAAAAACGATACCTCACTTGTGTGGGTAGGCCTAGCGCCCGCGACAGGAAAAGCCCCAAAGCGCAACGTGGACACATCCAATTTTTTTAAAGAAAACTGAGGTGTTTTTTGCAAAGTGCCTACCTGTAGATTTTGGCCTCTATCTCAGACGGCACCTAGGGAAACCTACCAAATCTGTGCATTTCTGAAAACTAGAGACCTAGGGGAATCCAAGATGGGGTGAATTGTGGGGCTCGGACCAGGTTCTGTTACCCAGAATCCTTTGCAAACCTCAAAATTTGACTAAAAAAACACGAGTTCCTCACATTTCTGTGGCAGAAAGTTCTGGAATCTGAGAGGAGCCACAAATTTCCTTCCACCCAGCGTTCCCCCAAGTCTCCCGCTAAAAACGATACCTCACTTGTGTGGGTAGGCCTAGCGCACGCTACAGGAAATGCCCCAAAGCGCAACGTGGACACATCCAATTTTTTGAAAGAAAACAGAGGTGTTTTTTGCAAAGTGCCTACCTGTAGATTTTGGCCTCTAGCTCAGCCGGCACCAAGGAAAACCTACCAAACCTGTGCATTTCTGAAAACTAGAGACCTAGGGGAATTCAAGATGTGGTGACTTGTGGGGCTCGGACCAGGTTCTGTTACCCAGAATCCTTTGCAAACCTCAAAATTTGGCTAAAAAAACACGAGTTCCTCACATTTCTGTGGCAGAAAGTTCTGGAATTTGAGAGGAGCCACACATTTCCTCCAATCCAGCGTTCCCCAAAGTCTCCCGCTAAAAACAATACCTCACTTGTGTGGGTAGGCCTAGCGCCCACGACAAGAAATGCCCCAAAGCGCAACGTGGACACATCCAATATTTTTAAAGAAAACAGAGGTGTTTTTTGCAAAGTGCCTACCTGTAGATTTTGGCCTCTAGCTCAGCCGGCCTCTAGGGAAACCTACCAAACCTGTGCATTTCTGAAAACTAGAGACCTAGGGGAATCCAAGATTAGGTGACTTGTGGGGCTCGGACCAGGTTCTGTTACCCAGAATCCTTTGCAAACCTCAAAATTTGGCTAAAAAAACACGAGTTCCTCACATTTCTGTGGCAGAAAGTTCTGGAATCTGAGAGGAGCCCCAAATTTCCTTCCACCCAGCGTTCCCCCAAGTCTCCCGCTAAAAACGATACCTCACTTGTGTGCGTAGGCCTAGCGCACGCAACAGGAAATGCCCCAAAGCGCAACGTGGACACATCCAATTTTTTAAAAGAAAACAGAGGTGTTTTTTGCAAAGTGCCTACCTGTAGATTTTGGCCTCTAGCTCAGCCGGCACCTAGGGAAACCTACCAAACCTGTGCATTTCTGAAAACCAGAGACCTAGGGGAATTCAAGATGGGGTGACTTGAGAGGCTCGGACCAGGTTCTGTTACCCAGAATCCTTTGCAAACCTCAAAATTTGGCTAAAAAAACGCATGTTCCTCACATTTCTGTGGCAGAAAGTTCTGGAATCTGAGAGGAGCCACAAATGTCCTTCCACCCAGCGTTCCCCCAAGTCTCCCGCTAAAAACGATACCTCACTTGTGTGGGTAGGCCTAGCGCCCGCGACAGGAAAAGCCCCAAAGCGCAACGTGGACACATCCAATTTTTTGATAGAAAACAGAGGTGTTTTTTGCAAAGTGCCTACCTGTAGATTTTGGCCTCTATCTCAGACGGCACCTAGGGAAACCTACCAAATCTGTGCATTTCTGAAAACTAGAGACCTAGGGGAATCCAAGATGGGGTGAATTGTGGGTCTCGGACCAGGTTCTGTTACACAGAATCCTTTGCAAACCTCAAAATTTGACTAAAAAAACACGAGTTCCTCACATTTCTGTGGCAGAAAGTTCTGGAATCTGAGAGGAGCCACAAATTTCCTTCCACCCAGCGTTCCCCCAAGTCTCCCGCTAAAAACGATACCTCACTTGTGTGGGTAGGCCTAGCGCCCGCTACAGGAAATGCCCCAAAGCGCAACGTGGACACATCCAATTTTTTGAAAGAAAACAGAGGTGTTTTTTGCAAAGTGCCTACCTGTAGATTTTGGCCTCTAGCTCAGCCGGCACCAAGGAAAACCTACCAAACCTGTGCATTTCTGAAAACTAGAGACCTAGGAAAATTCAAGATGTGGTGACTTGTGGGGCTCGGACCAGGTTCTGTTACCCAGAATCCTTTGCAAACCTCAAAATTTGGCTAAAAAAACACATGTTCCTCACATTTCTGTGGCAGAAAGTTCTGGAATCTGAGAGGAGCCACAAATTTCCTTCCACCCAGTGTTCCCTCAAGTCTCCCGCTAAAAACGATACCTCACTTGTGTGGGTAGGCCTAGCGCCCGCGACAGGAAATGTCCCAAAGCGCAACGTGGACACATCCAATTTTTTAAAAGAAAACAGAGGTGTTTTTTGCAAAGTGCCTACCTGTAGATTTTGGCCTATAGCTCAGCCGGCACCTAGGGAAACCTACCAAACCTGTGCATTTCTGAAAACCAGAGACCTAGGGGAATTCAAGATGGGGTGACTTGAGAGGCTCGGACCAGGTTCTGTTACCCAGAATCCTTTGCAAACCTCAAAATTTGGCTAAAAAAACGCATGTTCCTCACATTTCTGTGGCAGAAAGTTCTGGAATCTGAGAGGAGCCACAAATTTCCTTCCACCCAGCCTTCCCCCAAGTCTCCCGCTAAAAACGATACCTCACTTGTGTGGGTAGGCCTAGCGCCCGCGACAGGAAAAGCCCCAAAGCGCAACGTGGACACATCCAATTTTTTGAAAGAAAACAGAGGTGTTTTTTGCAAAGTGCCTACCTGTAGATTTTGGCCTCTATCTCAGACGGCACCTAGGGAAACCTACCAAATCTGTGCATTTCTGAAAACTAGAGACCTAGGGGAATCCAAGATGGGGTGAATTGTGGGGCTCGGACCAGGTTCTGTTACACAGAATCCTTTGCAAACCTCAAAATTTGGCTAAAAAAACGCATGTTCCTCACATTTCTGTGGCAGAAAGTTCTGGAATCTGAGAGGAGCCACAAATTTCCTTCCACCCAGCGTTCCCCCAAGTCTCCCGATAAAAATGATACCTCACTTGTGTGGGTAGGCCTAGCGACTGCAACAGGAAATGCCTCAAAGCGCAACGTGGACACATCCAATTTTTTTAAAGAAAACCGAGGTGTTTTTTGCAAAGTGCCTACCTGTAGATTTTGGCCTTAAGCTCAGCCGGCATCTATGGAAACCTACCAAACCTGTGCATTTCGGAAAACTAGAGACCTAGGGGAATTTAAGATGTGGTGACTTGTGGGGCTCGGACCAGGTTCTGTTACCCAGAATCCTTTGCAAACCTCAATATTTGGCTAAATAAACACATGTTCCTCACATTTCTGTGGCAGAAAGTTCTGGAATCTGAGAGGAGCCACAAATTTCCTTTCACCCACCGTTCCCCCAAGTCTCCCGATAAAAATAATACCTCACTTGTGTGGGTAGGCCTAGCGCCCGCAACAGGAAATGCCCCAAAGCGCAACGTGGACACATCCAATTTTTTTAAAGAAAACCGAGGTGTTTTTTGCAAAGTGCCTACCTGTAGATTTTGGCCTCTAGCTCAGCCGGCATCTAGGGAAACCTACCAAACCTGTGCATTTCTGAAAACTAGAGACCTAGGGGAATTCAAGATGGGGTGACTTGTGGGGCTCGGACCAGGTTCTGTTACCCAGAATCCTTTGCAAACCTCAAAATTTGGCTAAAAAAACACATGTTCCTCACATTTCTATGCAGAAAGTTCTGGAATCTGAGAGGAGCCACACATTTTCTTCCACCCAGCGTTCCCCCAAGTCTCCCGATAAAAATGATACCTCACTTGTGTGGGTAGGCCTAGCGCACGGAACAGGAAATGCCCCAAAGCGCAACGTGAACACATCCAATTTTTTGAAAGAAAATAGAGGTGTTTTTTGCAAAGTGCCTACCTGTAGATTTTGGCCTCTAGCTCAGCCGGCACCTAGGGAAACCTACCAAACCTGTGCATTTCTGAAAACTAGAGACCTAGGGGAATTCAAGATGGGGTGACTTGTGGGGCTCGGACCACGTTCTGTTGCCCAGAATCCTTTGCAAACCTCAAAATTTGGCTAAAAAAACACATGTTCCTCAAATTTCTGTGGCTGAAAGTTCTGGAATCTGAGAGGAGCCACAAATTTCCTTCCACCCAGCGTTCCCCCAAGTCTCCCGATAAAAATGATACCTCACTTGTGTGGGTAGGCCTAGGGCCCTCAACAGGAAATGCCCCAAAGCGCAACTTGAACACATCCAATTTTTTGAAAGAAAACCGAGGTGTTTTTTGCAAAGTGCCTACCTGTAGATTGTGTGCCTCTAGCTGAGACGGCACCTAGAGAATCCTACCAAACCTGTGCATTTCTGAAAACTAGAGACCTAGGGGAATCCAAGATGGGGTGACTTGTGGGGCTCAGACCAGGTTCTATTACCCAGAATCCTTTGCAAACCTCAAAATTTGGCTAAAAAAACACGAGTTCCTCACATTTCTGTGGCAGAAAGTTCTGGAATCTGAGAGGAGCCTCACATTTCCTCCAACCCAGCGTTCCCCAAAGTCTCCCGCTAAAAACAATACCTTACTTGTGTGGGTAGGCCTAGCGCCCACGACAAGAAATGCCCCAAAGCGCAACGTGGACACATCCAATTTTTTTAAAGAAAACAGAGGTGTTTTTTGCAAAGTGCCTACCTGTAGATTTTGGCCTCTAGCTCAGCCGGCACCTAGGGAAACCTACCAAACCTGTGCATTTCTGAAAACTAGAGACCTAGGGGAATTCAAGATGGGGTGACTTGTGGGGCTCGGACCAGGTTCTGTTGCCCAGAATCCTTTGCAAACTTCAAAATTTGGTTAAAAAAACACATGTTCCTCAAATTTCTGTAGCAGAAAGTTCTGGAATCTGAGAGGAGCCACAAATTTCCTTCCACCCAGCGTTCCCCCAAATCTCCCGATAAAAATGATACCTCACTTGTGTGGCCTAGCGCCCGCAACAGGAAATGCCCCAAAGCGCAACTTGGACACATCCAATTTTTTGAAAGAAAACTGAGTTGTTTTTTACAAAGTGCCTACCTGTAGATTTTGGCCTCTAGCTCAGCCGGCACCTAGGGAAACCTACCAAACCTGTGCATTTCTGAAAACTAGAGACCAAGGGGAATCCAAGATTAGGTGACTTGTGGGGCTCGGACCAGGTTCTGTTACCCAGAATCCTTTGCAAACCTCAAAATTTGGCTAAAAAAACACGAGTTCCTCACATTTCTGTGGCAGAAAGTTCTGGAATCTGAGAGGAGCCCCAAATTTCCTTCCACCCTGCGTTCCCCCAAGTCTCCCTCTAAAAACGATACCCTTCTTGTGTGGGTAGGCCTAGCGCACGCAACAGGAAATGCCCCAAAGCGCAACGTGGACACATCCAATTTTTTAAAAGAAAACAGAGGTGTTTTTTGCAAAGTGCCTACCTGTAGATTTTGGCCTCTAGCTCAGCCGGCACCTAGGGAAACCTACCAAACCTGTGAATTTCTGAAAACTAGAGACCTAGGGGAATTCAAGATGGGGTGACTTGTGAGGCTCGGACCAGGTTCTGTTACCCAGAATCATTTGCAAACCTCAAAATTTGGCTAAAAAAACGCATGTTCCTCACATTTCTGTGGCAGAAAGTTCTGCAATCTGAGAGGAGCCACAAATTTCCTTCCACCCAGCTTTCCCCCAAGACTCCCGCTAAAATCGATACCTCACTTGTGTGGGTAGGCCTAGCGCCCGCGACAGGAAATGCCCCAAAGCGCAACGTGGACACATCCAATTTTTTGAAAGAAAACAGAGGTGTTTTTTGCAAAGTGCCTACCTGTAGATTTTGGCCTCTGGCTCAGACGGCACCTAGGGAAACCTACCAAACCTGTGCATTTCTGAAAACTAGAGACCTAGGGGAATCCAAGATGGGGTGAATTGTGGGGCTCGGACCAGGTTCTGTTACCCAGAATCCTTTGCAAACCTCAAAATTTGGCTAAAAAAACACGAGTTCCTCACATTTCTGTGGCAGAAAGTTCTGGAATCTGAGAGGAGCCACACATTTCCTTCCACCCAGCGTTCCCCCAAGTCTCCCGCTAAAAACAATACCTCACTTGTGTGGGTAGGCCTAGCGCCCGCGACAGGAAATGCCCCAAAGCGCAACGTGGACACATCCAATTTTTTGAAAGAAAACAGAGGTATTTTTTGCAAAGTGCCTACCTGTAGATTTTGGCCTCTAGCTCAGCCGGCACCTAGGGAAACCTACCAAACCTGTGCATTTCTGAAAACTAGAGACCTAGGGGAATTCAAGATGGGGTGACTTGTGGGGCTCGGACCAGGTTCTGTTGCCCAGAATCCTTTGCAAACCTCAAAATTTGGCTAAAAAAACACATGTTCCTCACATTTCTGTGGCAGAAAGTTCTGGAATCTGAGAGGAGCCACAAATTTCCTGCCACAAAGCGTTCCCCCAAGTATCCCGATAAAAATGATACCTCACTTGTGTGGGTAGGCCTAGCGCCCGTGACAGGAAATGCCCCAAAGCACAACGTGGACACATCCAATTTTTTTAAAGAAAACCGAGATGTTTTTTGCAAAGTGCCTACCTGTAGATTTTGGCCTCTAGCTCAGCCGGCATCTAGGGAAACCTACCAAACCTGTGCATTTCTGAAAGCTAGAGACCTATGGGAATCCAAGATGGGGTGACTTGTGGGGCTCGGACCAGGTTCTGTTACCCAGAATCCTTTGCAAACCTCAAAATTTGGATAAAAAAACACATGTTCCTCATATTTCTGTGGCAGAAAGTTCTGGAATCTGAGAGGAGCCACAAATTTCCTTCCACCCAGCGTTCCCCCAAGTCTCCCGATAAAAATGATACCTCACTTGTGTAGGTAGGACTAGCGACTGCAACAGGAAATGCCTCAAAGCGCAACGTGGACACATCCAATTTTTTTAAAGAAAACCGAGGTGTTTTTTGCAAAGTGCCTACCTGTAGATTTTGGCCTTAAGCTCAGCCGGCATCTATGGAAACCTACCAAACCTGTGCATTTCGGAAAACTAGAGACCTAGGGGAATTTAAGATGTGGTGACTTGTGGGGCTCGGACCAGGTTCTGTTACCCAGAATCCTTTGCAAACCTCAATATTTGGCTAAAAAAACACATGTTCCTCACATTTCTGTGGCAGAAAGTTCTGGAATCTGAGAGGAGCCACAAATTTTCTTCCACCCACCGTTCCCCCAAGTCTCCCGATAAAAATAATACCTCACTTGTGTGGGTAGGCCTAGCGCCCGCAACAGAGAATGCCCCAAAGCGCAACGTGGACACATCGAATTTTTTGAAAGAAAACTGAGGTGTTTTTTGCAAAGTGCCTACCTGTAGATTTTGGCCTCTAGCTGAGCCAGCACCTAGGGAATCCTACCAAACCTGTGCATTTCTGAAAGCTAGAGACCTAGGGGAATCCAAGATGGGGTGACTTGTGGGGCTCGGACCAGGTTCTATTACCCAGAATCCTTTGCAAACCTCAAAATTTGGCTTAAAAAACACGAGTTCCTCACATTTCTGTGGCAGAAAGTTCTGGAATCTAAGAGGAGCCACACATTTCCTCCAACCCAGCGTTCCCCAAAGTCTCCCGCTAAAAACAATACCTCACTTGTGTTGGTAGGCCTAGCGCCCACGACAAGAAATGCCCCAAAGCGCAACGTGGACACATCCAATTTTTTGAAAGAAAACAGAGGTGTTTTTTGCAAAGTGCCTACCTGTAGATTTTGGCCTCTAGCTCAGCCGGCACCTAGGGAAACCTACCAAACCTGTGCATTTCTGAAAACTAGAGACCTAGGGGAATCCAAGATTAGGTGACTTGTGGGTCTCGGACCAGGTTCTGTTACCCAGAATCCTTTGCAAACCTCAAAATTTGGCTAAAAAAACACGAGTTCCTCACATTTCTGTGGCAGAAAGTTCTGGAATCTGAGAGGAGCCCCAAATTTCCTTCCACCCAGCGTTCCCCCAAGACTCCCGCTAAAAACGATACCTCACTTGTGTGGGTAGGCCTAGCGCACGCAACAGGAAATGCCCCAAAGCGCAACGTGGACACATCCAATTTTTTAAAAGAAAACAGAGTTGTTTTTTGCAAAGTGCCTACCTGTAGATTTTGGCCTCTAGCTTAGCCGGCACCTAGGGAAACCTACCAAACCTGTGCATTTCTGAAAACTAGAGACCTAGGGGAATTCAAGATGTGGTGACTTGTGAGGCTCGGACCAGGTTCTGTTACCCAGAATCCTTTGCAAACCTCAAAATTTGGCTAAAAAAAAGCATGTTCCTCACATTTCTGTGGCAGAAAGTTCTGGAATCTGAGAGGAGCCACAAATTTCCTTCCACCCAGCGTTCCCCCAAGACTCCCGCTAAAAACGATACCTCACTTGTGTGGGTAGGCCTAGCGCCCGCAACAGGAAATGCCCCAAAGCGCAACATGGACACATCCAATTTTTTAAAAGAAAACAGAGGTGTTTTTTGCAAAGTGCCTACATGTAGATTTTGGCCTCTAGCTCAGCCGGCACCTAGGGAAACCTACCAAACCTGTGCATTTCTGAAAACTAGAGACCTAGGGGAATTCAAGATGGGGTGACTTGTGGGGCTCGGACCAGGTTCTGTTACCCAGAATCCTTTGCAAACCTCAAAATGTGGCTAAAAAACACATGTTCCTCACATTTCTGTGGCAGAAAGTTCTGGAATCTGAGAGGAGCCACAAATTTCCTTCCACCCAGCGTTCCCCCAAGTCTCCCGATAAAAATGATACCTCACTTGTTTGGGTAGGCCTAGCGCCCGCAACAGGAAATGCCCCAAAGCGCAACTTGGACACATCCAATTTTTTGAAAGAAAACTGAGTTGTTTTTTGCAAAGTGCCTACCTGTAGATTTTGGCCTCTAGCTGAGCCGGCACCTAGGGAATCCTACCAAACCTGTGCATTTCTGAAAGCTAGAGACCTAGGGGAATCCAAGATGGGGTGACTTGTGGGGCTCGGACCAGGTTCTATTACCCAGAATCCTTTGCAAACCTCACAATTTGGCTAAAAAAACACGAGTTCCTCACATTTCTGTGGCAGAAAGTTCTGGAATCTGAGAGGAGCCACACATTTCCTCCAACCCAGCGTTCCCCAAAGTCTCCCGCTAAAAACAATACCTCACTTGTGTGGGTAGGCCTAGCGCCCACGACAAGAAATGCCCCAAAGCGCAATGTGGACACATCCAATTTTTTGAAAGAAAACAGAGGTGTTTTTTGCAAAGTGCCTACCTGTAGATTTTGGCCTCTAGTTCAGCTGGCATCTAGGGAAACCTACCAAACCTGTGCATTTCTGAAAACTAGAGACCTATGGGAATCCAAGATGGGGTGACTTGTGCGGCTCGGACCAGGTTCTGTTACCCAGAATCCTTTGCAAACCTCAAAATTTGGCTAAAAAAACACATGTTCCTCATATTTCTGTGGCAGAAAGTTCTGGAATCTGAGAGGAGCCACAAATTTCCTTCCACCCAGCGTTCCCCCAAGTCTCCCGATAAAAATGATACCTCACTTGTGTGGGTAGGCCTAGCGACTGCAACAGGAAATGCCTCAAAGCGCAACGTGGACACATCCAATTTTTTTAAAGAAAACCGAGGTGTTTTTTGCAAAGTGCCTACCTGTAGATTTTGGCCTTAAGCTCAGCCGGCATCTATGGAAACCTACCAAACCTGTGCATTTCGGAAAACTAGAGACCTAGGGGAATTTAAGATGTGGTGACTTGTGGGGCTCGGACCAGGTTCTGTTACCCAGAATCCTTTGCAAACCTCAATATTTGGCTAAAAAAACACATGTTCCTCACATTTCTGTGGCAGAAAGTTCTGGAATCTGAGAGGAGCCACAAATTTCCTTTCACCCACCGTTCCCCCAAGTCTCCCGATAAAAATAATACCTCACTTGTGTGGGTAGGCCTAGCGCCCGCAACAGGAAATGCCCCAAAGCGCAACGTGGACACATCCAATTTTTTTAAAGAAAACCGAGGTGTTTTTTGCAAAGTGCCTACCTGTAGATTTTGGCCTCTAGCTCAGCCGGCATCTAGGGAAACCTACCAAACCTGTGCATTTCTGAAAACTAGAGACCTAGGGGAATTCAAGATGGGGTGACTTGTGGGGCTCGGACCAGGTTCTGTTACCCAGAATCCTTTGCAAACCTCAAAATTTGGCTAAAAAAACACATGTTCCTCACATTTCTATGGCAGAAAGTTCTGGAATCTGAGAGGAACCACAAATTTTCTTCCACCCAGCGTTCCCCCAAGTCTCCCGATAAAAATGATACCTCACTTGTGTGGGTAGGCCTAGCGCCCGCAACAGGAAATGCCCCAAAGCGCAACGTGGACACATCCAATTTTTTTAAAGAAAACTGAGGTGTTTTTTGCAAAGTGCCTACCTGTAGATTTTGGCCTCTATCTCAGACGGCACCTAGGGAAACCTACCAAATCTGTGCATTTCTGAAAACTAGAGACCTAGGGGAATCCAAGATGGGGTGAATTGTGGGGCTCGGACCAGGTTCTGTTACCCAGAATACTTTGCAAACCTCAAAATTTGACTAAAAAAACACGAGTTCCTCACATTTCTGTGGCAGAAAGTTCTGGAATCTGAGAGGAGCCACAAATTTCCTTCCACCCAGCGTTCCCCCAAGTCTCCCGCTAAAAACGATACCTCACTTGTGTGGGTAGGCCTAGTGCCCGCTACAGGAAATGCCCCAAAGCGCAACGTGGACACATCCAATTTTTTGAAAGAAAACAGAGGTGTTTTTTGCAAAGTGCCTACCTGTAGATTTTGGCCTCTAGCTCAGCCGGCACCAAGGAAAACCTACCAAACCTGTGCATTTCTGAAAACTAGAGACCTAGGGGAATTCAAGATGTGGTGACTTGTGGGGCTCGGACCAGGTTCTGTTACCCAGAATCCTTTGCAAACCTCAAAATTTGGCAAAAAAAACACGAGTTCCTCACATTTCTGTGGCAGAAAGTTCTGGAATCTGAGAGGAGCCACACATTTCCTCCAATCCAGCGTTCCCCAAAGTCTCCCGCTAAAAACAATACCTCACTTGTGTGGGTAGGCCTACCGCCCACGACAAGAAATGCCCCAAAGCGCAACGTGGACACATCCAATATTTTTAAAGAAAACAGAGGTGTTTTTTGCAAAGTGCCTACCTGTAGATTTTGGCCTCTAGCTCAGCCGGCCTCTAGGGAAACCTACCAAACCTGTGCATTTCTGAAAACTAGAGACCTAGGGGAATCCAAGATTAGGTGACTTGTGGGGCTCGGACCAGGTTCTGTTACCCAGAATCCTTTGCAAACCTCAAAATTTGGCTAAAAAAACACGAGTTCCTCACATTTCTGTGGCAGAAAGTTCTGGAATCTGAGAGGAGCCACAAATTTCCTTCCACCCAGTGTTCCCTCAAGTCTCCCGCTAAAAACGATACCTCACTTGTGTGGGTAGGCCTAGCGCCCGCGACAGGAAATGTCCCAAAGCGCAACGTGGACACATCCAATTTTTTAAAAGAAAACAGAGGTGTTTTTTGCAAAGTGCCTACCTGTAGATTTTGGCCTATAGCTCAGCCGGCACCTAGGGAAACCTACCAAACCTGTGCATTTCTGAAAACCAGAGACCTAGGGGAATTCAAGATGGGGTGACTTGAGAGGCTCGGACCAGGTTCTGTTACCCAGAATCCTTTGCAAACCTCAAAATTTGGCTAAAAAAACGCATGTTCCTCACATTTCTGTGGCAGAAAGTTCTGGAATCTGAGAGGAGCCACAAATTTCCTTCCACCCAGCGTTCCCCCAAGTCTCCCGCTAAAAACGATACCTCACTTGTGTGGGTAGGCCTAGCGCCCGCGACAGGAAAAGCCCCAAAGCGCAACGTGGACACATCCAATTTTTTGAAAGAAAACAGAGGTGTTTTTTGCAAAGTGCCTACCTGTAGATTTTGGCCTCTATCTCAGACGGCACCTAGGGAAACCTACCAAATCTGTGCATTTCTGAAAACTAGAGACCTAGGGGAATCCAAGATGGGGTGAATTGTGGGGCTCGGACCAGGTTCTGTTACACAGAATCCTTTGCAAACCTCAAAATTTGACTAAAAAAACACGAGTTCCTCACATTTCTGTGGCAGAAAGTTCTGGAATCTGAGAGGAGCCACAAATTTCCTTCCACCCAGCGTTCCCCCAAGTCTCCCGCTAAAAACGATACCTCACTTGTGTGGGTAGGCCTAGCGCCCGCTACAGAAAATGCCCCAAAGCGCAACGTGGACACATCCAATTTTTTGAAAGAAAACAGAGGTGTTTTTTGCAAAGTGCCTACCTGTAGATTTTGGCCTCTAGCTCAGCCGGCACCAAGGAAAACCTACCAAACCTGTGCATTTCTGAAAACTAGAGACCTAGGGGAATTCAAGATGTGGTGACTTGTGGGGCTCGGACCAGGTTCTGTTACCCAGAATCCTTTGCAAACCTCAAAATTTGGCTAAAAAAACACATGTTCCTCACATTTCTGTGGCAGAAAGTTCTGGAATCTGACAGGAGCCACAAATTTCCTTCCACCCAGCGTTCCCCCAAGTCTCCCGCTAAAAACGATACCTCACTTGTGTGGGTAGGCCTAGCGCCCGCTACAGGAAATGCCCCAAAGCGCAACGTGGACACATCCAATTTTTTGAAAGAAAACAGAGGTGTTTTTTGCAAAGTGCCTACCTGTAGATTTTGGCCTCTAGCTCAGCCGGCACCAAGGAAAACCTACCAAACCTGTGCATTTCTGAAAACTAGAGACCTAGGGGAATTCAAGATGTGGTGACTTGTGGGGCTCGGACCAGGTTCTGTTACCCAGAATCCTTTGCAAACCTCAAAATTTGGCTAAGAAAACACATGTTCCTCACATTTCTGTGGCAGAAAGTTCTGGAATCTGAGAGGAGCCACAAATTTCCTTCCACCCAGCGTTCCCCCAAGTCTCTCGATAAAAACGATACCTCACTTGTGTGGGTAGGCCTAGCGCCCGCAACAGGAAATGCCCCAAAAGCGCAACGTGGACACATCCAATTTTTTTAATGAAAACAGAGGTGTTTTTTGCACAGTGCCTACCTGTAGATTTTGGCCTCTAGCTCAGACGGCACCTAGGGAAACCTACCAAACCTGTGCATTTCTGAAAACTAGAGACCTAGGGGAATCCAAGATGTGGTGACTTGTGGGGCTCGGACCAGGTTCTGTTACCCAGAATCCTTTGCAAACCTCAAAATTTGGCTAAAAAAACACATGTTCCTCACATTTCTGTGGCAGAAAGTTCTGGAATCTGAGAGGAGCCACAAATTTCCTTCCACCCAGTGTTCCCTCAAGTCTCCCGCTAAAAACGATACCTCACTTGTGTGGGTAGGCCTAGCGCCCGCGACAGGAAATGCCCCAACGCGCAACTTGGACACATCCAATTTTTTGAAAGAAAACAGAGTTGTTTTTTGCACAGTGCCTACCTGTAGATTTTGGCCTCTAGCTCAGCCGGCACCTAGGGAAACCTACCAAACCTTTGCATTTCTGAAAACTAGAGACCTAAGGGAATTCAAGATGGGGTGACTTGTGGGGCTCGGACCAGGTTCTGTTACCCAGAATCCTTTGCAAACCTTAAAATTTGGCTAAAAAAACACATGTTCCTCACATTTCTGTGGCAGAAAGTTCTGGAATCTGAGAGGAGCCACAAATTTCCTTTCACCCAGCGTTCCCCCAAGTCTCCCGATAAAAATGATACCTCACTTGTGTGGGTAGGCCTAGCGCCCACAACAGGAAATGCCCCAAAGCGCAACGTGGACACATCCAATTTTTTTAAAGAAAACAGAGGTGTTTTTTGCAAAGTGCCTACCTGTAGATTTTGGCCTCTAGCTCAGCCGGCACCTATCGAAAGCTACCAAACCTGTGCATTTCTGAAAACTAGAGACCTAGGGGAATACAAGATGGGGTGACTTGTGGTTCTCGGACCAGGTTCTGTTTCCCAGAATCCTTTGCAAACCTCAAAATTTGGCTTAAAAAACACATGTTCCTCACATTTCTGTGGCAGAAAGTTCTGGAATCTGAGAGGAGCCACAAATTTCCTTTCACCCAGCGTTCCCCCAAGTCTCCCGATAAAAATGATACCTCACTTGTGTGGGTAGGCCTAGCGCCCGCAACAGGAAATGCCCCAAAGCGCAACGTGGACACATCCAATTTTTTTAAAGAAAACAGAGGTGTTTTTTGCAAAGTGCCTACCTGTAGATTTTGGCCTCTAGCTCAGCCGGCACCTATCGAAACCTACCAAACCTGTGCATTTCTGAAAACTAGAGGCCTAGGGGAATACAAGATGGGGTGACTTGTGGTTCTCGGACCAGGTTCTGTTTCCCAGAATCCTTTGCAAACCTCAAAATTTGGCTTAAAAAACACATGTTCCTCACATTTCTGTGGCAAAAAGTTCTGGAATCTGAGAGGAGCCACAAATTGCCTTCCACCCAGCGTTCCCCCAAGTCTCGCGATAAAAATGATACCTCACTTGTGTGGGTAGGCCTAGCGCCCGCAACAGGAAATGCCCCAAAGCGCAACGTGGACACATCCAATTTTTTGAAAGAAAACAGAGGTGTTTTTTGCAAAGTGCCTACCTGTGGATTTTGGCCTCTAGCTCATCCGGCACCTAGGGAAACCTACCAAACCTGTGCATTTCTGAAAACTAGAGACCTAGGGGAATTCAAGATGGGGTGACTTGGGGGGCTCGGAACAAGGTCTATTACCCAGAATCCTTTGCAAACCTCAAAATTTGGCTAAAAAACCACATGTTCCTCACATTTCTGTGGCAGAAAGTTCTGGAATCTGAGAGGAGCCACAAATTTCCTTCCACCCAGTGTTCCCTCAAGTCTCCCGCTAAAAACGATACCTCACTTGTGTGGGTAGGCCTAGCGCCCGCGACAGGAAATGCCCCAACGCGCAACTTGGACACATCCAATTTTTTTAAAGAAAACAGAGGTGTTTTTTGCACAGTGCCTACCTGTAGATTTTGGCCTCTAGCTCAGCCGGCACCTAGGGAAACCTACCAAACCTCTGCATTTCGGAAAACTAGAGACCTAAGGGAATTCAAGATGGGGTGACTTGTGGGGCTCGGACCAGGTTCTGTTACCCAGAATCCTTTGCAAACCTTAAAATTTGGCTAAAAAAACACATGTTCCTCACATTTCTGTGGCAGAAAGTTCTGGAATCTGAGAGGAGCCACAAATTTCCTTTTACCCAGCGTTCCCCCAAGTCTCCCGATAAAAATGATACCTCACTTGTGTGGGTAGGCCTAGCGCCCACAACAGGAAATGCCCCAAAGCGCAACGTGGACACATCCAATTTTTTGAATGAAAACAGAGGTGTTTTTTGCAAAGTGCCTACCTGTAGAATTTGGCCTCTAGCTCAGCCGGCACCTATCGAAAGCTACCAAACCTGTGCATTTCTGAAAACTAGAGACCTAGGGGAATACAAGATGGGGTGACTTGTGGTTCTCGGACCAGGTTCTGTTTCCCAGAATCCTTTGCAAACCTCAAAATTTGGCTTAAAAAACACATGTTCCTCACATTTCTGTGGCAGAAAGTTCTGGAATCTGAGAGGAGCCACAAATTGCCTTCCACCCAGCGTTCCCCCAAGTCTCCCGATAAAAATGATACCTCACTTGTGTGGGTAGGCCTAGCGCCCGCAACAGGAAATGCCCCAAAGCGCAACGTGGACACATCCAATTTTTTTAAAGAAAACAGAGGTGTTTTTTGCAAAGTGCCTACCTGTAGATTTTGGCCTCTAGCTCAGCCGGCACCTAGGGAAACCTACCAAACCTGTGCATTTCTGAAAACTAGAGACCTAGGGGAATCCAAGATGGGGTGACTTGTGGGGCTCGGACCAGGTTCTGTTACCCAGAATCCTTTGCAAACCCCAAAATTTGGCTTAAAAAACACATGTTCTTCACATTACTGTGGCAGAAAGTTCTGGAATCTGAGAGGACCCACAAATTTCCTTCCAACCAGCGTTTCCCCAAGTCTCCCGATAAAAATGATACCTCACTTGTGTGGGTAGGCCTAGCGCCCGCGACAGGAAATGCCCCAAAGCGCAACGTGTACACATCCAATTTTTTGAAAGAAAACAGAGGTGTTTTTTGCAAAGTGCCTACCTGTAGATTTTGGCCTCTAGCTCAGCCGGCACCTAGGGAAACCTACCAAACCTGTGCATTTCTGAAAACTAGAGACCTAGGGGAATTCAAGATGGGGTGACTTGTGGGGCTCGGACCAGGTTCTGTTACCCAGAATCCTTTGCAAACCTCAAAATTTGGCTAAAAAAACACATGTTCCTCACATTTCTGTGGCAGAAAGTTCTGGAATCTGAGAGGAGCCACAAATTTCCTTCCACCCAGCGTTCCCCCAAGTCTCCCAATAAAAATGATACCTCACTTGTGTGGGTAGGCCTAGCGCCCGTGACAGGAAATGCCCCAAAGCGCAACGTGGACACATCCAATTTTTTTAAAGAAAACAGAGGTGTTTTTTGCAAAGGGCCTACCTGTAGATTTTGGCCTCTAGCTCAGCCGACACCTATTGAAAGCTACCAAACCTGTGCATTTCTGAAAACTAGAGACCTAGGGGAATCCAAGATGGGGTGACTAGTGGGGCTCGGACCAGGTTCTGTTACCCAGAATCCTTTGCAAAACTCAATATTTGGAGAAAAAAAACACATGTTCCTCACATTTCTGTGGCAGAAAGTTCTGGAATCTGAGAGGAGCCACAAATTTCCTTTCACCCAGCGTTCCCCCAAGTCTCCCGATAAAAATGATACCTCACTTGTGAGGGTAGGCCTAGCGCCCGCAACAGGAAATGCCCCAAAGCGCAACGTGGACACATCCAATTTCTTGAAAGAAAACCGAGGTGTTTTTTGCAAAGTGCCTACCCGTAGATTTTGGCCTCTAGCTCAGCCGGAATCTAGGGAAACCTACCAAACCTGTGCATTTCTGAAAACTAGAGACCTAGGGGAATTCAAGATGGGGTGACTTGTGGGGCTCGGACCAGGTTCTGTTACCCAGAATCCTTTTCAAACCTCAAAATTTGGCTAAAAGAACACATGTTCCTCACATTTCTGTGGCAGAAAGTTCTGGAATCTGAGAGGAGCCACAAATTTTCTTCCACCCAGCGTTCCCCCAAGTCTCCCGATAAAAATGATACTGCACTTGTGTGGGTAGGCCTAGCGCCCGCAACAGGAAATGCCCCAAAGCGCAACGTGAACACATCCAATTTTCTGAAAGAAAATAGAGGTGTTTTTTGCAAAGTGCCTACCTGTAGATTTTGGCCTGTAGCTCAGCCGGCACCTAGGGAAACCTACCAAACCTGTGCATTTCTGAAAACTAGAGACCTAGTGGAATTCAAGATGGCGTGACTAGTGGGGCTCGGACCAGGTTCTGTTGCCCAGAATCCTATGCAAACCTCAACATTTGGCTAAAAAAACACATGTTCCTCAAATTTCTGAGGCAGAAAGTTCTGGAATCTGAGAGGAGCCACAAATTTCCTTCCACCCAGCGTTCCACCAAGTCTCCCGATAAAAATGATACCTCACTTGTGTGGCCTAGCGCCCGCAATAGGAAATGCCCCAAAGCGCAACTTGGACACATCCAATTTTTTTAAAGAAAACCGAGGTGTTTTTTGCAAAGTGCCTACCTGTAGATTTTGGCCTCTAGCTGAGCCGGCACCTAGGGAATCCTACCAAACCTGTGCATTTCTGAAAACTAGAGACCTAGGGGACTCCAAGATGGGGTGACTTGTGGGGCTCGGACCAGGTTCTGTTACCCAGAATCCTTTGCAAACCTCAAAATTTGGCTAAAAAAACACGAGTTCCTCACATTTCTGTGGCAGAAAGTTCTGGAATCTGAGAGTAGCCACACATTTCCTCCAACCCGGCGTTCCCCAAAGTATCCCGCTAAAAACAATACCTCACTTGTGTGGGTAGGCCTAGCGCCCGCGACAAGAAATGCCCCAAAGTGCAACGTGGACACATCCAATTTTTTGAAAGAAGACAGAGGTGTTTTTTGCAAAGTGCCTACCTGTAGATTTTGGCCTCTAGCTCAGCCGGCACCTAGGGAAACCTACCAAACCTTTGCATTTCTGAAAACTAGAGACCTAGGGGAATCCAAGATTAGGTGACTTGTGGGGCTCGGACCAGGTTCTGTTACCCAGAATCCTTTGCAAACCTCAAAATTTGGCTAAAAAACACGAGTTCCTCACATTTCTGTGGCAGAAAGTTCTGGAATCTGAGAGGAGCCCCAAATTTCATTCCACCCAGCGTTCCCCCAAGTCTCCCGCTAAAAACGATACCTCACTTGTGTGGGTAGGCCTAGCGCACGCAACAGGAAATGCCCCAAAGCGCAACGTGGACACATCCAATTTTTTTAAAGAAAACAGAGGTGTTTTTTGCAAAGTGCCTACCTGTAGATTTTGGCCTCTAGCTCAGCCGGCACCTAGGGAAACCTACCAAACCTGTGCATTTCTGAAAACTAGAGACCTAGGGGAATTCAAGATGGGGTGACTTGTGGGGCTCGGACCAGGTTCTGTTGCCCAGAATCCTTTGCAAACCTCAAAATTTGGCTAAAAAAACACATGTTCCTCAAATTTCTGAGGCAGAAAGTTCTGGAATCTGAGAGGAGCCACAAATTTCCTTCCACCCAGCGTTCCCCCAAAATTCCCGATAAAAATGATACCTCACTTGTGTGGCCTAGCACCCGCAACAGGAAATGCCCCAAAGCGCAACTTGGACACATCCAATTTTTTGAAAGAAAACCGAGGTGTTTTTTGCAAAGTGCCTACCTGTAGATTTTGGCCTCTAGCTGAGCCGGCACCTAGGGAATCCTACCAAACCTGTGCATTTCTAAAAACTAGAGACCTAGGGGAATCCAAGATGGGGTGACTTGTGGGGCTCGGACCAGGTTCTGTTACCCAGAATCCTTTGCAAACCTCAAAATTTGGCTAAAAAAACAAGAGTTCCTCACATTTCTGTGGCAGAAAGTTCTGGAATCTGAGAGGAGCCACACATTTCCTCCAACCCAGCGTTCCCCAAAGTCTCCCGCTAAAAACAATACCTCACTTGTGTGGGTAGGCCTAGCGCCCGCGACAAGAAATGCCCCAAAGCTCAACTTGGACACATCCAATTTTTTGAACGAAAACAGAGGTGTTTTTTGCAAAGTGCCTACCTGTAGATTTTGGCCTCTAGCTCAGCCGGCACCTAGGGAAACCTACCAAACCTGTGCATTTCTGAAAACTAGAGACCTAGGGGAATTCAAGATGTGGTGACTTGTGGGGCTCGGACCAGGTTCTGTTACTCAGAATCCTTTGCAAACCTCAATATTTGGCTAAAAAAACACATGTTCCTCACATTTCTGTGGCAGAAAGTTCTGGAATCTGAGAGGAGCCACAAATTTCCTTTCACCCAGCGTTCCCCCAAGTCTCCCGATAAAAATAATACCTCACTTGTGTGGGTAGGCCTAGCGCCCGCAACAGGAAATGCCCCAAAGCCCAACGTGGACACATCCAATTTTTTGAAAGAAAACCGAGGTGTTTTTTGCAATGTGCCTACCTGTAGATTTTGGCCTCTAGCTCAGCCAGCATCTAGGGAAACCTACCAAACCTGTGCATTTCTGAAAACTAGAGACCTAGGGGAATTCAAGATGGGGTGACTTGTGGGGCTCGGACCAGGTTCTGTTACCCAGAATCCTTTGCAAACCTCAAAATTTGGCTAAAAAAACACATGTTCCTCACATTTCTATGGCAGAAAGTTCTGGAATCTGAGAGGAGCCACAAATTTTCTTCCACCCAGCGTTCCCCCAAGTCTCCCGATAAAAATGATACCTCACTTGTGTGGGTAGGCCTAGCGCACGCAACAGGAAATGCCCCAATGCGCAACGTGAACACATCCAATTTTTTGAAAGAAAATAGAGGTGTTTTTTGCAAAGTGCCTACCTGTGGATTTTGGCCTCTAGCTCAGCCGGCACCTAGGGAAACCTACCAAACCTGTGCATTTCTGAAAACTAGAGACCTAGGGGAATTCAAGATGGGGTGACTTGTGGGGCTCGGACCAGGTTCTGTTACCCAGAATCCTTTGCAAACCTCAAAATTTGGCTAAAAAAACACATGTTCCTCACATTTCTATGGCAGAAAGTTCTGGAATCTGAGAGGAGCCACAAATTTTCTTCCACCCAGCGTTCCCCCAAGTCTCCCGATAAAAATAATACCTCACTTGTGTGGGTAGGCCTAGCGCCCGCAACAGGAAATGCCCCAAAGCCCAACGTGGACACATCCAATTTTTTGAAAGAAAACCGAGGTGTTTTTTGCAATGTGCCTACCTGTAGATTTTGGCCTCTAGCTCAGCCAGCATCTAGGGAAACCTACCAAACCTGTGCATTTCTGAAAACTAGAGACCTAGGGGAATTCAAGATGGGGTGACTTGTGGGGCTCGGACCAGGTTCTGTTACCCAGAATCCTTTGCAAACCTCAAAATTTGGCTAAAAAAACACATGTTCCTCACATTTCTATGGCAGAAAGTTCTGGAATCTGAGAGGAGCCACAAATTTTCTTCCACCCAGCGTTCCCCCAAGTCTCCCGATAAAAATGATACCTCACTTGTGTGGGTAGGCCTAGCGCACGCAACAGGAAATGCCCCAATGCGCAACGTGAACACATCCAATTTTTTGAAAGAAAATAGAGGTGTTTTTTGCAAAGTGCCTACCTGTGGATTTTGGCCTCTAGCTCAGCCGGCACCTAGGGAAACCTACCAAACCTGTGCATTTCTGAAAACTAGAGACCTAGGGGAATTCAAGATGGGGTGACTTGTGGGGCTCAGACCAGGTTCTGTTGCCCAGAATCCTTTGCAAACCTCAAAATTTGGCAAAAAAAACACGAGTTCCTCACATTTCTGTGGCAGAAAGTTCTGGAATCTGAGAGGAGCCACACATTTCCTCCAAACCAGCGTTCCCCAAAGTCTCCCGCTAAAAACAATACCTCACTTGTGTGGGTAGGCCTAGCGCCCACGACAAGAAATGCCCCAAAGCGCAACGTGGACACATCCAATTTTTTTAAAGAAAACAGAGGTGTTTTTTGCAAAGTGCCTACCTGTAGATTTTGGCCTCTAGCTCAGCCGGCCTCTAGGGAAACCTACCAAACCTGTGCATTTCTGAAAACTAGAGACCTAGGGGAATCCAAGATTAGGTGACTTGTGGGGCTCGGACCAGGTTCTGTTACCCAGAATCCTTTGCAAACCTCAAAATTTGGCTAAAAAAACACGAGTTCCTCACATTTCTGTGGCAGAAAGTTCTGGAATCTGAGAGGAGCCCCAAATTTCCTTCCACCCAGCGTTCCCCCAAGTCTCCCGCTAAAAACGATACCTCACTTGTGTGGGTAGGCCTAGCGCACGCAACAGGAAATGCCCCAAAGCGCAACGTGGACACATCCAATTTTTTAAAAGAAAACAGAGGTGTTTTTTGCAAAGTGCCTACCTGTAGATTTTGGCCTCTAGCTCAGCCGGCACCTAGGGAAACCTACCAAACCTGTGCATTTCTGAAAACCAGAGACCTAGGGGAATTCAAGATGGGGTGACTTGAGAGGCTCGGACCAGGTTCTGTTACCCAGAATCCTTTGCAAACCTCAAAATTTGGCTAAAAAAACGCATGTTCCTCACATTTCTGTGGCAGAAAGTTCTGGAACCTGAGAGGAGCCATAAATTTCCTTCCACCCAGCGTTCCCCAAAGTCTCCCGCTAAAAACGATACCTCACTTGTGTGGGTAGGCCTAGCGCCCGCGACAGGAAAAGCCCCAAAGCGCAACGTGGACACATCCAATTTTTTGAAAGAAAACAGAGGTGTTTTTTGCAAAGTGCCTACCTGTAGATTTTGGCCTCTATCTCAGACGGCACCTAGGGAAACCTACCAAATCTGTGCATTTCTGAAAACTAGAGACCTAGGGGAATCCAAGATGGGGTGAATTGTGGGGCTCGGACCAGGTTCTGTTACCCAGAATCCTTTGCAAACCTCAAAATTTTACTAAAAAAACACGAGTTCCTCACATTTCTGTGGCAGAAAGTTCTGGAATCTGAGAGGAGCCACAAATTTCCTTCCACCCAGCTTTCCCCCAAGACTCCCGCTAAAAACGATACCTCACTTGTGTGGGTAGGCCTAGCGCCCGCGACAGGAAATGCCCCAAAGCGCAACGTGGACACATCCAATTTTTTGAAAGAAAACAGAGGTGTTTTTTGCAAAGTGCCTACCTGTAGATTTTGGCCTCTAGCTCAGCCGGCCTCTAGGGAAACCTACCAAACCTGTGCATTTCTGAAAACTAGAGACCTAGGGGAATCCAAGATTAGGTAACTTGTGGGGCTCGGACCAGGTTCTGTTACCCAGAATCCTTTGCAAACCTCAAAATTTGGCTAAAAAAACACGAGTTCCTCACATTTCTGTGGCAGAAAGTTCTGGAATCTGAGAGGAGCCCCAAATGTCCTTCCACCCAGCGTTCCCCCAAGTCTCCCGCTAAAAACGATACCTCACTTGTGTGGGTAGGCCTAGCGCACGCAACAGGAAATGCCCCAAAGCGCAACGTGGACACATCCAATTTTTTAAAAGAAAACAGAGGTGTTTTTTGCAAAGTGCCTACCTGTAGATTTTGGCCTCTAGCTCAGCCGGCACCTAGGGAAACCTACCAAACCTGTGCATTTCTGAAAACCAGAGACCTAGGGGAATTCAAGATGGGGTGACTTGAGAGGCTCGGACCAGGTTCTGTTACCCAGAATCCTTTGCAAACCTCAAAATTTTGCTAAAAAAACGCATGTTCCTCACATTTCTGTGGTAGAAAGTTCTGGAATCTGAGAGGAGCCACAAATTTCCTTCCACCCAGCGTTCCCCCAAGTCTCCCGCTAAAAACGATACCTCACTTGTGTGGGTAGGCCTAGCGCCCGTGACAGGAAAAGCCCCAAAGCGCAACGTGGACACATCCAATTTTTTGAAAGAAAACAGAGGTGTTTTTTGCAAAGTGCCTACCTGTAGATTTTGGCCTCTATCTCAGACGGCACCTAGGGAAACCTACCAAATCTGTGCATTTCTGAAAACTAGAGACCTAGGGGAATCCAAGATGGGGTGAATTGTGGGGCTCGGACCAGGTTCTGTTACACAGAATCCTTTGCAAACCTCAAAATTTGACTAAAAAAACACGAGTTCCTCACATTTCTGTGGCAGAAAGTTCTGGAATCTGAGAGGAGCCACAAATTTCCTTCCACCCAGCGTTCCCCCAAGTCTCCCGCTAAAAACGATACCTCACTTGTGTGGGTAGGCCTAGCGCCCGTGACAGGAAAAGCCCCAAAGCGCAACGTGGACACATCCAATTTTTTGAAAGAAAACAGAGGTGTTTTTTGCAAAGTGCCTACCTGTAGATTTTGGCCTCTATCTCAGACGGCACCTAGGGAAACCTACCAAATCTGTGCATTTCTGAAAACTAGAGACCTAGGGGAATTCAAGATGTGGTGACTTGTGGGGCTCGGACCAGGTTCTGTTACCCAGAATCCTTTGCAAACCTCAAAATTTGGCAAAAAAAACACGAGTTCCTCACATTTCTGTGGCAGAAAGTTCTGGAATCTGAGAGGAGCCACAAATTTCCTTCCACCCAGCGTTCCCCCAAGTCTCCGGATAAAAACGATACCTCACTTGTGTGGGTAGGCCTAGCGCCCGCAACAGGAAATGCCCCAAAGCGCAACGTGGACACATCCAATTTTTTTATTGAAAACAGAGTTGTTTTTTGCAAAGTGCCTACCTGTAGATTTTGGCCTCTAGCTCAACCGGCACCTATTGAAACCTACCAAACCTGTGAATTTCTGAAAACTAGAGACCTATGGGAATCCAAAATGGGGTGACTTGTGGGGCTCGGACCAGGTTCTGTTACCCAGAATCCTTTGCAAACCTCAAAATTTGGCTAAAAAAACACATGTTCCTCACATTTCTGTGGCAGAAAGTTCTGGAATCTGAGAGGAGCCACAAATTTCCTTCCACCCAGCGTTCCCCCAAGTCTCCCGATAAAAATGATACCTCACTTGTGTGGGTAGGTCTAGCGACTGCAACAGGAAATGCCTCAAAGCGCAACGTGGACACATCCAATTTTTTTAAAGAAAACCGAGGTGTTTTTTGCAAAGTGCCTACCTGTAGATTTTGGCCTTAAGCTCAGCCGGCATCTATGGAAACCTACCAAACCTATGCATTTCGGAAAACTAGAGATCTAGGGGAATTTAAGATGTGGTGACTTGTGGGGCTCGGACCAGGTTCTGTTACCCAGAATCCTTTGCAAACCTCAATATTTGGCTAAAAAAACACATGTTCCTCACATTTCTGTGGCAGAAAGTTCTGGAATCTGAGAGGAGCCACAAATTTCCTTTCACCCAGCGTTCCCCCAAGTCTCCCGATAAAAATAATACCTCACTTGTGTGGGTAGGCCTAGCGCCCGCAACAGGAAATGCCCCAAAGCGTAACGTGGACACATCCAATTTTTTGAAAGAAAACCGAGGTGTTTTTTGCAAAGTGCCTACCTGTAGATTTTGGCCTCTAGCTCAGCCGGCATCTACGGAAACCTACCAAACCTGTGCATTTCTGAAAACTAGAGACCTAGGGGAATTTAAGATGGGGTGACTTGTGGGGCTTGGACCAAGTTCTGTTACCCAGAATCCTTTGCAAACCTCAAAATTAGGCTAAAAAACCACATGTTCCTCACATTTCTATGGCAGAAAGTTCTGGAATCTGAGAGGAGCCAAAAATGTTCTTCCACCCAGCGTTCCCCCAAGTCTCCCGCTAAAAACGATACCTCACTTGTGTGGGTAGGCCTAGCGCCCGCGACAGGAAATGCCCCAAAGCGCAACGTGGACACATCCAATTTTTTGAAAGAAAACAGAGGTGTTTTTTGCAAAGTGCCTACCTGTAGATTTTGGCCTCTAGCTCAGACGGCATCTAGGGAAACCTACCAAACCTGTGCATTTCTGAAAACTAGAGACCTAGGGGAATCCAAGATGTGGTGACTTGTGGGGCTCGGACCAGTTCTGTTACCCAGAATCCTTTGCAAACCTCAAAATTTGGCTAAAAAAACACATGTTCCTCACATTTCTGTGGCAGAAAGTTCTGGAATCTGAGAGGAGCCACAAATTTCCTGCCACCCAGCGTTCCCCCAAGTATCCCGATAAAAATGATACCTCACTTGTGTGGGTAGGCCTAGCGCCCGTGACAGGAAATGACCCAAAGCGCAACGTGGACACATCCAATTTTTTGAAAGAAAACAGAGTTGTTTTTTGCAAAGTGCCTACCTGTAGATTTTGGCCTTAAGCTCAGCCGGCATCTAAGAAAACCTACCAAACCTGTGCATTTCGGAAAACTAGAGACCTAGGGGAATTTAAGATGTGGTGACTTGTGGGGCTCGGACCAGGTTCTGTTACCCAGAATCCTTTGCAAACCTCAATATTTGGCTAAAAAAACACATGTTCCTCACATTTCTGTGGCAGAAAGTTCTGGAATCTGAAAGGAGCCACAAATTTCCTTTCACCCAGCGTTCCCCCAAGTCTCCCGATAAAAATAATACCTCACTTGTGTGGGTAGGCCTAGCGCCCGCAACAGGAAATGCCTCAAAGCGCAACGTGGACACATCCAATTTTTTGAAAGAAAACCGAGGTGTTTTTTGCAAAGTGTCTACCTGTAGATTTTGGCCTCTAGCTCAGCCGGCATCTAGGGAAACCTACCAAACCTGTGCATTTCTGAAAACTAGAGACCTAGGGGAATTCAAGATGGGGTGACTTGTGGGGCTCGGAGCAGGTTCTGTTACCCAGAATCCTTTGCAAACCTCAAAATTTGGCTAAAAAACACATGTTCCTCACATTTCTATGGCACAAAGTTCTGGAATCTGAGAGGAGCCACAAATTTTCTTCCACCCAGCGTTCCCCCAAGTCTCCCGCTAAAAACGATACCTCACTTGTGTGGGTAGGCCTAGCGCCCGCGACAGGAAATGCCCCAAAGCGCAACGTGGACACATCCAATTTTTTGAAAGAAAACAGAGGTGTTTTTTGCAAAGTGCCTACCTGTAGATTTTGGCCTCTAGCTCAGACGGCACCTAGGGAAACCTACCAAACCTGGGCATTTCTGAAAACTAGAGACCTAGGGGAATCCAAGATGGGGTGAATTGTGGGGCTCGGACCAGGTTCTGTTACCCAGAATCCTTTGCAAACCTCAAAATTTGACTAAAAAAACACGAGTTCCTCAAATTTCTGTGGCAGAAAGTTCTGGAATCTGAGAGGAGCCACAAATTTCCTTCCACCCAGCGTTCCCCCAAGTCTCCCGCTAAAAACGATACCTCACTTGTGTGGGTAGGCCTAGAGCCCGCGACAGGAAATGCCCCAAAGCGCAACGTGGACACATCCAATTTTTTGAAAGAAAACAGAGGTGTTTTTTGCAAAGTGCCTACCTGTAGATTTTGGCCTCTAGCTCAGCCGGCACCAAGGAAAACCTTCCAAACCTGTGCATTTCTGAAAACTAGAGACCTAGGGGAATTCAAGATGTGGTGACTTGTGGGGCTCGGACCAGGTTCTGTTACCCAGAATCCTTGGCAAACCTCAAAATTTGGCTAAAAAAACACATGTTCCTCACATTTCTGTGTCAGAAAGTTCTGGAATCTGAGAGGAGCCACAAATTTCCTTCCACCCAGCGTTCCCCCAAGTCTCCCGATAAAAACAATACCTCACTTGTGTGGGTAGGCCTAGCGCCCGCAACAGGAAATGCCCCAAAGCGCAACGTGGACACATCCAATTTTTTGAAAGAAAACAGAGGTGTTTTTTGCAAAGTGCCTACCTGTAGATTTTGGCCTCTAGCTCAGACGGCACCTAGGGAAACCTACCAAACCTGTGCATTTCTGAAAACTAGAGACCTAGGGGAATCCAAGATGTGGTGACTTGTGGGGCTCGGACAAGGTTCTGTTACCCAGAACCTTTGCAAACCTCAAAATTTGGCTAAAAAAACACATGTTCCTCACATTTCTGTGGCAGAAAGTTCTGGAATCTGAGAGGAGCCACAAATTTCCTGCCACCCAGCGTTCCCCCAAGTATCCCGATAAAAATGATACCTCACTTGTGTGGGTAGGCCTAGCGCCCGTGACAGGAAATGCCCCAAAGCGCAACGTGGACACATCCAATTTTTGGAAAGAAAACAGAGTAGTTTTTTGCAAAGTGCCTACCTGTAGATTTTGGCCTCTAGCTCAACCGGCACCTATTGAAACCTACCAAACCTGTGCATTTCTGAAAACTAGAGACCTATGGGAATCCAAGATGGGGTGACTTGTGGGGCTCGGACCAGATTCTGTTACCCAGAATCCTTTGCAAACCTCAAAATTTGGCTAAAAAAACACATGTTCCTCACATTTCTGTGGCAGAAAGTTCTGGAATCTGAGAGGAGCCACAAATTTCCTTCCACCCAGCGTTCCCCCAAGTCTCCCGATAAAAATGATACCTCACTTGTGTGGGTAGGCCTAGCGACTGCAACAGGAAATGCCTCAAAGCGCAACGTGGACACATCCAATTTTTTTAAAGAAAACCGAGGTGTTTTTTGCAAAGTGCCTACCTGTAGATTTTGGCCTTAAGCTCAGCCGGCATCTATGGAAACCTACCAAACCTGTGCATTTTGGAAAACTAGAGACCTAGGGGAATTTAAGATGTGGTGACTTGTGGGGCTCGGACCAGGTTCTGTTACCCAGAATCCTTTGCAAACCTCAATATTTGGCTAAAAAAACACATGTTCCTCACATTTCTGTGGCAGAAAGTTCTGGAATCTGAGAGGAGCCACAAATTTCCTTTCACCCACCGTTCCCCCAAGTCTCCCGATAAAAATAATACCTCACTTGTGTGGGTAGGCCTAGCGCCCGCAACAGGAAATGCCCCAAAGCGCAACGTGGACACATCCAATTTTTTTAAAGAAAACCAAGGTGTTTTTTGCAAAGTGCCTACCTGTAGATTTTGGCCTCTAGCTCAGCCGGCATCTAGGGAAACCTACCAAACCTGTGCATTTCTGAAAACTAGAGACCTAGGGGAATTCAAGATGGGGTGACTTGTGGGGCTCGGACCAGGTTCTGTTACCCAGAATCCTTTGCAAACCTCAAAATTTGGCTAAAAAAACACATGTTCCTCACATTTCTATGGCAGAAAGTTCTGGAATCTGAGAGGAGCCACAAATTTTCTTCCACCCAGCGTTCCCCCAAGTCTCCCGATAAAAACGATACCTCACTTGTGTGGGTAGGCCTAGCGCCCGCAACAGGAAATGCCCCAAAGCGCAACGTGGACACATCCAATTTTTTGAAAGAAAACAGAGGTGTTTTTTGCAAAGTGCCTACCTGTAGATTTTGGCCTCTAGCTCAGACGGCACCTAGGGAAACCTACCAAACCTGTGCATTTCTGAAAACTAGAGACCTAGGGGAATCCAAGATGTGGTGACTTGTGGGGCTCGGACAAGGTTCTGTTACCCAGAATCCTTTGCAAACCTCAAAATTTGGATAAAAAAACACATGTTCCTCACATTTCTGTGGCAGAAAGTTCTGGAATCTGAGAGGAGCCACAAATTTCCTGCCACCCAGCGTTCCCCCAAGTATCCCGATAAAAATGATACCTCACTTGTGTGGGTAGGCCTAGCGCCCGTGACAGGAAATGCCCCAAAGCGCAACGTGGACACATCCAATTTTTGGAAAGAAAACAGAGTTGTTTTTTGCAAAGTGCCTACCTGTAGATTTTGGCCTCTAGCTCAACCGGCACCTATTGAAACCTACCAAACCTGTGCATTTCTGAAAACTAGAGACCTATGGGAATCCAAGATGGGGTGACTTGTGGGGCTCGGACCAGATTCTGTTACCCAGAATCCTTTGCAAACCTCAAAATTTGGCTAAAAAAACACATGTTCCTCACATTTCTGTGGCAGAAAGTTCTGGAATCTGAGAGGAGCCACAAATTTCCTTCCACCGAGCGTTCCCCCAAGTCTCCCGATAAAAATGATACCTCACTTGTGTGGGTAGGCCTAGCGACTGCAACAGGAAATGCCTCAAAGCGCAACGTGGACACATCCAATTTTTTTAAAGAAAACCGAGGTGTTTTTTGCAAAGTGCCTACCTGTAGATTTTGGCCTCTAGCTCAGCCGGCATCTAGGGAAACCTACCAAACCTGTGCATTTCTGAAAACTAGAGACCTAGGGGAATTCAAGATGGGGTGACTTGTGGGGCTCGGACCAGGTTCTGTTACCCAGAATCCTTTGCAAACCTCAAAATTTTGCTAAAAAAACACATGTTCCTCACATTTCTATGGCAGAAAGTTCTGGAATCTGAGAGGAGCCACAAATTTTCTTCCACCCAGCGTTCCCCCAAGTCTCCCGATAAAAATGATACCTCACTTGTGTGGGTAGGCCTAGCGCACGGAACAGGAAATGCCCCAAAGCGCAACGTGAACACATCCAATTTTTTGAAAGAAAATAGAGGTGTTTTTTGCAAAGTGCCTACCTGTAGATTTTGGCCTCTAGCTCAGCCGGCACCTAGGGAAACCTACCAAACCTGTGCATTTCTGAAAACTAGAGACCTAGGGGAATTCAAGATGGGGTGACTTGTGGGGCTCGGACCACGTTCTGTTGCCCAGAATCCTTTGCAAACCTCAAAATTTGGCTAAAAAAACACATGTTCCTCAAATTTCTGTGGCTGAAAGTTCTGGAATCTGAGAGGAGCCACAAATTTCCTTCCACCCAGCGTTCCCCCAAGTCTCCCGATAAAAATGATACCTCACTTGTGTGGGTAGGCCTAGGGCCCTCAACAGGAAATGCCCCAAAGCGCAACTTGAACACATCCAATTTTTTGAAAGAAAACCGAGGTGTTTTTTGCAAAGTGCCTACCTGTAGATTGTGTGCCTCTAGCTGAGACTGCACCTAGAGAATCCTACCAAACCTGTGCATTTCTGAAAACTAGAGACCTAGGGGAATCCAAGATGGGGTGACTTGTGGGGCTCAGACCAGGTTCTATTACCCAGAATCCTTTGCAAACCTCAAAATTTGGCTAAAAAAACACGAGTTCCTCACATTTCTGTGGCAGAAAGTTCTGGAATCTGAGAGGAGCCTCACATTTCCTCCAACCCAGCGTTCCCCAAAGTCTCCCGCTAAAAACAATACCTTACTTGTGTGGGTAGGCCTAGCGCCCACGACAAGAAATGCCCCAAAGCGCAACGTGGACACATCCAATTTTTTTAAAGAAAACAGAGGTGTTTTTTGCAAAGTGCCTACCTGTAGATTTTGGCCTCTAGCTCAGCCGGCACCTAGGGAAACCTACCAAACCTGTGCATTTCTGAAAACTAGAGACCTGGGGGAATTCAAGATGGGGTGACTTGTGGGGCTCGGACCAGGTTCTGTTGCCCAGAATCCTTTGCAAACTTCAAAATTTGGCTAAAAAAACACATGTTCCTCAAATTTCTGAAGCAGAAAGTTCTGGAATCTGAGAGGAGCCACAAATTTCCTTCCACCCAGCGTTCCCCCAAATCTCCCGATAAAAATGATACCTCACTTGTGTGGCCTAGCGCCCGCAACAGGAAATGCCCCAAAGCGCAACTTGGACACATCCAATTTTTTGAAAGAAAACCGAGTTGTTTTTTACAAAGTGCCTACCTGTAGATTTTGGCCTCTAGCTCAGCCGGCACCTAGGGAAACCTACCAAACCTGTGCATTTCTGAAAACTAGAGACCTAGGGGAATCCAAGATTAGGTGACTTGTGGGGCTCGGACCAGGTTCTGTTACCCAGAATCCTTTGCAAACCTCAAAATTTGGCTAAAAAAACACGAGTTCCTCACATTTCTGTGGCAGAAAGTTCTGGAATCTGAGAGGAGCCCCAAATTTCCTTCCACCCAGCGTTCCCCCAAGTCTCCCTCTAAAAACGATACCCTTCTTGTGTGGGTAGGCCTAGCGCACGCAACAGGAAATGCCCCAAAGCGCAACGTGGACACATCCAATTTTTTAAAAGAAAACAGAGGTGTTTTTTGCAAAGTGCCTACCTGTAGATTTTGGCCTCTAGCTCAGCCGGCACCTAGGGAAACCTACCAAACCTGTGAATTTCTTAAAACTAGAGACCTAGGGGAATTCAAGATGGGGTGACTTGTGAGGCTCGGACCAGGTTCTGTTACCCAGAATCATTTGCAAACCTCAAAATTTGGCTAAAAAAACGCATCTTCCTCACATTTCTGTGGCAGAAAGTTCTGCAATCTGAGAGGAGCCACAAATTTCCTTCCACCCAGCTTTCCCCCAAGACTCCCGCTAAAATCGATACCTCACTTGTGTGGGTAGGCCTAGCGCCCGCGACAGGAAATGCCCCAAAGCGCAACGTGGACACATCCAATTTTTTGAAAGAAAACAGAGGTGTTTTTTGCAAAGTGCCTACCTGTAGATTTTGGCCTCTAGCTCAGACGGCACCTAGGGAAACCTACCAAACCTGTGCATTTCTGAAAACTAGAGACCTAGGGGAATCCAAGATGGGGTGAATTGTGGGGCTCGGACCAGGTTCTGTTACCCAGAATCCTTTGCAAACCTCAAAATTTGGCTAAAAAAACACGAGTTCCTCACATTTCTGTGGCAGAAAGTTCTGGAATCTGAGAGGAGCCACACATTTCCTTCCACCCAGCGTTCCCCCAAGTCTCCCGCTAAAAACAATACCTCACTTGTGTGGGTAGGCCTAGCGCCCGCGACAGGAAATGCCCCAAAGCGCAACGTGGACACATCCAATTTTTTGAAAGAAAACAGAGGTATTTTTTGCAAAGTGCCTACCTGTAGATTTTGGCCTCTAGCTCAGCCGGCACCTAGGGAAACCTACCAAACCTGTGCATTTCTGAAAACTAGAGACCTAGGGGAATTCAAGATGGGGTGACTTGTGGGGCTCGGACCAGGTTCTGTTGCCCAGAATCCTTTGCAAACCTCAAAATTTGGCTAAAAAAACACATGTTCCTCACATTTCTGTGGCAGAAAGTTCTGGAATCTGAGAGGAGCCACAAATTTCCTGCCACCCAGCGTTCCCCCAAGTATCCCGATAAAAATGATACCTCACTTGTGTGGGTAGGCCTAGCGCCCGTGACAGGAAATGCCCCAAAGCACAACGTGGACACATCCAATTTTTTTAAAGAAAACCGAGATGTTTTTTGCAAAGTACCTACCTGTAGATTTTGGCCTCTAGCTCAGCCGGCATCTAGGGAAACCTACCAAACCTGTGCATTTCTGAAAGCTAGAGACCTATGGGAATCCAAGATGGGGTGACTTGTGGGGCTCGGACCAGGTTCTGTTACCCAGAATCCTTTGCAAACCTCAAAATTTGGCTAAAAAAACACATGTTCCTCATATTTCTGTGGCAGAAAGTTCTGGAATCTGAGAGGAGCCACAAATTTCCTTCCACCCAGCGTTCCCCCAAGTCTCCCGATAAAAATGATACCTCACTTGTGTGGGTAGGACTAGCGACTGCAACAGGAAATGCCTCAAAGCGCAACGTGGACACATCCAATTTTTTTAAAGAAAACCGAGGTGTTTTTTGCAAAGTGCCTACCTGTAGATTTTTGCCTTAAGCTCAGCCGGCATCTATGGAAACCTACCAAACCTGTGCATTTCGGAAAACTAGAGACCTAGGGGAATTTAAGATGTGGTGACTTGTGGGGCTCGGACCAGGTTCTGTTACCCAGAATCCTTTGCAAACCTCAATATTTGGCTAAAAAAACAAATGTTCCTCACATTTCTGTGGCAGAAAGTTCTGGAATCTGAGAGGAGCCACAAATTTTCTTTCACCCACCGTTCCCCCAAGTCTCCCGATAAAAATAATACCTCACTTGTGTGGGTAGGCCTAGCGCCCGCAACAGAGAATGCCCCAAAGCGCAACGTGGACACATCGAATTTTTTGAAAGAAAACTGAGGTGTTTATTGCAAAGTGCCTACCTGTAGATTTTGGCCTCTAGCTGAGCCAGCACCTAGGGAATCCTACCAAACCTGTGCATTTCTGAAAGCTAGAGACCTAGGGGAATCCAAGATGGGGTGACTTGTGGGGCTCGGACCAGGTTCTATTACCCAGAATCCTTTGCAAACCTCAAAATTTGGCTTAAAAATCACGAGTTCCTCACATTTCTGTGGCAGAAAGTTCTGGAATCTAAGAGGAGCCACACATTTCCTCCAACCCAGCGTTCCCCAAAGTCTCCCGCTAAAAACAATACCTCACTTGTGTTGGTAGGCCTAGCGCCCACGACAAGAAATGCCCCAAAGCGCAACGTGGACACATCCAATTTTTTGAAAGAAAACAGAGGTGTTTTTTGCAAAGTGCCTACCTGTAGATTTTGGCCTCTAGCTCAGCCGGCACCTAGGGAAACCTACCAAACCTGTGCATTTCTGAAAACTAGAGACCTAGGGGAATCCAAGATTAGGTGACTTGTGGGTCTCGGACCAGGTTCTGTTACCCAGAATCCTTTGCAAACCTCAAAATTTGGCTAAAAAAACACGAGTTCCTCACATTTCTGTGGCAGAAAGTTCTGGAATCTGAGAGGAGCCCCAAATTTCCTTCCACCCAGCGTTCCCCCAAGACTCCCGCTAAAAACGATACCTCACTTGTGTGGGTAGGCCTAGCGCACGCAACAGGAAATGCCCCAAAGCGCAACGTGGACACATCCAATTTTTTAAAAGAAAACAGAGTTGTTTTTTGCAAAGTGCCTACCTGTAGATTTTGGCCTCTAGCTTAGCCGGCACCTAGGGAAACCTACCAAACCTGTGCATTTCTGAAAACTAGAGACCTAGGGGAATTCAAGATGTGGTGACTTGTGAGGCTCGGACCAGGTTCTGTTACCCAGAATCCTTTGCAAACCTCAAAATTTGGCTAAAAAAAAGCATGTTCCTCACATTTCTGTGGCAGAAAGTTCTGGAATCTGAGAGGAGCCACAAATTTCCTTCCACCCAGCGTTCCCCCAAGACTCCCGCTAAAAACGATACCTCACTTGTGTGGGTAGGCCTAGCGCCCGCAACAGGAAATGCCCCAAAGCGCAACATGGACACATCCAATTTTTTAAAAGAAAACAGAGGTGTTTTTTGCAAAGTGCCTACCTGTAGATTTTGGCCTCTAGCTCAGCCGGCACCTAGGGAAACCTACCAAACCTGTGCATTTCTGAAAACTAGAGACCTAGGGGAATTCAAGATGGGGTGACTTGTGGGGCTCGGACCAGGTTCTGTTACCCAGAATCCTTTGCAAACCTCAAAATGTGGCTAAAAAACACATGTTCCTCACATTTCTGTGGCAGAAAGTTCTGGAATCTGAGAGGAGCCACAAATTTCCTTCCACCCAGCGTTCCCCCAAGTCTCCCGATAAAAATGATACCTCACTTGTTTGGGTAGGCCTAGCGCCCGCAACAGGAAATGCCCCAAAGCGCAACTTGGACACATCCAATTTTTTGAAAGAAAACTGAGGTGTTTTTTGCAAAGTGCCTACCTGTAGATTTTGGCCTCTAGCTGAGCCGGCACCTAGGGAATCCTACCAAACCTGTGCATTTCTGAAAGCTAGAGACCTAGGGGAATCCAAGATGGGGTGACTTGTGGGGCTCGGACCAGGTTCTATTACCCAGAATCCTTTGCAAACCTCACAATTTGGCTAAAAAAACACGAGTTCCTCACATTTCTGTGGCAGAAAGTTCTGGAATCTGAGAGGAGCCACACATTTCCTCCAACCCAGCGTTCCCCAAAGTCTCCCGCTAAAAACAATACCTCACTTGTGTGGATAGGCCTAGCGCCCACGACAAGAAATGCCCCAAAGCGCAATGTGGACACATCCAATTTTTTGAAAGAAAACAGAGGTGTTTTTTGCAAAGTGCCTACCTGTAGATTTTGGCCTCTAGCTCAGCCGGCATCTAGGGAAACCTACCAAACCTGTGCATTTCTGAAAACTAGAGACCTATGGGAATCCAAGATGGGGTGACTTGTGGGTCTCGGACCAGGTTCTGTTACCCAGAATCCTTTGCAAACCTCAAAATTTGGCTAAAAAAACACATGTTCCTCATATTTCTGTGGCAGAAAGTTCTGGAATCTGAGAGGAGCCACAAATTTCCTTCCACCCAGCGTTCCCCCAAGTCTCCCGATAAAAATGATACCTCACTTGTGTGGGTAGGCCTAGCGACTGCAACAGGAAATGCCTCAAAGCGCAACGTGGACACATCCAATTTTTTTAAAGAAAACCGAGGTGTTTTTTGCAAAGTGCCTACCTGTAGATTTTGGCCTTAAGCTCAGCCGGCATCTATGGAAACCTACCAAACCTGTGCATTTCGGAAAACTAGAGACCTAGGGGAATTTAAGATGTGGTGACTTGTGGGGCTCGGACCAGGTTCTGTTACCCAGAATCCTTTGCAAACCTCAATATTTGGCTAAAAAAACACATGTTCCTCACATTTCTGTGGCAGAAAGTTCTGGAATCTGAGAGGAGCCACAAATTTCCTTTCACCCACCGTTCCCCCAAGTCTCCCGATAAAAATAATACCTCACTTGTGTGGGTAGGCCTAGCGCCCGCAACAGGAAATGCCCCAAAGCGCAACGTGGACACATCCAATTTTTTTAAAGAAAACCGAGGTGTTTTTTGCAAAGTGCCTACCTGTAGATTTTGGCCTCTAGCTCAGCCGGCATCTAGGGAAACCTACCAAACCTTTGCATTTCTGAAAACTAGAGACCTAGGGGAATTCAAGATGGGGTGACTTGTGGGGCTCGGACCAGGTTCTGTTACCCAGAATCCTTTGCAAACCTCAAAATTTGGCTAAAAAAACACATGTTCCTCACATTTCTATGGCAGAAAGTTCTGGAATCTGAGAGGAGCCACAAATTTTCTTCCACCCAGCGTTCCCCCAAGTCTCCCGATAAAAATGATACCTCACTTGTGTGGGTAGGCCTAGCGCCCGCAACAGGAAATGCCCCAAAGCGCAACGTGAACACATCCAATTTTTTGAAAGAAAATAGAGGTGTTTTTTGCAAAGTGCCTACCTGTAGATTTTGGCCTCTAGCTCAGCCGGCACCTAGGGAAACCTACCAAACCTGTGCATTTCTGAAAACTAGAGACCTAGGGGAATCCAAGATGGGGTGAATTGTGGGGCTCGGACCAGGTTCTGTTACCCAGAATCCTTTGCAAACCTCAAAATTTGGCTAAAAAAACACGAGTTCCTCACATTTCTGTGGCAGAAAGTTCTGGAATCTGAGAGGAGCCACACATTTCCTTCCACCCAGCGTTCCCCCAAGTCTCCCGCTAAAAACAATACCTCACTTGTGTGGGTAGGCCTAGCGCCCGCGACATGAAATGCCCCAAAGCGCAACGTGGACACATCCAATTTTTTTAAAGAAAACAGAGGTATTTTTTGCAAAGTGCCTACCTGTAGATTTTGGCCTCTAGCTCAGCCGGCACCTAGGGAAACCTACCAAACCTGTGCATTTCTGAAAACTAGAGACCTAGGGGAATTCAAGATGGGGTGACTTGTGGGGCTCGGACCAGGTTCTGTTGCCCAGAATCCTTTGCAAACCTCAAAATTTGGCTAAAAAAACACATGTTCCTCAAATTTCTGTGGCAGAAAGTTCTGGAATCTGAGAGGAGCCACAAATTTCCTTCCACCCAGCGTTCCCCCAAGTCTCCCGATAAAAATGATACCTCACTTGTGTGGGTAGGCCTAGCGCCCGCAACAGGAAATGCCCCAAAGCGCAATTTGGACACATCCAATTTTTTGAAAGAAAACCGAGGTGTTTTTTGCAAAGTGCCTACCTGTAGATTTTGGCCTCTAGCTGAGCCGGCACCTAGGGAATCCTACCAAACCTGTGCATTTCTGAAAGCTAGAGACCTAGGGGAATCCAAGATGGGGTGACTTGTGGGGCTCGGACCAGGTTCTATTACCCAGAATCCTTTGCAAACCTCAAAATTTGGCTTAAAAAACACGAGTTCCTCACATTTCTGTGGCAGAAAGTTCTGGAATCTGAGAGGAGCCACACATTTCCTCCAACCCAGCGTTCCCCAAAGTCTCCCGCTAAAAACAATACCTCACTTGTGTTGGTAGGCCTAGCGCCCACGACAAGAAATGCCCCAAAGCGCAACGTGGACACATCCAATTTTTTGAAAGAAAACAGAGGTGTTTTTTGCAAAGTGCCTACCTGTAGATTTTGGCCTCTAGCTCAGCCGGCACCTAGGGAAACCTACCAAACCTGTGCATTTCTGAAAACTAGAGACCTAGGGGAATCCAAGATTAGGTGACTTGTGGGTCTCGGACCAGGTTCTGTTACCCAGAATCCTTTGCAAACCTCAAAATTTGGCTAAAAAAACACATGTTCCTCACATTTCTGTGGCAGAAAGTTCTGGAATCTGAGAGGAGCCCCAAATTTCCTTCCACCCAGCGTTCCCCCAAGACTCCCGCTAAAAACGATACCTCACTTGTGTGTGTAGGCCTAGCGCATGCAACAGGAAATGCCCCAAAGCGCAACGTGGACACATCCAATTTTTTAAAAGAAAACAGAGGTGTTTTTTGCAAAGTGCCTACCTGTAGATTTTGGCCTCTAGCTTAGCCGGCACCTAGGGAAACCTACCAAACCTGTGCATTTCTGAAAACTAGAGACCAAGGGGAATTCAAGATGTGGTGACTTGTGAGGCTCGGACCAGGTTCTGTTACCCAGAATCCTTTGCAAACCTCAAAATTTGGCTAAAAAAAAGCATGTTCCTCACATTTCTGTGGCAGAAAGTTCTGGAATCTGAGAGGAGCCACAAATTTCCTTCCACCCAGCGTTCCCCCAAGTCTCCCGATAAAAATGATATCTCACTTGTGTGGGTAGGCCTAGCGCCCGCAACAGGAAATGCCCCAAAGCGCAACGTGGACACATCCAATTTTTTGAAAGAAAATAGAGGTGTTTTTTGCAAAGTGCCTACCTGTAGATTTTGGCCTCTAGCTCAGCCGGCACCTAGGGAAACCTACCAAACCTGTGCATTTCTGAAAACTAGAGACCTAGGGGAATTCAAGATGGGGTGACTTGTGGGGCTCGAACCAGGTTCTGTTACCCAGAATCCTTTGCAAACCTCAAAATGTGGCTAAAAAACACATGTTCCTCACATTTCTGTGGCAGAAAGTTCTGGAATCTGAGAGGAGCCACAAATTTCCTTCCACCCAGCGTTCCCCCAAGTCTCCCGATAAAAATGATACCTCACTTGTGTGGGTAGGCCTAGCGCCCGCAACAGGAAATGCCCCAAAGCGCAACTTGGACACATCCAATTTTTTTAAAGAAAACTGAGGTGTTTTTTGCAAAGTGCCTACCTGTAGATTTTGGCCTCTAGCTGAGCCGGCACCTAGGGAATCCTACCAAACCTGTGCATTTCTGAAAGCTAGAGACCTAGGGGAATCCAAGATGGGGTGACTTGTGGGGCTCGGACCAGGTTCTATTACCCAGAATCCTTTGCAAACCTCACAATTTGGCTAAAAAAACACGAGTTCCTCACATTTCTGTGGCAGAAAGTTCTGGAATCTGAGAGGAGCCACACATTTCCTCCAACCCAGCGTTCCCCAAAGTCTCCCGCTAAAAACAATACCTCACTTGTGTGGGTAGGCCTAGCGCCCACGACAAGAAATGCCCCAAAGCGCAATGTGGACACATCCAATTTTTTTAAAGAAAACAGAGGTGTTTTTTGCAAAGTGCCTACCTGTAGATTTTGGCCTCTAGCTCAGCCGGCATCTAGGGAAACCTACCAAACCTGTGCATTTCTGAAAACTAGAGACCTATGGGAATCCAAGATGGGGTGACTTGTGGGTCTCGGACCAGGTTCTGTTACCCAGAATCCTTTGCAAACCTCAAAATTTGGCTAAAAAAACACATGTTCCTCATATTTCTGTGGCAGAAAGTTCTGGAATCTGAGAGGAGCCACAAATTTCCTTCCACCCAGCGTTCCCCCAAGTCTCCCGATAAAAATGATACCTCACTTGTGTGGGTAGGCCTAGCGACTGCAACAGGAAATGCCTCAAAGCGCAACGTGGACACATCCAATTTTTTTAAAGAAAACCGAGGTGTTTTTTGCAAAGTGCCTACCTGTAGATTTTGGCCTTAAGCTCAGCCGGCATCTATGGAAACCTACCAAACCTGTGCATTTCGGAAAACTAGAGACCTAGGGGAATTTAAGATGTGGTGACTTGTGGGGCTCGGACCAGGTTCTGTTACCCAGAATCCTTTGCAAACCTCAATATTTGGCTAAAAAAACACATGTTCCTCACATTTCTGTGGCAGAAAGTTCTGGAATCTGAGAGGAGCCACAAATTTCCTTTCACCCACCGTTCCCCCAAGTCTCCCGATAAAAATAATACCTCACTTGTGTGGGTAGGCCTAGCGCCCGCAACAGGAAATGCCCCAAAGCGCAACGTGGACACATCCAATTTTTTTAAAGAAAACCGAGGTGTTTTTTGCAAAGTGCCTACCTGTAGATTTTGGCCTCTAGCTCAGCCGGCATCTAGGGAAACCTACCAAACCTGTGCATTTCTGAAAACTAGAGACCTAGGGGAATTCAAGATGGGGTGACTTGTGGGGCTCGGACCAGGTTCTGTTACCCAGAATCCTTTGCAAACCTCAAAATTTGGCTAAAAAAACACATGTTCCTCACATTTCTATGGCAGAAAGTTCTGGAATCTGAGAGGAGCCACAAATTTTCTTCCACCCAGCGTTCCCCCAAGTCTCCCGATAAAAATGATACCTCACTTGTGTGGGTAAGCCTAGCGCCCGCAACAGGAAAAGCCCCAAAGCGCAACGTGAACACATCCAATTTTTTGAAAGAAAATAGAGGTGTTTTTTGCAAAGTGCCTACCTGTAGATTTTGGCCTCTAGCTCAGCCGGCACCTAGGGAAACCTACCAAACCTGTGCATTTCTGAAAACTAGAGACCTAGGGGAATTCAAGATGGGGTGACTTGTGGGGCTCGGACCAGGTTCTGTTGCCCAGAATCCTTTGCAAACCTCAAAATTTGGCTAAAAAAACACATGTTCCTCAAATTTCTGTGGCTGAAAGTTCTGGAATCTGAGAGGAGCCACAAATTTCCTTCCACCCAGCGTTCCCCCAAGTCTCCCGATAAAGATGATACCTCACTTGTGTGGGTAGGCCTAGCGCCCTCAACAGGAAATGCCCCAAAGCGCAACTTGAACACATCCAATTTTTTGAAAGAAAACCAAGGTGTTTTTTGCAAAGTGCCTACCTGTAGATTGTGTGCCTCTAGCTGAGACGGCACCTAGAGAATCCTACCAAACCTGTGCATTTCTGAAAACTAGAGACCTAGGGGAATCCAAGATGGGGTGACTAGTGGGGCTCGGACCAGGTTCTATTACCCAGAATCCTTTGCAAACCTCAAAATTTGGCTAAAAAAACACGAGTTCCTCACATTTCTGTGGCAGAAAGTTCTGGAATCTGAGAGGAGCCTCACATTTCCTCCAACCCAGCGTTCCCCAAAGTCTCCCGCTAAAAACAATACCTTACTTGTGTGGGTAGGCCTAGCGCCCACGACAAGAAATGCCCCAAAGCGCAACGTGGACACATCCAATTTTTTGAAAGAAAACAGAGGTGTTTTTTGCAAAGTGCCTACCTGTAGATTTTGGCCTCTAGCTCAGCCGGCACCTAGGGAAACCTACCAAACCTGTGCATTTCTGAAAACTAGAGACCTAGAGGAATCCAAGATTAGGTGATTTGTGGGGCACGGACCAGGTTCTGTTACCCAGAATTCTTTGCAAACCTCAAAATTTGGCTAAAAAAACACGAGTTCCTCACATTTCTGTGGCAGAAAGTTCTGGAATCTGAGAGAAGCCCCAAATTTCCTTCCACCCAGCGTTCCCCCAAGTCTCCCGCTAAAAACGATACCTCACTTGTGTGGGTAGGCCTAGCGCACGGAACAGGAAATGCCCCAAAGCACAACTTGGACACATCCAATTTTTTTAAAGAAAACCGAGGTCTTTTTTGCAAAGTGCCTACCTGTAGATTTTGGCCTCTAGCTCAGCCGGCACCTAGGGAAACCTACCAAACCTGTGCATTTCTGAAAACTAGAGACCAAGGGGAATTCAAGATGGGGTGACTTGTGAGGCTCGGACCAGGTTCGGTTACCCAGAATCCTTTGCAAACCTCAAAATTTGGCTAAAAAAACGCATGTTCCTCACATTTCTGTGGCAGAAAGTTCTGGAATCTGAGAGGAGCCACAAATTTCCTTCCACCCATCGTTCCCCCAAGTCTCCCGATAAAAATGATACCTCACTTGTGTGGGTAGGCCTAGCGCCCGCAACAGGAAATGACCCAAAGCGCAACGTGGACACATCCAATTTTTTGAAAGAAAATAGAGGTGTTTTTTGCAAAGTGCCTACCTGTAGATTTTGGCCTCTAGCTCAGCCGGCACCTAGGGAAACCTACCTAACCTGTGCATTTCTGAAAACTAGAGACCTAGGGGAATTCAAGATGGGGTGACTTGTGGGGCTCGGACCAGGTTCTGTTGCCCAGAATCCTTTGCAAACTTCAAAATTTGGCTAAAAAAACACATGTTCCTCAAATTTCTGAGGCAGAAAGTTCTGGAATCTAAGAGGAGCCACAAATTTCCTTCCACCCAGCGTTCCCCCAAATCTCCCGATAAAAATGATACCTCACTTGTGTGGCCTAGCGCCCGCAACAGGAAATGCCCCAAAGCGCAACTTGGACACATCCAATTTTTTGAAAGAAAACCGAGTTGTTTTTTACAAAGTGCCTACCTGTAGATTTTGGACTCTAGCTCAGCCGGCACCTAGGGAAACCTACCAAACCTGTGCATTTCTGAAAACTAGAGACCTAGGGGAATCCAAGATTAGGTGACTTGTGGGGCTCGGACCAGGTTCTGTTACCCAGAATCCTTTGCAAACCTCAAAATTTGGCTAAAAAAACACGAGTTCCTCACATTTCTGTGGCAGAAAGTTCTGGAATCTGAGAGGAGCCCCAAATTTCCTTCCACCCAGCGTTCCCCCAAGTCTCCCGCTAAAAACGATACCCTTCTTGTGTGGGTAGGCCTAGCGCACGCAACAGGAAATGCCCCAAAGCGCAACGTGGACACATCCAATTTTTTAAAAGAAAACAGAGGTGTTTTTTGCAAAGTGCCTACCTGTAGATTTTGGCCTCTAGCTCAGCCGGCACCTAGGGAAACCTACCAAACCTGTGAATTTCTGAAAACTAGAGACCTAGGGGAATTCAAGATGGGGTGACTTGTGAGGCTCGGACCAGGTTCTGTTACCCAGAATCATTTGCAAACCTCAAAATTTGGCTAAAAAAACGCATGTTCCTCACATTTCTGTGGCAGAAAGTTCTGGAATCTGAGAGGAGCCACAAATTTCCTTCCACCCAGCTTTCCCCCAAGACTCCCGCTAAAAACGATACCTCACTTGTGTGGGTAGGCCTAGCGCCCGCGACAGGAAATGCCCCAAAGCGCAACGTGGACACATCCAATTTTTTGAAAGAAAACAGAGGTGTTTTTTGCAAAGTGCCTACCTGTAGATTTTGGCCTCTAGCTCAGACGGCACCTAGGGAAACCTACCAAACCTGTGCATTTCTGAAAACTAGAGACCTAGGGGAATCCAAGATGGGGTGAATTGTGGGGCTCGGACCAGGTTCTGTTACCCAGAATCCTTTGCAAACCTCAAAATTTGGCTAAAAAAACACGAGTTCCTCACATTTCTGTGGCAGAAAGTTCTGAAATCTGAGAGGAGCCACACATTTCCTTCCACCCAGCGATCCCCCAAGTCTCCCGCTAAAAACAATACCTCACTTGTGTGGGTAGGCCTAGCGCCCGCGACAGGAAATGCCCCAAAGCGCAACGTGGACACATCCAATTTTTTGAAAGAAAACAGAGGTATTTTTTGCAAAGTGCCTACCTGTAGATTTTGGCCTCTAGCTCAGCCGGCACCTAGGGAAACCTACCAAACCTGTGCATTTCTGAAAACTAGAGACCTAGGGGAATCCAAGATTAGGTGACTTGTGGGTCTCGGACCAGGTTCTGTTACCCAGAATCCTTTGCAAACCTCAAAATTTGGCTAAAAAAACACGAGTTCCTCACATTTCTGTGGCAGAAAGTTCTGGAATCTGAGAGGAGCCACAAATTTCCTTCCACCCAGCGTTCCCCCAAATCTCCCGATAAAAATGATACCTCACTTGTGTGGCCTAGCGCCCGCAACAGGAAATGCCCCAAAGCGCAACTTGGACACATCCAATTTTTTGAAAGAAAACCGAGTTGTTTTTTACAAAGTGCCTACCTGTAGATTTTGGCCTCTAGCTCAGCCGGCACCTAGGGAAACCTACCAAACCTGTGCATTTCTGAAAACTAGAGACCTAGGGGAATCCAAGATTAGGTGACTTGTGGGGCTCGGACCAGGTTCTGTTACCCAGAATCCTTTGCAAACCTCAAAATTTGGCTAAAAAAACACGAGTTCCTCACATTTCTGTGGCAGAAAGTTCTGGAATCTGAGAGGAGCCCCAAATTTCCTTCCACCCAGCGTTCCCCCAAGTCTCCCGCTAAAAACGATACCCTTCTTGTGTTTGTAGGCCTAGCGCACGCAACAGGAAATGCCCCAAAGCGCAACGTGGACACATCCAATTTTTTAAAAGAAAACAGAGGTGTTTTTTGCAAAGTGCCTACCTGTAGATTTTGGCCTCTAGCTCAGCCGGCACCTAGGGAAACCTACCAAACCTGTGCATTTCTGAAAACTAGAGACCTAGGGGAATTCAAGATGGGGTGACTTGTGGGGCTCGGACCAGGTTCTGTTACCCAGAATCCTTTGCAAACCTCAAAATGTGGCTAAAAAACACATGTTCCTCACATTTCTGTGGCAGAAAGTTCTGGAATCTGAGAGGAGCCACAAATTTCCTTCCACCCAGCTTTCCCCCAAGACTCCCGCTAAAAACGATACCTCACTTGTGTGGGTAGGCCTAGCGCCCGCGACAGGAAATGCCCCAAAGCGCAACGTGGACACATCCAATTTTTTGAAAGAAAACAGAGGTGTTTTTTGCAAAGTGCCTACCTGTAGATTTTGGCCTCTAGCTCAGACGGCACCTAGGGAAACCTACCAAACCTGTGCATTTCTGAAAACTAGAGACCTAGGGGAATCCAAGATGGGGTGAATTGTGGGGCTCGGACCAGGTTCTGTTACCCAGAATCCTTTGCAAACCTCAAAATTTGGCTAAAAAAACACGAGTTCCTCACATTTCTGTGGCAGAAAGTTCTGGAATCTGAGAGGAGCCCCAAATTTCCTTCCACCCAGCGTTCCCCCAAGTCTCCCGCTAAAAACGATACCCTTCTTGTGTTTGTAGGCCTAGCGCACGCAACAGGAAATGCCCCAAAGCGCAACGTGGACACATCCAATTTTTTAAAAGAAAACAGAGGTGTTTTTTGCAAAGTGCCTACCTGTAGATTTTGGCCTCTAGCTCAGCCGGCACCTAGGGAAACCTACCAAACCTGTGAATTTCTGAAAACTAGAGACCTAGGGGAATTCAAGATGGGGTGACTTGTGAGGCTCGGACCAGGTTCTGTTACCCAGAATCATTTGCAAACCTCAAAATTGGGCTAAAAAAACGCATGTTCCTCACATTTCTGTGGCAGAAAGTTCTGGAATCTGAGAGGAGCCACAAATTTCCTTCCACCCAGCTTTCCCCCAAGACTCCCGCTAAAAACGATACCTCACTTGTGTGTGTAGGCCTAGCGCCCGCGACAGGAAATGCCCCAAAGCGCAACGTGGACACATCCAATTTTTTGAAAGAAAACAGAGGTGTTTTTTGCAAAGTGCCTACCTGTAGATTTTGGCCTCTAGCTCAGACGGCACCTAGGGAAACCTACCAAACCTGTGCATTTCTGAAAACTAGAGACCTAGGGGAATCCAAGATGGGGTGAATTGTGGGGCTCGGACCAGGTTCTGTTACCCAGAATCCTTTGCAAACCTCAAAATTTGGCTAAAAAAACACGAGTTCCTCACATTTCTGTGGCAGAAAGTTCTGGAATCTGAGAGGAGCCCCAAATTTCCTTCCACCCAGCGTTCCCCCAAGTCTCCCGCTAAAAACGATACCCTTCTTGTGTTTGTAGGCCTAGCGCACGCAACAGGAAATGCCCCAAAGCGCAATTTGGACACATCCAATTTTTTGAAAGAAAACCGAGGTGTTTTTTGCAAAGTGCCTACCTGTAGATTTTGGCCTCTAGCTGAGCCGGCACCTAGGGAATCCTACCAAACCTGTGCATTTCTGAAAGCTAGAGACCTAGGGGAATCCAAGATGGGGTGACTTGTGGGGCTCGGACCAGGTTCTATTACCCAGAATCCTTTGCAAACCTCAAAATTTGGCTTAAAAAACACGAGTTCCTCACATTTCTGTGGCAGAAAGTTCTGGAATCTGAGAGGAGCCACACATTTCCTCGAACCCAGCGTTCCCCAAAGTCTCCCGCTAAAAACAATACCTCACTTGTGTTGGTAGGCCTAGCGCCCACAACAAGAAATGCCCCAAAGCGCAACGTGGACACATCCAATTTTTTGAAAGAAAACAGAGGTGTTTTTTGCAAAGTGCCTACCTGTAGATTTTGGCCTCTAGCTCAGCCGGCACCTAGGGAAACCTACCAAACCTGTGCATTTCTGAAAACTAGAGACCTAGGGGAATCCAAGATTAGGTGACTTGTGGGGCTCGGACCAGGTTCTGTTACCCAGAATCCTTTGCAAACCTCAAAATTTGGCTAAAAAAACACGAGTTCCTCACATTTCTGTGGCAGAAAGTTCTGGAATCTGAGAGGAGCCCCAAATTTCCTTCCACCCAGCGTTCCCCCAAGACTCCCGCTAAAAACGATACCACACTTGTGTGGGTAGGCCTAGCGCACGCAACAGGAAATGCCCCAAAGCGCAACGTGGACACATCCAATTTTTTAAAAGAAAACAGAGGTGTTTTTTGCAAAGTGCCTACCTGTAGATTTTGGCCTCTAGCTTAGCCGGCACCTAGGGAAACCTACCAAACCTGTGCATTTCTGAAAACTAGAGACCTAGGGGAATTCAAGATGTGGTGACTTGTGAGGCTCGGACCAGGTTCTGTTACCCAGAATCCTTTGCAAACCTCAAAATTTGGCTAAAAAAACACATGTTCCTCACATTTCTGTGGCAGAAAGTTCTGGAATCTGAGAGGAGCCACAAATTTCCTTCCACCCAGCGTTCCCCCAAGTATCCCGATAAAAATGATACCTCACTTGTGTGGGTAGGCCTAGCGCCCGCAACAGGAAATGCCCCAAAGCGCAACGTGGACACATCCAATTTTTTGAAAGAAAATAGAGGTGTTTTTTGCAAAGTGCCTACCTGTAGATTTTGGCCTCTAGCTCAGCCGGCACCTAGGGAAACCTACCAAACCTGTGCATTTCTGAAAACTAGAGACCTAGGGGAATTCAAGATGGGGTGACTTGTGGGGCTCGGACCAGGTTCTGTTACCCAGAATCCTTTGCAAACCTCAAAATGTGGCTAAAAAACACATGTTCCTCACATTTCTGTGGCAGAAAGTTCTGGAATCTGAGAGGAGCAACAAATTTCCTTCCACCCAGCGTTCCCCCAAGTCTTCCGATAAAAATGATACCTCACTTGTGTGGGTAGGCCTAGCGCCCGCAACAGGAAATGCCCCAAAGCGCAACTTGGACACATCCAATTTTTTGAAAGAAAACTGAGGTGTTTTTTGCAAAGTGCCTACCTGTAGATTTTGGCCTCTAGCTGAGCCGGCACCTAGGGAATCCTACCAAACCTGTGCATTTCTGAAAGCTAGAGACCTAGGGGAATCCAAGATGGGGTGACTTGTGGGGCTCGGACCAGGTTCTATTACCCAGAATCCTTTGCAAACCTCACAATTTGGCTAAAAAAACACGAGTTCCTCACATTTCTGTGGCAGAAAGTTCTGGAATCTGAGAGGAGCCACACATTTCCTCCAACCCAGCGTTCCCCAACGTCTCCCGCTAAAAACAATACCTCACTTGTGTGGGTAGGCCTAGCGCCCACGACAAGAAATGCCCCAAAGCGCAATGTGGAGACATCCAATTTTTTGAAAGAAAACAGAGGTGTTTTTTGCAAAGTGCCTACCTGTAGATTTTGGCCTCTAGCTCAGCCGGCATCTAGGGAAACCTACCAAACCTGTGCATTTCTGAAAACTAGAGACCTATGGGAATCCAAGATGGGGTGACTTGTGGGGCTCGGACCAGGTTCTGTTACCCAGAATCCTTTGCAAACCTCAAAATTTGGCTAAAAAAACACATGTTCCTCATATTTCTGTGGCAGAAAGTTCTGGAATCTGAGAGGAGCCACAAATTTCCTTCCACCCAGCGTTCCCCCAAGTCTCCCGATAAAAATGATACCTCACTTGTGTGGGTAGGCCTAGCGACTGCAACAGGAAATGCCTCAAAGCGCAACGTGGACACATCCAATTTTTTTAAAGAAAACCGAGGTGTTTTTTGCAAAGTGCCTACCTGTAGATTTTGGCCTACAGCTCAGCCGGCATCTATGGAAACCTACCAAACCTGTGCATTTCGGAAAACTAGAGACCTAGGGGAATTTAAGATGTGGTGACTTGTGGGGCTCGGACCAGGTTGTCTTACCCAGAATCCTTTGCAAACCTCAATATTTGGCTAAAAAAACACATGTTCCTCACATTTCTGTGGCAGAAAGTTCTGGAATCTAAGAGGAGCCACAAATTTCCTTTCACCCACCGTTCCCCCAAGTCTCCCGATAAAAATAATACCTCACTTGTGTGGGTAGGCCTAGCGCCCGCAACAGGAAATGCCCCAAAGCGCAACGTGGACACATCCAATTTTTTTAAAGAAAACCGAGGTGTTTTTTTTGCAAAGTGCCTACCTGTAGATTTTGGCCTCTAGCTCAGCCGGCATCTAGGGAAACCTACCAAACCTGTGCATTTCTGAAAACTAGAGACCTAGGGGAATTCAAGATGGGGTGACTTGTGGGGCTCGGACCAGGTTCTGTTACCCAGAATCCTTTGCAAACCTCAAAATTTGGCTAAAAAAACACATGTTCCTCACATTTCTATGGCAGAAAGTTCTGGAATCTGAGAGGAGCCACAAATTTTCTTCCACCCAGCGTTCCCCCAAGTCTCCCGATAAAAATGATACCTCACTTGTGTGGGTAGGCCTAGCGCCCGCAACAGGAAATGCCCCAAAGCGCAACGTGAACACATCCAATTTTTTGAAAGAAAATAGAGGTGTTTTTTGCAAAGTGCCTACCTGTAGATTTTGGCCTCTAGCTCAGCCGGCACCTAGGGAAACCTACCAAACCTGTGCATTTCTGAAAACTAGAGACCTAGGGGAATTCAAGATGGGGTGACTTGTGGGGCTCGGACCAGGTTCTGTTGCCCAGAATCCTTTGCAAACCTCAAAATTTGGCTAAAAAAACACATGTTCCTCAAATTTCTGTGGCTGAAAGTTCCGGAATCTGAGAGGAGCCACAAATTTCCTTCCACCCAGCGTTCCACCAAGTCTCCCGATAAAAATGATACCTCACTTGTGTGGGTAGGCCTAGCGCCCTCAACAGGAAATGCCCCAAAGCGCAACTTGAACACATCCAATTTTTTGAAAGAAAACCGAGGTGTTTTTTGCAAAGTGCCTACCTGTAGATTGTGTGCCTCTAGCTGAGACGGCACCTAGAGAATCCTACCAAACCTGTGCATTTCTGAAAACTAGAGACCTAGGGGAATCCAAGATGGGGTGACTTGTGGGGCTCGGACCAGGTTCTATTACCCAGAATCCTTTGCAAACCTCAAAATTTGGCTAAAAAAACACGAGTTCCTCACATTTCTGTGGCAGAAAGTTCTGGAATCTGAGAGGAGCCTCACATTTCCTCCAACCCAGCGTTCCCCAAAGTCTCCCGCTAAAAACAATACCTTACTTGTGTGGGTAGGCCTAGCGCCCACGACAAGAAATGCCCCAAAGCGCAACGTGGACACATCCAATTTTTTGAAAGAAAATAGAGGTGTTTTTTGCAAAGTGCCTACCTGTAGATTTTGGCCTCTAGCTCAGCCGGCACCTAGGGAAACCTACCAAACCTGTGCATTTCTGAAAACTAGAGACCTAGAGGAATCCAAGATTAGGTGATTTGTGGGGCTCGGACCAGGTTCTGTTACCCAGAATTCTTTGCAAACCTCAAAATTTGGCTAAAAAAACACGAGTTCCTCACATTTCTGTGGCAGAAAGTTCTGGAATCTGAGAGGAGCCCCAAATTTCCTTCCACCCAGCGTTCCCCCAAGTCTCCCGCTAAAAACGATACCTCACTTGTGTGGGTAGGCCTAGCGCACGGAACAGGAAATGCCCCAAAGCGCAACGTGGACACATCCAATTTTTTAAAAGAAAACAGAGGTGTTTTTTGCAAAGTGCCTACCTGTAGATTTTGGCCTGTAGCTCAGCCGGCACCTAGGGAAACCTACCAATCCTGTGCATTTCTGAAAACTAGAGACCAAGGGGAATTCAAGATGGGGTGACTTGTGAGGCTCGGACCAGGTTCTGTTACCCAGAATCCTTTGCAAATCTCAAAATTTGGCTAAAAAAACGCATGTTCCTCACATTTCTGTGGCAGAAAGTTCTGGAATCTGAGAGGAGCCACAAATTTCCTTGCACCCATCGTTCCCCCAAGTGTCCCGATAAAAATGATACCTCACTTGTGTGGGTAGGCCTAGCGCCCGCAACAGGAAATGACCCAAAGCGCAACGTGGACACATCCAATTTTTTGAAAGAAAATAGAGGTGTTTTTTGCAAAGTGCCTACCTGTAGATTTTGGCCTCTAGCTTAGCCGGCACATAGGGAAACCTACCAAACCTGTGTATTTCTGAAAACTAGAGACCTAGGGGAATTCAAGATGGGGTGACTTGTGGGGCTCGGACCAGGTTCTGTTGCCCAGAATCCTTTGCAAACTTCAAAATTTGGCTAAAAAAACACATGTTCCTCAAATTTCTGAGGCAGAAAGTTCTGGAATCTGAGAGGAGCCACAAATTTCCTTCCACCCAGCGTTCCCCCAAATCTCCCGATAAAAATGATACCTCACTTGTGTGGCCTAGCGCCCGCAACAGGAAATGCCCCAAAGCGCAACTTGGACACATCCAATTTTTTGAAAGAAAACCGAGGTGTTTTTTACAAAGTGCCTACCTGTAGATTTTGGCCTCTAGCTCAGCCGGCACCTAGGGAAACCTACCAAACCTGTGCATTTCTGAAAACTAGAGACCTAGGGGAATCCAAGATTAGGTGACTTGTGGGGCTCGGACCAGGTTCTGTTACCCAGAATCCTTTGCAAACCTCAAAATTTGGCTAAAAAAAAGCATGTTCCTCACATTTCTGTGGCAGAAAGTTCTGGAATCTGAGAGGAGCCACAAATTTCCTTCCACCCAGCGTTCCCCCAAGTCTCCCGATAAAAATGATACCTCACTTGTGTGGGTAGGCCTAGCGCCCGCAACAGGAAATGCCCCAAAGCGCAACGAGGACACATCCAATTTTTTGAAAGAAAATAGAGGTGTTTTTTGCAAAGTGCCTACCTGTAGATTTTGACCTCTAGCTCAGCCGGCACCTAGGGAAACCTACCAAACCTGTGCATTTCTGAAAACTAGAGACCTAGGGGAATTCAAGATGGGGTGACTTGTGGGGCTCGGACCAGGTTCTGTTACCCAGAATCCTTTGCAAACCTCAAAATGTGGCTAAAAAACACATGTTCCTCACATTTCTGTGGCAGAAAGTTCTGGAATCTGAGAGGAGCCACAAATTTCCTTCCACCCAGCGTTCCACCAAGTCTCCCGATAAAAATGATACCTCACTTGTGTGGGTAGGCCTAGCGCCCTCAACAGGAAATGCCCCAAAGCGCAACTTGAACACATCCAATTTTTTTTAAAGAAAACCGAGGTGTTTTTTGCAAAGTGCCTACCTGTAGATTGTGTGCCTCTAGCTGAGACGGCACCTAGAGAATCCTACCAAACCTGTGCATTTCTGAAAACTAGAGACCTAGGGGAATCCAAGATGGGGTGACTTGTGGGGCTCGGACCAGGTTCTATTACCCAGAATCCTTTGCAAACCTCAAAATTTGGCTAAAAAAACACGAGTTCCTCACATTTCTGTGGCAGAAAGTTCTGGAATCTGAGAGAAGCCTCACATTTCCTCCAACCCAGCGTTCCCCAAAGTCTCCCGCTAAAAACAATACCTTACTTGTGTGGGTAGGCCTAGCGCCCACGACAAGAAATGCCCCAAAGCGCAACGTGGACACATCCAATTTTTTTAAAGAAAACAGAGGTGTTTTTTGCAAAGTGCCTACCTGTAGATTTTGGCCTCTAGCTCAGCCGGCACCTAGGGAAACCTACCAAACCTGTGCATTTCTGAAAACTAGAGACCTAGGGGAATACAAGATTAGGTGATTTGTGGGGCTCGGACCAGGTTCTGTTACCCAGAATTCTTTGCAAACCTCAAAATTTGGCTAAAAAAACACGAGTTCCTCACATTTCTGTGGCAGAAAGTTCTGGAATCTGAGAGGAGCCCCAAATTTCCTTCCACCCAGCGTTCCCCCAAGTATCCCGCTAAAAACGATACCTCACTTGTGTGGGTAGGCCTAGCGCACGGAACAGGAAATGCCCCAAAGCGCAACGTGGACACATCCAACTTTTTAAAAGAAAACAGAGGTGTTTTTTGCAAAGTGCCTACCTGTAGATTTTGGCCTCTAGCTCAGCCGGCACCTAGGGAAACCTACCAAACCTGTGCATTTCTGAAAACTAGAGACCAAGGGGAATTCAAGATGGGGTGACTTGTGAGGCTCGGACCAGGTTCTGTTACCCAGAATCCTTTGCAAATCTCAAAATTTGGCTAAAAAAACGCATGTTCCTCACATTTCTGTTGCAGAAAGTTCTGGAATCTGAGAGGAGCCACAAATTTCCTTCCACCCATCGTTCCCCCAAGTCTCCCGATAAAAATGATACCTCACTTGTGTGGGTAGGCCTAGCGCCCGCAACAGGAAATGACCCAAAGCGCAACGTGGACACATCCAATTTTATGAAAGAAAATAGAGGTGTTTTTTGCAAAGTGCCTACCTGTAGATCTTGGCCTCTAGCTTAGCCGGCACCTAGGGAAACCTACCAAACCTGTGCATTTCTGAAAACTAGAAACCTAGGGGAATTCAAGATGGGGTGACTTGTGGGGCTCGGACCAGGTTCTGTTGCTCAGAATCCTTTGCAAACTTCAAAATTTGGCTAAAAAAACACAAGTTCCTCAAATTTCTGAGGCAGAAAGTTCTGGAATCTGAGAGGAGCCACAAATTTCCTTCCACCCAGCGTTCCCCCAAATCTCCCGATAAAAATGATACCTCACTTGTGTGGCCTAGCGCCCGCAACAGGAAATGCCCCAAAGCGCAACTTGGACACATCCAATTTTTTTAAAGAAAACCAAGGTGTTTTTTACAAAGTGCCTACCTGTAGATTTTGGCCTCTAGCTCAGCCGGCACCTAGGGAAACCTACCAAACCTGTGCATTTCTGAAAACTAGAGACCTAGGGGAATCCAAGATTTGGTGACTTGTGGGGCTCGGACCAGGTTCTGTTACCCAGAATCCTTTGCAAACCTCAAAATTTGGCTAAAAAAAAGCATGTTCCTCACATTTCTGTGGCAGAAAGTTCTGGAATCTGAGAGGAGCCACTAATTTCCTTCCACCCAGCGTTCCCCCAAGTCTCCCGATAAAAATGATACCTCACTTGTGTGGGTAGGCCTAGCGCCCGCAACAGGAAATGCCCCAAAGCGCAACGAGGACACATCCAATTTTTTGAAAGAAAATAGAGGTGTTTTTTGCAAAGTGCCTACCTGTAGATTTTGGCCTCTAGCTCAGCCGGCACCTAGGGAAACCTACCAAACCTGTGCATTTCTGAAAACTAGAGACCTAGGGGAATTCAAGATGGGGTGACTTGTGGGGCTCGGACCAGGTTCTGTTACCCAGAATCCTTTGCAAACCTCAAAATGTGGCTAAAAAACACATGTTCCTCACATTTCTGTGGCAGAAAGTTCTGGAATCTGAGAGGAGCAACAAACTTCCTTCCACCCAGCGTTCCCCCAAGTCTCCCGATAAAAATGATACCTCACTTGTGTGGGTAGGCCTAGCGCCCGCAACAGGAAATGCCCCAAAGCGCAACTTGGACACATCCAATTTTTTGAAAGAAAACTGAGGTGTTTTTTGCAAAGTGCCTACCTGTAGATTTTGGCCTCTAGCTGAGCCAGCACCTAGGGAATCCTACCAAACCTGTGCATTTCTGAAAGCTAGAGACCTAGGGGAATCCAAGATGGGGTGACTTGTGGGGCTCGGACCAGGTTCTATTACCCAGAATCCTTTGCAAACCTCACAATTTGGCTAAAAAAACACGAGTTCCTCACATTTCTGTGGCAGAAAGTTCTGGAATCTGAGAGGAGCCACACATTTCCTCCAACCCAGCGTTCCCCAAAGTCTCCCGCTAAAAACAATACCTCACTTGTGTGGGTATGCCTAGCGCCCACGACAAGAAATGCCCCATAGCGCAATGTGGACACATCCAATTTTTTGAAAGAAAACAGAGGTGTTTTTTGCAAAGTGCCTACCTGTAGATTTTGGCCTCTAGCTCAGCCGGCACCTAGGGAAACCTACCAAACCTGTGCATTTCTGAAAACTAGAGACCTAGGGGAATCCAAGATTAGGTGACTTGTGGGGCTCGGACCAGGTTCTGTTACCCAGAATCCTTTGCAAACCTCAAAATTTGGCTAAAAAAACACGAGTTCCTCACATTTCTGTGGCAGAAAGTTCTGGAATCTGAGAGGAGCCCCAAATTTCATTCCACCCAGCGTTCCCCCAAGTCTCCCGCTAAAAACTATACCTCACTTGTGTGGGTAGGCCTAGCGCACGCAACAGGAAATGCCCCAAAGCGCAACGTGGACACATCCAATTTTTTAAAAGAAAACAGAGGTGTTTTTTGCAAAGTGCCTACCTGTAGATTTTGGCCTCTAGCTTAGCCGGCACCTAGGGAAACCTACCAAACCTGTGCATTTCTGAAAACTAGAGACCTAGGGGAATTCAAGATGTGGTGACTTGTGAGGCTCGGACCAGGTTCTGTTACCCAGAATCCTTTGCAAACCTCAAAATTTGGCTAAAAAAAAGCATGTTCCTCACATTTCTGTGGCAGAAAGTTCTGGAATCTGAGAGGAGCCACAAATTTCCTTCCACCCAGCGTTCCCCCAAGTCTCCCGATAAAAATGATACCTCACTTGTGTGGGTAGGCCTAGCGCCCGCAACAGGAAATGCCCCAAAGCGCAACGTGGACACATCCAATTTTTTGAAAGAAAACAGAGGTGTTTTTTGCAAAGTGCCTACCTGTAGATTTTGGCCTCTAGCTCAGCCGGCACCTAGGGAAACCTACCAAACCTGCGCATTTCTGAAAACTAGAGACCTAGGGGAATTCAAGATGGGGTGACTTGTGGGGCTCGGACCAGGTTCTGTTGCCCAGAATCCTTTGCAAACCTCAAAATTTGGCTAAAAAAACACATGTTCCTCAAATTTCTGTGGCAGAAAGTTCTGGAATCTGAGAGGAGCCACAAATTTCCCTCCACCCAGCGTTCCCCCAAAACTCCCAATAAAAATGATACCTCACTTGTGTGGCCTAGCGCCCGCAACAGGAAATGCCCCAAAGCGCAACTTGGACACATCCAATTTTTTGAAAGAAAACCGAGGTGTTTTTTGCAAAGTGCCTACCTGTAGATTTTGGCCTCTAGCTGAGCCGGCACCTAGGGAATCCTACCAAACCTGTGCATTTCTAAAAACTAGAGACCTAGGGGAATCCAAGATGGGGTGACTTGTGGGGCTCGGACCAGGTTCTGTTACCCAGAATCCTTTGCAAACCTCAAAATTTTCTAAAAAAACACGAGTTCCTCACATTTCTGTGGCAGAAAGTTCTGGAATCTGAGAGGAGCCACACATTTCCTCCAACCCAGCGTTCCCCAAAGTCTTCCGCTAAAAACAATACCTCACTTGTGTGGGTAGGCCTAGCGCCCGCGACAAGAAATGCCCCAAAGCGCAACGTGGACACATCCAATTTTTTGAACGAAAACAGAGGTGTTTTGTGCAAAGTGCCTACCTGTAGATTTTGGCCTCTAGCTCAGCCGGCACCTAGGGAAACCTACCAAACCTGTGCATTTCTGAAAACTACAGTAGAGACCTGGGGAATTCAAGATGTGGTGACTTGTGGGGCTCGGACCAGGTTCTGTTACCCAGAATCCTTTGCAAACCTCAATATTTGGCTAAAAAAACACATGTTCCTCACATTTCTGTGGCAGAAAGTTCTGGAATCTGAGAGGAGCAACAAATTTCCTTCCACCCAGGGTTCCCCCAAGTCTCCCGATAAAAATGATACCTCACTTGTGTGGGTAGGCCTAGCGCCCGCAACAGGAAATGCCCCAAAGCGCAATTTGGACACATCCAATTTTTTGAAAGAAAACCGAGGTGTTTTTTGCAAAGTGCCTACCTGTAGATTTTGGCCTCTAGCTGAGCCGGCACCTAGGGAATCCTACCAAACCTGTGCATTTCTGAAAGCTAGAGACCTAGGGGAATCCAAGATGGGGTGACTTGTGGGGCTCGGACCAGGTTCTATTACCCAGAATCCTTTGCAAACCTCAAAACTTGGCTTATAAAACACGAGTTCCTCACATTTCTGTGGCAGAAAGTTCTGGAATCTGAGAGGAGCCCCAAATTTCCTTCCACCCAGCGTTCCCCCAAGTCTCCCGCTAAAAACGATACCTCACTTGTGTGGGTAGGCCTAGCGCACGCAACAGGAAATGCCCCAAAGCGCAACGTGGACACAGCCAATTTTTTAAAAGAAAACCGAGGTGTTTTTTGCAAAGTGCCTACCTGTAGATTTTGGCCTTAAGCTCAGCCAGCATCTATGGAAACCTACCAAACCTGTGCATTTCGGAAAACTAGAGACCTAGGGGAATTTAAGATGTGGTGACTTGTGGGGCTCGGACCAGGTTCTGTTAACCAGAATCCTTTGCAAACCTCAATATTTGGCTAAAAAAACACATGTTCCTCACATTTCTGTGGCAGAAAGTTCTGGAATCTGAGAGGAGCCACAAATTTCCTTTCACCCAGCGTTCCCCCAAGTCTCCCGATAAAAATAATACCTCACTTGTGTGGGTAGGCCTAGAGCCCGCAACAGGAAATGCCCCAAAGCGCAACGTGGACACATCCAATTTTTTTAAAGAAAACCGAGGTGTTTTTTGCAAAGTGCCTACCTGTAGATTTTGGCCTCTAGCTCAGCCGGCATCTAGGGAAACCTACCAAACCTGTGCATTTCTGAAAACTAGAGACCTATGGGAATCCAAGATGGGGTGACTTGTGGGGCTCGGACCAGGTTCTGTTACCCAGAATCCTTTGCAAACCTCAAAATTTGGGTAAAAAAACACATGTTCCTCACATTTCTGTGGCAGAAAGTTCTGGAATCTGAGAGGAGCCACAAATTTCCTTCCACCCAGCGTTCCCCCAAGTCTCCCGATAAAAATGATACCTCACTTGTGTGGGTAGGCCTAGCGACTGCAACAGGAAATGCCTCAAAGCGCAACGTGGACACATCCAATTTTTTTAAAGAAAACCGAGGTGTTTTTTGCAAAGTGCCTACCTGTAGATTTTGGCCTTAAGCTCAGCCGGCATCTATGGAAACCTACCAAACCTGTGCATTTCGGAAAACTAGAGACCTAGGGGAATTTAAGATGTGGTGACTTGTGGGGCTCGGACCAGGTTCTGTTACCCAGAATCCTTTGCAAACCTCAATATTTGGCTAAAAAAACACATGTTCCTCACATTTCTGTGGCAGAAAGTTCTGGAATCTGAGAGGAGCCACAAATTTCCTTTCACCCAGCGTTCCCCCAAGTCTCCCGATAAAAATAATACCTCACTTGTGTGGGTAGGCCTAGAGCCCGCAACAGGAAATGCCCCAAAGCGCAACGTGGACACATCCAATTTTTTTAAAGAAAACCGAGGTGTTTTTTGCAAAGTGCCTACCTGTAGATTTTGGCCTCTAGCTCAGCCGGCATCTAGGGAAACCTACCAAACCTGTGCATTTCTGAAAACTAGAGACCTAGGGGAATTCAAGATGGGGTGACTTGTGGGGCTCGGACCAGGTTCTGTTGCCCAGAATCCTTTGCAAACCTCAAAATTTGGCTAAAAAAACACATGTTCCTCAAATTTCTGTGGCTGAAAGTTCTGGAATCTGAGAGGAGCCACAAATTTCCTTCCACCCAGCGTTCCCCCAAGTCTCCCGATAAAAATGATACCTCACTTGTGTGGGTAGGCCTAGCGCCCGCAACAGGAAATGCCCCAAAGCGCAACTTGAACACATCCAATTTTTGGAAAGAAAACAGAGGTGTTTTTTGCAAAGTGCCTACCTGTAGATTTTGGCCTCTAGCTCAGCCGGCACCTAGGGAAACCTACCAAACCTGTGCATTTCTGAAAACTAGAGACCTAGGGGAATTCAAGATGGGGTGACTTGTGAGGCTCGGACCAGGTTCTGTTACCCAGAATCATTTGCAAACCTCAAAATTTGGCTAAAAAAATGCATGTTCCTCACATTTCTGTGGCAGAAAGTTCTGGAATCTGAGAGGAGCCACAAATTTCCTTCCCCCCAGCGTTCCCCCAAGTCTCCCGCTAAAAACGATACCTCACTTGTGTGGGTAGGCCTAGCGCCCGCGAAAGGAAATGCCCCAAAGCGCAACGTGGACACATCCAATATTTTGAAAGAAAACAGAGGTGTTTTTTGCAAAGTGCCTACCTGTAGATTTTGGCCTCTAGCTCAGACGGCACCTAGGGAAACCTACCAAACCTGTGCATTTCTGAAAACTAGAGACCTAGGGGAATCCAAGATGGGGTGAATTGTGGGGCTCGGACCAGGTTCTGTTACCCAGAATCCTTTGCAAACCTCAAAATTTGGCTAAAAAAACACGAGTTCCTCACATTTCTGTGGCAGAAAGTTCTGGAATCTGAGAGGAGCCACAAATTTCCTTCCACCCAGCGTTCCCCCAAGTCTCCCGCTAAAAACAATACCTTACTTGTGTGGGTAGGCCTAGCGCCCGCGACAGGAAATGCCCCAAAGCGCAACGTGGACACATCCAATTTTTTGAAAGAAAACAGAGGTATTTTTTGCAAAGTGCCTACCTGTAGATTTTGGCCTCTAGCTCAGCCGGCACCTAGGGAAACCTACCAAACCTGTGCATTTCTGAAAACTAGAGACCTAGGGGAATTCAAGATGGGGTGATTTGTGGGGCTCGGACCAGGTTCTGATGCCCAGAATCCTTTGCAAACCTCAAAATTTGGCTAAAAAAACACATGTTCCTCAAATTTCTGTGGCAGAAAGTTCTGGAATCTGAGAGGAGCCACAAATTTCCTTCCACCCAGCGTTCCCCCAAGTCTCCCGATAAAAATGATACTTCACTTGTGTGGGTAGGCCTAGCACCCGCAACAGGAAATGCCCCAAAGCGCAATTTGGACACATCCAATTTTTTGAAAGAGAACCGAGGTGTTTTTTGCAAAGTGCCTACCTGTAGATTTTGGCCTCTAGCTGAGCCGGCACCTAGGGAATCCTACCAAACCTGTGCATTTCTGAAAGCTAGAGACCTAGGGGAATCCAAGATGGGGTGACTTGTGGGGCTCGGACCAGGTTCTATTACCCAGAATCCTTTGCAAACCTCAAAATTTGGCTTAAAAAACACGAGTTCCTCACATTTCTGTGGCAGAAAGTTCTGGAATCTGAGAGGAGCCACACATTTCCTCCAACCCAGCGTTCCCCAAAGTCTCCCGCTAAAAACAATACCTCACTTGTGTTGGTAGGCCTAGCGCCCACGACAAGAAATGCCCCAAAGCGCAACGTGGACACATCCAATTTTTTGAAAGAAAACAGAGGTGTTTTTTGCAAAGTGCCTACCTGTAGATTTTGGCCTCTAGCTCAGCCGGCACCTAGGGAAACCTACCAAACCTGTGCATTTCTGAAAACTAGAGACCTAGGGGAATCCAAGATTAGGTGACTTGTGGGGCTCGGACCAGGTTCTGTTACCCAGAATCCTTTGCAAACCTCAAAATTTGGCTAAAAAAACACGAGTTCCTCACATTTCTGTGGCAGAAAGTTCTGGAATCTGAGAGGAGCCCCAAATTTCCTTCCACCCAGCGTTCCCCCAAGTCTCCCGCTAAAAACGATACCTCACTTGTGTGGGTAGGCCTAGCGAACGCAACAGGAAATGCCCCAAAGCGCAACGTGGACACAGCCAATTTTTTAAAAGAAAACCGAGGTGTTTTTTGCAAAGTGCCTACCTGTAGATTTTGGCCTCTAAGTTAGCCGGCACCTAGGGAAACCTACCAAACCTGTGCATTTCTGAAAACTAGAGACCTAGGGGAATTCAAGATGTGGTGACTTGTGAGGCTCGGACCAGGTTCTGTTACCCAGAATCCTTTGCAAACCTCAAAATTTGGCTAAAAAAAAGCATGTTCCTCACATTTCTGTGGCAGAAAGTTCTGGAATCTAAGAGGAGCCACAAATTTCCTTCCACCCAGCGTTCCCCCAAGTCTCCCGATAAAAATGATACCTCACTTGTGTGGGTAGGCCTAGCGCCCGCAACAGGAAATACCCCAAAGCGCAACGTGGACACATCCAATTTTTTTAAAGAAAATAGAGGTGTTTTTTGCAAAGTGCCTACCTGTAGATTTTGGCCTCTAGCTCAGCCGGCACCTAGGGAAACCTACCAAACCTGTGCATTTCTGAAAACTAGAGACCTAGGGGAATTCAAGATGGGGTGACTTGTGGGGCTCGGACCAGGTTCTGTTACCCAGAATCCTTTGCAAACCTCAAAATGTGGCTAAAAAACACATGTTCCTCACATTTCTTTGGCAGAAAGTTCTGGAATCTGAGAGGAGCAACAAATTTCCTTCCACCCAGCGTTCCCCCAAGTCTCCCGATAAAAATGATACCTCACTTGTGTGGGTAGGCCTAGCGCCCGCAACAGGAAATGCCCCAAAGCGCAACTTGGACACATCCAATTTTTTGAAAGAAAACTTAGGTGTTTTTTGCAAAGTGCCTACCTGTAGATTTTGGCCTCTAGCTGAGCCGGCACCTAGGGAATCCTACCAAACCTGTGCTTTTCTGAAAGCTAGAGACCTAGGGGAATCCAAGATGGGGTGACTTGTGGGGCTCGGACCAGGTTCTATTACCCAGAATCCTTTGCAAACCTCACAATTTGGCTAAAAAAACACGAGTTCCTCACATTTCTGTGGCAGAAAGTTCTGGAATCTGAGAGGAGCCACACATTTCCTCCAACCCAGCGTTCCCCAAAGTCTCCCGCTAAAAACAATACCTCACTTGTGTGGGTAGGCCTAGCGCCCACGACAAGAAATGCCCCAAAGCGCAATGTGGACACATCCAATTTTTTGAAAGAAAACAGAGGTGTTTTTTGCAAAGTGCCTACCTGTAGATTTTGGCCTCTAGCTCAGCCGGCACCTAGGGAAACCTACCAAACCTGTGCCTTTCTGAAAACTAGATACCTAGGGGAATCCAAGATTAGGTGACTTGTGGGGCTCGGACCAGGTTCTGTTACCCAGAATCCTTTGCAAACCTCAAAATTTGGCTAAAAAAACACGAGTTCCTCACATTTCTGTGGCAGAAAGTTCTGGAATCTGAGAGGAGCCCCAAATTTCATTCCACCCAGCGTTCCCCCAAGTCTCCCACTAAAAACTATACCTCACTTGTGTGAGTAGGCTTAGCGCACGCAACAGGAAATGCCCCAAAGCGCAACGTGGACACATCCAATTTTTTAAAAGAAAACAGAGGTGTTTTTTGCAAAGTGCCTAGCTGTAGATTTTGGCCTCTAGCTTAGCCGGCACCTAGGGAAACCTACCAAACCTGTGCATTTCTGAAAACTAGAGACCTAGGGGAATTCAAGATGTGGTGACTTGTGAGGCTCGGACCAGGTTCTGTTGCCCAGAATCCTTTGCAAACCTCAAAATTTGGCTAAAAAAACACATGTTCCTCAAATTTCTGAGGCAGAAAGTTCTGGAATCTAAGAGGAGCCACAAATTTCCTTCCACCCAGCGTTCCCCCAAGTCTCCCGCTAAAAACGATACCTCACTTGTGTGGGTAGGCCTTGCGCACGCAACAGGAAATGCCCCAAAGCGCAACGTGGACACAGCCAATTTTTTAAAAGAAAACCGAGGTGTTTTTTGCAAAGTGCCTACCTGTAGATTTTGGCCTTAAGCTCAGCCAGCATCTATGGAAACCTACCAAACCTGTGCATTTCGGAAAACTAGAGACCTAGGGGAATTTAAGATGTGGTGACTTGTGGGGCTCGGACCAGGTTCTGTTAACCAGAATCCTTTGCAAACCTAAATATTTGGCTAAAAAAACACATGTTCCTCACATTTCTGTGGCAGAAAGTTCTGGAATCTGAGAGGAGCCACAAATTTCCTTTCACCCAGCGTTCCCCCAAGTCTCCCGATAAAAATAATACCTCACTTGTGTGGGTAGGCCTAGAGCCCGCAACAGGAAATGCCCCAAAGCGCAACGTGGACACATCCAATTTTTTTAAAGAAAACTGAGGTGTTTTTTGCAAAGTGCCTACCTGTAGATTTTGGCCTCTAGCTCAGCCGGCACCTAGGGAAACCTACCAAACCTGTGCATTTCTGAAAACTAGAGACCTAGGGGAATTCAAGATGGGGTGACTTGTGGGGCTCGGACCAGGTTCTGTTACCCAGAATCCTTTGCAAACCTCAAAATGTGGCTAAAAAACACATGTTCCTCACATTTCTTTGGCAGAAAGTTCTGGAATCTGAGAGGAGCAACAAATTTCCTTCCACCCAGCGTTCCCCCAAGTCTCCCGATAAAAATGATACCTCACTTGTGTGGGTAGGCCTAGCGCCCGCAACAGGAAATGCCCCAAAGCGCAACTTGGACACATCCAATTTTTTGAAAGAAAACTTAGGTGTTTTTTGCAAAGTGCCTACCTGTAGATTTTGGCCTCTAGCTGAGCCGGCCCCTAGGGAATCCTTCCAAACCTGTGTATTTCTGAAAGCTAGAGACCTAGGGGAATCCAAGATGGGGTGACTTGTGGGGCTCGGACCAGGTTCTATTACCCAGAATCCTTTGCAAACCTCACAATTTGGCTAAAAAAACACGAGTTCCTCACATTTCTGTGGCAGAAAGTTCTGGAATCTGAGAGGAGCCACACATTTCCTCCAACCCAGCGTTCCCCAAAGTCTCCCGCTAAAAACAATACCTAACTTGTGTGGGTAGGCCTAGCGCCCACGACAAGAAATGCCCCAAAGCGCAATGTGGACACATCCAATTTTCTGAAAGAAAACAGAGGTGTTTTTTGCAAAGTGCCTACCTGTAGATTTTGGCCTCTAGCTCAGCCGGCACCTAGGGAAACCTACCAAACCTGTGCCTTTCTGAAAAGTAGATACCTAGGGGAATCCAAGATTAGGTGACTTGTGGGGCTCGGACCAGGTTCTGTTACCCAGAATCCTTTGCAAACCTCAAAATTTGGCTAAAAAAACACGAGTTCCTCACATTTCTGTGGCAGAAAGTTCTGGAATCTGAGAGGAGCCCCAAATTTCATTCCACCCAGCGTTCCCCCAAGTCTCCCACTAAAAACTATACCTCACTTGTGTGAGTAGGCTTAGCGCACGCAACAGGAAATGCCCCAAAGCGCAACGTGGACACATCCAATTTTTTAAAAGAAAACAGAGGTGTTTTTTGCAAAGTGCCTACCTGTAGATTTTGGCCTCTAGCTTAGCCGGCACCTAGGGAAACCTACCAAACCTGTGCATTTCTGAAAACTAGAGACCTAGGGTAATTCAAGATGTGGTGACTTGTGAGGCTCGGACCAGGTTCTGTTACCCAGAATCCTTTGCAAACCTCAAAATTTGGCTAAAAAAACACATGTTCCTCACATTTCTGTGGCAGAAAGTTCTGGAATCTAAGAGGAGCCACAAATTTCCTTCCACCCAGCGTTCCCCCAAGTCTCCCGATAAAAATGATACCTCACTTGTGTGGGTAGGCCTAGCGCCCGCAACAGGAAATGCCCCAAAGCGCAACGTGGACACATCCAATTTTTTGAAAGAAAATAGAGGTGTTTTTTGCAAAGTGCCTACCTGTAGATTTTGGCCTCTAGCTCAGCCGGCACCTAGGGAAACCTACCAAACCTGCGCATTTCTGAAAACTAGAGACCTAGGGGAATTCAAGATGGGGTGACTTGTGGGGCTCGGACCAGGTTCTGTTGCCCAGAATCCTTTGCAAACCTCAAAATTTGGCTAAAAAAACACATGTTCCTCAAATTTCTGAGGCAGAAAGTTCTGGAATCTGAGAATAGCCACAAATTTCCTCCAACCCAGCGTTCCCCCAAAACTCCCGATAAAAATGATACCTCACTTGTGTGGCCTAGCGCCCGCAACAGGAAATGCCCCAAAGCGCAACTTGGACACATCCAATTTTTTTAAAGAAAACCGAGGTCTTTTTTGCAAAGTGCCTACCTGTAGATTTTGGCCTCTAGCTGAGCCGGCACCTAGGGAATCCTACCAAACCTGTGCATTTCTAAAAACTAGATACCTAGGGGAATCCAAGATGGGGTGACTTGTGGGGCTCGGACCAGGTTCTGTTACCCAGAATCCTTTGCAAACCTCAAAATTTTCTAAAAAAACACGAGTTCCTCACATTTCTGTGGAAGAAAGTTCTGGAATCTGAGAGGAGCCACACATTTCCTCCAACCCAGCGTTCCCCAAAGTCTCCCGCTAAAAAACAATACCTCACTTGTGTGGGTAGGCCTAGCGCCCGCGAGAAGAAATGCCCCAAAGCCCAACGTGGACACATCCAATTTTTGAACGAAAACAGAGGTGTTTTTTGCAAAGTGCCTACCTGTAGATTTTGGCCTCTAGCTCAGCCGGCACCTAGGGAAACCTACCAAACCTGTGCATTTCTGAAAACTAGAGACCTAGGGGAATTCAAGATGTGGTGACTTGTGGGGCTCGGACCAGGTTCTGTTACCCAGAATCCTTTGCAAACCTCAATATTTGGCTAAAAAAACACATTTTCCTCACATTTCTGTGGCAGAAAGTTCTGGAATCTGAGAGGAGCAACAAATTTCCTTCCACCCAGCGTTCCCCCAAGTCTCCCGATAAAAATGATACCTCACTTGGGTGGGTAGGCCTAGCGCCCGCAACAGGAAATGCCCCAAAGCGCAATTTGGACACATCCAATTTTTTGAAAGAAAACCGAGGTGTTTTTTGCAAAGTGCCTACCTGTAGATTTTGGCCTCTAGCTGAGCCGGCACCTAGGGAATCCTACCAACCTGTGCATTTCTGAAAGCTAGAGACCTAGGGGAATCCAAGATGGGGTGACTTGTGGGGCTCGGACCAGGTTCTATTACCCAGAATCCTTTGCAAACCTCAAAATTTGGCTTAAAAAACACGAGTTCCTCACATTTCTGTGGCAGAAAGTTCTGGAATCTGAGAGGAGCCACACATTTCCTCCAACCCAGCGTTCCCCAAAGTCTCCCGCTAAAAACAATACCTCACTTGTGTTGGTAGGCCTAGCGCCCACGACAAGAAATGCCCCAAAGCGCAACGTGGACACATCCAATTTTTTAAAAGAAAACAGAGGTGTTTTTTGCAAAGTGCCTACCTGTAGATTTTGGCCTCTAGCTCAGCCGGCACCTAGGGAAACCTACCAAACCTGTGCATTTCTGAAAACTAGAGACCTAGGGGAATTCAAGATGGGGTGACTTGTGGGGCTCGGACCAGGTTCTGTTACCCAGAATCCTTTGCAAACCTCAAAATGTGGCTAAAAAACACATGTTCCTCACATTTCTTTGGCAGAAAGTTCTGGAATCTGAGAGGAGCAACAAATTTCCTTCCACCCAGCGTTCCCCCAAGTCTCCCGATAAAAATGATACCTCACTTGTGTGGGTAGGCCTAGCGCCCGCAACAGGAAATGCCCCAAAGCGCAACTTGGACACATCCAATTTTTTGAAAGAAAACTTAGGTGTTTTTTGCAAAGTGCCTACCTGTAGATTTTGGCCTCTAGCTGAGCCGGCACCTAGGGAATCCTACCAAACCTGTGTATTTCTGAAAGCTAGAGACCTAGGGGAATCCAAGATGGGGTGACTTGTGGGGCTCGGACCAGGTTCTATTACCCAGAATCCTTTGCAAACCTCACAATTTGGCTAAAAAAACACGAGTTCCTCACATTTCTGTGGCAGAAAGTTCTGGAATCTGAGAGGAGCCACACATTTCCTCCAACCCAGCGTTCCCCAAAGTCTCCCGCTAAAAACAATACCTCACTTGTGTTGAGTAGGCTTAGCGCACGCAACAGGAAATGCCCCAAAGCGCAACGTGGACACATCCAATTTTTTAAAAGAAAACAGAGGTGTTTTTTGCAAAGTGCCTACCTGTAGATTTTGGCTTCTAGCTTAGCCGGCACCTAGGGAAACCTACCAAACCTGTGCATTTCTGAAAACTAGAGACCTAGGGGAATTCAAGATGTGGTGACTTGTGAGGCTCGGACCAGGTTCTGTTGCCCAGAATCCTTTGCAAACCTCAAAATTTGGCTAAAAAAACACATGTTCCTCAAATTTCTGAGGCAGAAAGTTCTGGAATCTAAGAGGAGCCACAAATTTCCTTCCACCCAGCGTTCCCCCAAGTCTCCCGCTAAAAACGATACCTCACTTGTGTGGGTAGGCCTTGCGCACGCAACAGGAAATGCCCCAAAGCGCAACGTGGACACAGCCAATTTTTTAAAAGAAAACCGAGGTGTTTTTTGCAAAGTGCCTACCTGTAGATTTTGGCCTTAAGCTCAGCCAGCATCTATGGAAACCTACCAAACCTGTGCATTTCGGAAAACTAGAGACCTAGGGGAATTTAAGATGTGGTGACTTGTGGGGCTCGGACCAGGTTCTGTTAACCAGAATCCTTTGCAAACCTAAATATTTGGCTAAAAAAACACATGTTCCTCACATTTCTGTGGCAGAAAGTTCTGGAATCTGAGAGGAGCCACAAATTTCCTTTCACCCAGCGTTCCCCCAAGTCTCCCGATAAAAATAATACCTCACTTGTGTGGGTAGGCCTAGAGCCCGCAACAGGAAATGCCCCAAAGCGCAACGTGGACACATCCAATTTTTTTAAAGAAAACTGAGGTGTTTTTTGCAAAGTGCCTACCTGTAGATTTTGGCCTCTAGCTCAGCCGGCACCTAGGGAAACCTACCAAACCTGTGCATTTCTGAAAACTAGAGACCTAGGGGAATTCAAGATGGGGTGACTTGTGGGGCTCGGACCAGGTTCTGTTACCCAGAATCCTTTGCAAACCTCAAAATGTGGCTAAAAAACACATGTTCCTCACATTTCTTTGGCAGAAAGTTCTGGAATCTGAGAGGAGCAACAAATTTCCTTCCACCCAGCGTTCCCCCAAGTCTCCCGATAAAAATGATACCTCACTTGTGTGGGTAGGCCTAGCGCCCGCAACAGGAAATGCCCCAAAGCGCAACTTGGACACATCCAATTTTTTGAAAGAAAACTTAGGTGTTTTTTGCAAAGTGCCTACCTGTAGATTTTGGCCTCTAGCTGAGCCGGCCCCTAGGGAATCCTTCCAAACCTGTGTATTTCTGAAAGCTAGAGACCTAGGGGAATCCAAGATGGGGTGACTTGTGGGGCTCGGACCAGGTTCTATTACCCAGAATCCTTTGCAAACCTCAAAATTTGGCTAAAAAAACACGAGTTCCTCACATTTCTGTGGCAGAAAGTTCTGGAATCTGAGAGGAGCCCCAAATTTCATTCCACCCAGCGTTCCCCCCAAGTCTCCCACTAAAAACTATACCTCACTTGTGTGAGTAGGCTTAGCGCACGCAACAGGAAATGCCCCAAAGCGCAACGTGGACACATCCAATTTTTTAAAAGAAAACAGAGGTGTTTTTTGCAAAGTGCCTACCTGTAGATTTTGGCCTCTAGCTTAGCCGGCACCTAGGGAAACCTACCAAACCTGTGCATTTCTGAAAACTAGAGACCTAGGGTAATTCAAGATGTGGTGACTTGTGAGGCTCGGACCAGGTTCTGTTACCCAGAATCCTTTGCAAACCTCAAAATTTGGCTAAAAAAACACATGTTCCTCACATTTCTGTGGCAGAAAGTTCTGGAATCTAAGAGGAGCCACAAATTTCCTTCCACCCAGCGTTCCCCCAAGTCTCCCGATAAAAATGATACCTCACTTGTGTGGGGTAGGCCTAGCGCCCGCAACAGGAAATGCCCCAAAGCGCAACGTGGACACATCCAATTTTTTGAAAGAAAATAGAGGTGTTTTTTGCAAAGTGCCTACCTGTAGATTTTGGCCTCTAGCTCAGCCGGCACCTAGGGAAACCTACCAAACCTGCGCATTTCTGAAAACTAGAGACCTAGGGGAATTCAAGATGGGGTGACTTGTGGGGCTCGGACCAGGTTCTGTTGCCCAGAATCCTTTGCAAACCTCAAAATTTGGCTAAAAAAACACATGTTCCTCAAATTTCTGAGGCAGAAAGTTCTGGAATCTGAGAATAGCCACAAATTTCCTCCAACCCAGCGTTCCCCCAAAACTCCCGATAAAAATGATACCTCACTTGTGTGGCCTAGCGCCCGCAACAGGAAATGCCCCAAAGCGCAACTTGGACACATCCAATTTTTTTAAAGAAAACCGAGGTCTTTTTTGCAAAGTGCCTACCTGTAGATTTTGGCCTCTAGCTGAGCCGGCACCTAGGGAATCCTACCAAACCTGTGCATTTCTAAAAACTAGATACCTAGGGGAATCCAAGATGGGGTGACTTGTGGGGCTCGGACCAGGTTCTGTTACCCAGAATCCTTTGCAAACCTCAAAATTTTCTAAAAAAACTCGAGTTCCTCACATTTCTGTGGCAGAAAGTTCTGGAATCTGAGAGGAGCCACACATTTCCTCCAACCCAGCGTTCCCCAAAGTCTCCCGCTAAAAACAATACCTCACTTGTGTGGGTAGGCCTAGCGCCCGCGAGAAGAAATGCCCCAAAGCCCAACGTGGACACATCCAATTTTTTGAACGAAAACAGAGGTGTTTTTTGCAAAGTGCCTACCTGTAGATTTTGGCCTCTAGCTCAGCCGGCACCTAGGGAAACCTACCAAACCTGTGCATTTCTGAAAACTAGAGACCTAGGGGAATTCAAGATGTGGTGACTTGTGGGGCTCGGACCAGGTTCTGTTACCCAGAATCCTTTGCAAACCTCAATATTTGGCTAAAAAAACACATTTTCCTCACATTTCTGTGGCAGAAAGTTCTGGAATCTGAGAGGAGCAACAAATTTCCTTCCACCCAGCGTTCCCCCAAGTCTCCCGATAAAAATGATACCTCACTTGTGTGGGTAGGCCTAGCGCCCGCAACAGGAAATGCCCCAAAGCGCAATTTGGACACATCCAATTTTTTGAAAGAAAACCGAGGTGTTTTTTGCAAAGTGCCTACCTGTAGATTTTGGCCTCTAGCTGAGCCGGCACCTAGGGAATCCTACCAAACCTGTGCATTTCTGAAAGCTAGAGACCTAGGGGAATCCAAGATGGGGTGACTTGTGGGGCTCGGACCAGGTTCTATTACCCAGAATCCTTTGCAAACCTCAAAATTTGGCTTAAAAAACACGAGTTCCTCACATTTCTGTGGCAGAAAGTTCTGGAATCTGAGAGGAGCCACACATTTCCTCCAACCCAGCGTTCCCCAAAGTCTCCCGCTAAAAACAATACCTCACTTGTGTTGGTAGGCCTAGCGCCCACGACAAGAAATGCCCCAAAGCGCAACGTGGACACATCCAATTTTTTAAAAGAAAACAGAGGTGTTTTTTGCAAAGTGCCTACCTGTAGATTTTGGCCTCTAGCTCAGCCGGCACCTAGGGAAACCTACCAAACCTGTGCATTTCTGAAAACTAGAGACCTAGGGGAATTCAAGATGGGGTGACTTGTGGGGCTCGGACCAGGTTCTGTTACCCAGAATCCTTTGCAAACCTCAAAATGTGGCTAAAAAACACATGTTCCTCACATTTCTTTGGCAGAAAGTTCTGGAATCTGAGAGGAGCAACAAATTTCCTTCCACCCAGCGTTCCCCCAAGTCTCCCGATAAAAATGATACCTCACTTGTGTGGGTAGGCCTAGCGCCCGCAACAGGAAATGCCCCAAAGCGCAACTTGGACACATCCAATTTTTTGAAAGAAAACTTAGGTGTTTTTTGCAAAGTGCCTACCTGTAGATTTTGGCCTCTAGCTGAGCCGGCACCTAGGGAATCCTACCAAACCTGTGTATTTCTGAAAGCTAGAGACCTAGGGGAATCCAAGATGGGGTGACTTGTGGGGCTCGGACCAGGTTCTATTACCCAGAATCCTTTGCAAACCTCACAATTTGGCTAAAAAAACACGAGTTCCTCACATTTCTGTGGCAGAAAGTTCTGGAATCTGAGAGGAGCCACACATTTCCTCCAACCCAGCGTTCCCCAAAGTCTCCCGCTAAAAACAATACCTCACTTGTGTGAGTAGGCTTAGCGCACGCAACAGGAAATGCCCCAAAGCGCAACGTGGACACATCCAATTTTTTAAAAGAAAACAGAGGTGTTTTTTGCAAAGTGCCTACCTGTAGATTTTGGCTTCTAGCTTAGCCGGCACCTAGGGAAACCTACCAAACCTGTGCATTTCTGAAAACTAGAGACCTAGGGGAATTCAAGATGTGGTGACTTGTGAGGCTCGGACCAGGTTCTGTTACCCAGAATCCTTTGCAAACCTCAAAATTTGGCTAAAAAAACACATGTTCCTCACATTTCTGTGGCAGAAAGTTCTGGAATCTAAGAGGAGCCACAAATTTCCTTCCACCCAGCGTTCCCCCAAGTCTCCCGATAAAAATGATACCTCACTTGTGTGGGTAGGCCTAGCGCCCGCAACAGGAAATGCCCCAAAGCGCAACGTGGACACATCCAATTTTTGAAAGAAAATAGAGGTGTTTTTTGCAAAGTGCCTACCTGTAGATTTTGGCCTCTAGCTCAGCCGGCACCTAGGGAAACCTACCAAACCTGCGCATTTCTGAAAACTAGAGACCTAGGGGAATTCAAGATGGGGTGACTTGTGGGGCTCGGACCAGGTTCTGTTGCCCAGAATCCTTTGCAAACCTCAAAATTTGGCTAAAAAAACACATGTTCCTCAAATTTCTGTGGCAGAAAGTTCTGGAATCTGAGAGGAGCCACAAATTTCCCTCAACCCAGCGTTCCCCCAAAACTCCCGATAAAAATGATACCTCACTTGTGTGGCCTAGCGCCCGCAACAGGAAATGCCCCAAAGCGCAACTTGGACACATCCAATTTTTTTAAAGAAAAGAAAACCGAGGTCTTTTTTGCAAAGTGCCTACCTGTAGATTTTGGCCTCTAGCTGAGGCCGGCACCTAGGGAATCCTACCAAACCTGTGCATTTCTAAAAACTAGATACCTAGGGGAATCCAAGATGGGGTGACTTGTGGGGCTCGGACCAGGTTCTGTTACCCAGAATCCTTTGCAAACCTCAAAATTTTCTAAAAAAACACGAGTTCCTCACATTTCTGTGGCAGAAAGTTCTGGGAATCTGAGAGGAGCCACACATTTCCTCCAACCCAGCGTTCCCCAAAGTCTCCCGCTAAAAACAATACCTCACTTGTGTGGGTAGGCCTAGCGCCCGCGAGAAGAAATGCCCCAAAGCGCAACGTGGACACATCCAATTTTTTGAACGAAAACAGAGGTGTTTTTTGCAAAGTACCTACCTGTAGATTTTGGCCTCTAGCTCAGCCGGCACCTAGGGAAACCTACCAAACCTGTGCATTTCTGAAAACTAGAGACCTAGGGGAATTCAAGATGTGGTGACTTGTGGGGCTCGGACCAGGTTCTGTTACCCAGAATCCTTTGCAAACCTCAATATTTGGCTAAAAAAACACATGTTCCTCACATTTCTGTGGCAGGAAATTTCTAGAATCTGAGAGGAGCAACAAATTTCCTTCCACCCAGCGTTCCCCCAAGTCTCCCGATAAAAATGATACCTCACTTGTGTGGGTAGGCCTAGCGCCCGCAACAGGAAATGCCCCAAAGCGCAATTTGGACACATCCAATTTTTTGAAAGAAAACCGAGGTGTTTTTTGCAAAGTGCCTACCTGTAGATTTTGGCCTCTAGCTGAGCCGGGCACCTAGGGAATCCTACCAAACCTGTGCATTTCTGAAAGCTAGAGACCTAGGGGGAATCCAAGATGGGGTGACTTGTGGGGCTCGGACCAGGTTCTATTACCCAGAATCCTTTGCAAACCTCAAAATTTGGCTTAAAAAACACGAGTTCCTCACATTTCTGTGGCAGAAAGTTCTGGAATCTGAGAGGAGCCACACATTTCCTCCAACCCAGCGTTCCCCAAAGTCTCCCGCTAAAAACAATACCTCACTTGTGTTGGTAGGCCTAGCGCCCACGACAAGAAATGCCCCAAAGCGCAACGTGGACACATCCAATTTTTTAAAATAAAACAGAGGTGTTTTTTGCAAAGTGCCTACCTGTAGATTTTGGCCTCTAGGTTAGCCGGCACCTAGGGGAAACCTACCAAACCTGTGCATTTCTGAAAACTAGAGACCTAGGGGAATTCAAGATGTGGTGACTTGTGAGGCTCGGACCAGGTTCTGTTACCCAGAATCCTTTGCAAACCTCAAAATTTGGCTAAAAAAAAGCATGTTCCTCACATTTCTGTGGCAGAAAGTTCTGGAATCTGAGAGGAGCCCCAAATTTCCTTCCACCCAGCGTTCCCCCAAGTCTCCCGATAAAAATGATACCTCACTTGTGTGGGTAGGCCTAGCGCCCGCAACAGGAAATGCCCCAAAGCGCAACGTGGACACATCCAATTTTTTTAAAGAAAATAGAGGTGTTTTTTGCAAAGTACCTACCTGTAGATTTTGGCCTCTAGATCAGCCGGCACCTAGGGAAACCTACCAAACCTGTGCATTTCTGAAAACTAGAGACCTAGGGGAATTCAAGATGGGGTGACTTGTGGGGCTCGGACCAGGTTCTGTTACCCAGAATCCTTTGCAAACCTCAAAATGTGGCTAAAAAACACATGTTCCTCACATTTCTGTGGCAGAAAGTTCTGGGAATCTGAGAGGAGCAACAAATTTCCTTCCACCCAGCGTTCCCCCAAGTCTCCCGATAAAAATTATACCTCACTTGTGTGGGTAGGCCTAGCGCCCGCAACAGGAAATGCCCCAAAGCGCAACTTGGACACATCCAATTTTTTGAAAGAAAACTGAGGTGTTTTTTGCAAAGTGCCTACCTGTAGATTTTGGCCTCTAGCTGAGCCGGCACCTAGGGAATCATACCAAACCTGTGCATTTCTGAAAGCTAGAGACCTAGGGGAATCCAAGATGGGGTGACTTGTGGGGCTCGGACCAGGTTCTATTACCCAGAATCCTTTGCAAACCTCACAATTTGGCTAAAAAAACACGAGTTCCTCACATTTCTGTGGCAGAAAGTTCTGGAATCTGAGAGGAGCCACACATTTCCTCCAACCCAGCGTTCCCCAAAGTCTCCCGCTAAAAACAATACCTCACTTGTGTGGGTAGGCCTAGCGCCCACGACAAGAAATGCCCCAAAGCACAATGTGGACACATCCAATTTTTTGAAAGAAAACAGAGGTGTTTTTTGCAAAGTGCCTACCTGTAGATTTTGGCCTCTAGCTCAGCCGGCATCTAGGGAAACCTACCAAACCTGTGCATTTCTGAAAACTAGAGACCTAGGGGAATCCAAGATTAGGTGACTTGTGGGGCTCGGACCAGGTTCTGTTACCCAGAATCCCTTTGCAAACCTCAAAATTTGGCTAAAAAAACACGAGTTTCTCACATTTCTGTGGCAGAAAGTTCTGGAATCTGAGAGGAGCCCCAAATTTCATTCCACCCAGCGTTCCCCCCAAGTCTCCCCACTAAAAACTATACCTCACTTGTGTGAGTAGGCTTAGCGCACGCAACAGAAATGCCCCAAAGCGCAACGTGGACACATCCAATTTTTTAAAAGAAAACAGAGGTGTTTTTTGCAAAGTGCCTACCTGTAGATTTTGGCCTCTAGCTTAGCCGGCACCTAGGGAAACCTACCAAACCTGTGCATTTCTGAAAACTAGAGACCTAGTGGAATTCAAGATGTGGTGGACTTGTGAGGCTCGGACCAGGTTCTGTTACCCAGAATCCTTTGCAAACCTCAAAATTTGGCTAAAAAAAGCATGTTCCTAACATTTCTGTGGCAGAAAGTTCTGGAATCTAAGAGGAGCCACAAATTTCCTTCCACCCAGCGTTCCCCCAAGTCTCCCGATAAAAAATGATACCTCACTTGTGTGGGTAGGCCTAGCGCCCGCAACAGGAAATGCCCCAAAGCGCAACGTGGACACATCCAATTTTTGAAAGAAAATAGAGGTGTTTTTTTGCAAAGTGCCTACCTGTAGATTTAGGCCTCTAGCTCAGCCGGCACCTAGGGAAACCTACCAAACCTGCGCATTTCTGAAAACTAGAGACCTAGGGGAATTCAAGATGGGGTGACTTGTGGGGCTCGGACCCAGGTTCTGTTGCCCAGAATCCTTTGCAAACCTCAAAATTTGGCTAAAAAAACACATGTTCCTCAAATTTCTGAGGCAGAAAGTTCTGGAATCTGAGAGGAGCCACAAATTTCACTCCACCCAGCGTTCCCCCAAAACTCCCGATAAAAATGATACCTCACTTGTGTGGCCTAGCGCCCGCAACAGGAAATGCCCCAAAGCGCAACTTGGACACATCCAATTTTTTTAAAGAAAACCGAGGTGTTTTTTTGCAAAGTGCCTACCTGTAGATTTTTGGCCTCTAGCTGAGCCGGCACCTAGGGAATCCTACCAAACCTGTGCATTTCTAAAAACTAGAGACCTAGGGGAATCCAAGATGGGGTGACTTGTGGGGCTCGGACCAGGTTCTGTTACCCAGAATCCTTTGCAAACCTCAAAATTTTCTAAAAAAACACGAGTTCCTCACATTTCTGTGGCAGAAAGTTCTGGAATCTGAGAGGAGCCACACATTTCCTCCAACCCAGCGTTCCCCAAAGTCTCCCGCTAAAAACAATACCTCACTTGTGTGGGTAGGCCTAGCGCCCGCGAGAAGAAATGCCCCAAAGCGCAACGTGGACACATCCAATTTTTTGAACGAAAACAGAGGTGTTTTTGCAAAGTGCCAACCTGTAGATTTTGGCCTCTAGCTCAGCCGGCACCTAGGGAAACCTACCAAACCTGTGCATTTCTGAAACTAGAGACCTAGGGGAATTCAAGATGTGGTGACTTGTGGGGCTCGGACCAGGTTCTGTTACCCAGAATCCTTTGCAAACCTCAATATTTGGCTAAAAAAACACATGTTCCTCACATTTCTGTGGCAGAAAGTTCTGGAATCTGAGAGGAGCAACAAATTTCCTTCCACCCAGCGTTCCCCCAAGTCTCCCGATAAAAAATGATACCTCACTTGTGTGGGTAGGCCTAGCGCCCGCAACAGGAAATGCCCCAAAGCGCAATTTGGGACACATCCAATTTTTTGAAAGAAAACCGAGGTGTTTTTTGCAAAGTGCCTACCTGTAGATTTTGGCCTCTAGCTGAGCCGGGCACCTAGGGAATCCTACCAAACCTGTGCATTTCTGAAAGCTAGAGACCTAGGGGGAATCCAAGATGGGGTGACTTGTGGGGCTCGGACCAGGTTCTATTACCCAGAATCCTTTGCAAACCTCAAAATTTGGCTTAAAAAACACGAGTTCCTCACATTTCTGTGGCAGAAAGTTCTGGAATCTGAGAGGAGCCACACATTTCCTCCAACCCAGCGTTCCCCAAAGTCTCCCGCTAAAAACAATACCTCACTTGTGGTTGGTAGGCCTAGCGCCCACGACAAGAAATGCCCCAAAGCGCAATGTGGACACATCCAATTTTTTGAAAGAAAACAGAGGTGTTTTTTGCAAAGTGCCTACCTGTAGATTTTGGCCTCTAGCTCAGCCGGCACCTAGGGAAACCTACCAAACCTGTGCATTTCCTGAAAACTAGAGACCTAGGGGAATCCAAGATAAGGTGACTTGTGGGGCTCGGACCAGGTTCTGTTACCCAGAATCCTTTGCAAACCTCAAAATTTGGCTAAAAAAACACGAGTTCCTCACATTTCTGTGGCAGAAAGTTCTGGAATCTGAGAGGAGCCCCAAATTCATTCCACCCAGCGTTCCCCCAAGTCTCCCGCTAAAAACTATACCTCACTTGTGTGGGTAGGCCTAGCGCCCGTGACAGGAAATGCCCCAAAGCGCAACGTGGACACATCCAATTTTTTAAAAGAAAACAGAGGTGTTTTTTGCAAAGTGCCTACCTGTAGATTTTGGCCTCTAGATTAGCCGGCACCTAGGGAAACCTACCAAACCTGTGCATTTCTGAAAACTAGAGACCTAGGGGAATTCAAGATGTGGTGACTTGTGAGGCTCGGACCAGGTTCTGTTACCCAGAATCCCTTTGCAAACCTCAAAATTTGGCTAAAAAAAAAGCATGTTCCTCACATTTCTGTGGCAGAAAGTTCTGGAATCTAAGAGGAGCCACAAATTTCCTTCCACCCAGCGTTCCCCCAAGTCTCCCGATAAAAATGATACCTCACTTGTGTGGGTAAGCCTAGCGCCCGCAACAGGAAATGCCCCCAAAGCGCAACGTGGACACATCCAATTTTTTGAAAGAAAACCGAGGTGTTTTTTGCAAAGTGCCTACCTGTAGATTTTGGCCTCTAGCTCAGCCGGGCACCTAGGTAAACCTACGAAACCTGAGCATTTCTGAAAACTAGAGACCTAGGGGAATTCAAGATGGGGGTGACTTGTGGGGCCTCGGACCAGGTTCTGTTGCCCAGAATCCTTTGCAAACCTCAAAATTTGGCTAAAAAAACACATGTTCCTCAAATTTCTGTGGCAGAAAGTTCTGGAATCTGAGAGGAGCCACAAATTTCCCTCCACCCAGCGTTCCCCCAAAACTCCCGATAAAAATGATACCTCACTTGTGTGGCCTAGCGCCCGCAACAGGCAATGCCCCAAAGCGCAACTTGGACACATCCAATTTTTTGAAAGAAAACCGAGGTGTTTTTTTGCAAAGTGGCCTACCTGTAGATTTTGGCCTCTAGCTGAGCCGGCACCTAGGGAATCCTACCAGACCTGTGCATTTCTACAAAACTAGAGACCTAGGGGAATCCAAGATGGGGTGACTTGTGGGGCTCGGACCAGGTTCTATTACCCAGAATCCTTTGCAAACCTCAAAATTTGGCTAAACAAAATCATGTTCCTCACATTTCTGTGGCAGAAAGTTCTGGAATCTAAGAGGAGCCACAAATTTCCTTCCACCCAGCGTTCCCCCAAGTCTCCCGATAAAAATGATACCTCACTTGTGTGGGTAGGCCTAGCGCCCGCAACAGGAAATGCCCCAAAGCGCAACGTGGACACATCCAATTTTTTGAAAGAAAACCGAGGTGTTTTTTGCAAAGTGCCTACCTGTAGATTTTGGCCTCTAGCTCAGCCGGCACCTAGGTAAACCTACGGAAACCTGCGCATTTCTGAAAACTAGAGACCTAGGGGAATTCAAGATGGGGTGACTTGTGGGGCTCGGACCAGGTTCTGTTGCCCAGAATCCTTTGCAAACCTCAAAATTTGGCTAAAAAAACACATGTTCCTCAAATTTCTGTGGCAGAAAGTTCTGGAATCTGAGAGGAGCCACAAATTTCCCTCCACCCAGCGTTCCCCCAAAACTCCCGATAAAAAATGATACCTCACTTGTGTGGCCTAGCGCCCGCAACAGGCAATGCCCCAAAGCGCAACTTGGACACGTCCAATTTTTTGAAAGAAAACCGAGGTGTTTCTTGCAAAGTGCCTACCTGTAGATTTTGGCCTCTAGCTGAGCCAGCACCTAGGGAATCCTACCAAACCTGTGCATTTCTAAAAACTAGAGACCTAGGGGAATCCAAGATGGGGTGACTTGTGGGGCTCGGACCAGGTTCTATTACCCAGAATCCTTTGCAAACCTCAAAATTTTCTAAAAAAACACGAGTTCCTCACATTTCTGTGGCAGAAAGTTCTGGAATCTGAGAGGAGCCACACATTTCCTCCAACCCAGCGTTCCCCAAAGTCTCCCGCTAAAAACAATACCTCACTTGTGTGGGTAGGCCTAGCGCCCGCGACAAGAAATGCCCCAAAGCGCAACGTGGACACATCCAATTTTTTGAACGAAAACAGAGGTGTTTTTTGCAAAGTGCCTACCTGTAGATTTTGGCCTCTAGCTCAGCCGGCACCTAGGGAAACCTACCCAAACCTGTGCATTTCTGAAAACTAGAGACCTAGTGGAATTCAAGATGTGGTGACTTGTGGGGCTCGGACCAGGTTCTGTTACCCAGAATCCTTTGCAAACCTCAATATTTGGCTAAAAAAACACATGTTCCTCACATTTCTGTGGCAGAAAGTTCTGGAATCTGAGAGGAGCCACAAATTTCCTTCCACCCAGCGTTCCCCCAAGTCTCCCGATAAAAATGATACCTCACTTGTGTGGGTAGGCCTAGCGCCCGCAGCAGGAAATGCCCCAAAGCGCCAACGTGGACACATCCAATTTTTTGAAAGAAAATAGAGGTGTTTTTTGCAAAGTGCCTACCTGTAGATTTTGGCCTCCAGCTTAGCCGGCACCTAGGGAAACCTACCAAACCTGTGCATTTCTGAGAATTAGAGACCTAGGGGAATTCAAGATGGGGTGACTTGTGGGGCTAGGACCAGGTTCTGTTGCCCAGAATCCTTTGCAAACCTCAAAACTTGGCTAAAAAAACACATGTTCCTCAAATTTCTGATACAGAAAGTTCTGGAATCTGAGAGGAGCCACAAATTTCCTTCCACCCAGCGTTCCCCAAAACTCCCGATAAAAATGATACCTCACTTGTGTGGCCTAGCGCCCGCAACAGGAAATGCCCCAAAGCGCAACTTGGACACATCCAATTTTTTGAAAGAAAACCGAGGTGTTTTTTGCAAAGTGCCTACCTGTAGATTTTGGCCTCTAGCTGAGCCGGCACCTAGGGAATCCTACCAAACCTGTGCATTTCTAAAAACTAGAGACCTAGGGGAATCCAAGATGGGGTGACTTGTGGGGCTCGGACCAGGTTCTGTTACCCAGAATCCTTTGCAAACCTCAAAATTTGGCTAAAAAAAACACGAGTTCCTCACATTTCTGTGGCAGAAAGTTCTGGAATCTGAGAGGAGCCACACATTTCCTCCAACCCAGCGTTCCCCAAAGTCTCCCGCTAAAAACAATACCTCACTTGTGTGGGTAGGCCTAGCGCCCGCGACAAGAAATGCCCCAAAGCGCAACGTGGGACACATCCAATTTTTTGAACAAAAACAGAGGTGTTTTTTGCAAAGTGCCTACCTGTAGATTTTGGCCTCTAGCTCAGCCGGCACCTAGGGAAACCTACCAAACCTGTGCATTTCTGAAAACTAGAGACCTAGGGGAATTCAAGATGTGGTGACTTGTGGGGCTCGGACCAGGTTCTGTTACCCAGAATCCTTTGCAAACCTCAATATTTGGCTAAAAAAACACATGTTCCTCACATTTCTGTGGCAGAAAGTTCTGGAATCTGAGAGGAGCCACAAATTTCCTTTCACCCAGCGTTCCCCCAAGTCTCCCGATAAAAATAATACCTCACTTGTGTGGGTAGGCCTAGCGCCCGCAACAGGAAATGCCCAAAAGCGCAACGTGGGACACATCCAATTTTTTGAAAGAAAACTGAGGTGTTTTTTGCAAAGTGCCCTACCTGTAGATTTTGGCCTCTAGCTGAGCCGGCACCTAGGGAAACCTACCAAACCTGTGCATTTCTGAAAACTAGAGACCTAGGGGAATCCAAGATTAGGTGACTTGTGGGGCTCGGACCAGGTTCTGTTACCCAGAATCCTTTGCACACCTCAAAATTTGGCTAAAAAAAACACGAGTTCCTCACATTTCTGTGGCAGAAAGTTCTGGAATCTGAGAGGAGCCCCAAATTTCCTTCCACCCAGCGTTCCCCCAAGTCTCCCGCTAAAAACGATACCTCACTTGTGTGGGTAGGCCTAGCGCACGCAACAGGAAATGCCCCAAAGCGCAACGTGGACACAGCCAATTTTTTAAAAGAAAACAGAGGTGTTTTTTGCAAAGTGCCTACCTGTAGATTTTGGCCTCTAGGTTAGCCGGCACCTAGGGAAACCTACCAAACCTGTGCATTTCTGAAAACTAGAGACCTAGGGGAATTCAAGATGTGGTGACTTGTGAGGCTCGGACCAGGTTCTGTTACCCCAGAATCCTTTGCAAACCTCAAAATTTTGGCTAAAAAACACATGTTCCTCACATTTCTGTGGCAGAAAGTTCTGGAATCTGAGAGGAGCCACAAATTTCCTTCCACCCAGCGTTCCCCCAAGTCTCCCGATAAAAATGATACCTCACTTGTGTGGGTAGGCCTAGCGCCGGCAACAGGAAATGCCCCAAAGCGCCACTTGGACACATCCAATTTTTTTAAAGAAAACTGAGGTGTTTTTTGCAAAGTGCCTACCTGTAGATTTTGGCCTCTAGCTGAGCCGGCACCTAGGGAATCCTACCAAACCTGTGCATTTCTGAAAGCTAGAGACCTAGGGGAATCCAAGATGGGGTGACTTGTGGGGCTCGGACCAGGTTCTATTACCCAGAATCGTTTGCAAAAATCACAATTTGGCTAAAAAACACATGTTCCTCACATTTCTGTGGCAGAAAGTTCTGGAATCTGAGAGGAGCAACAAATTTCCTTCCACCCAGCGTTCCCCCAAGTCTCCCGATAAAAATGATACCTCACTTGTGTGGGTAGGCCTAGCGCCCGCAACAGGAAATGCCCCAAAGCGCAACTTGGACACATCCAATTTTTTGAAAGAAAAACTGAGGTGTTTTTTGCAAAGTGCCTACCTGTAGATTTTGGCCTCTAGCTGAGCCGGGCACCTAGGGAATCATACCAAACCTGTGCATTTCTGAAAGCTAGAGACCTAGGGGAATCCAAGATGGGGTGACTTGTGGGGCTCGGACCAGGTTCTATTACCCAGAATCCTTTGCAAACCTCACAATTTGGCTAAAAAAACACGAGTTCCTCACATTTCTGTGGCAGAAAGTTCTGGAATCTGAGAGGAGCCACACATTTACTCCAACCCAGCGTTCCCCAAAGTCTCCCGCTAAAAACAATACCTCACTTGTGTGGGTAGGCCTAGCGCCCACGACAAGAAATGCCCCAAAGCACAATGTGGACACATCCAATTTTTTGAAAGAAAACAGAGGTGTTTTTTGCAAAGTGCCTACCTGTAGATTTTGGCCTCTAGCTCAGCCGGCATCTAGGGAAACCTACCAAACCTGTGCATTTCTGAAAACTAGAGACCTAGGGGAATCCAAGATTAGGTGACTTGTGGGGCTCGGACCAGGTTCTGTTACCCAGAATCCTTTGCAAACCTCAAAATTTGGCTAAAAAAACACGAGTTTCTCACATTTCTGTGGCAGAAAGTTCTGGAATCTGAGAGGAGCCCCAAATTTCATTCCACCCAGCGTTCCCCCCAAGTCTCCCACTAAAAACTATACCTCACTTGTGTGAGTAGGCTTAGCGCACGCAACAGGAAATGCCCCCAAAGCGCAACGTGGACACATCCAATTTTTTAAAAGAAAACAGAGGTGTTTTTTGCAAAGTGCCTACCTGTAGGATTTTGGCCTCTAGCTTAGCCGGCACCTAGGGAAACCTACCAAACCTGTGCATTTCTGAAAACTAGAGACCTAGTGGAATTCAAGATGTGGTGGACTTGTGAGGCTCGGACCAGGTTCTGTTACCCAGAATCCTTTGCAAACCTCAAAATTTGGCTAAAAAAACACATGTTCCTCACATTTCTTTGGCAGAAAGTTCTGGAATCTAAGAGGAGCCACAAATTTCCTTCCACCCAGCGTTCCCCCAAGTCTCCCGATAAAAATGATACCTCACTTGTGTGGGTAGGCCTAGCGCCCGCAACAGGAAATGCCTCAAAGCGCAACGTGGACACATCCAATTTTTTGAAAGAAATTAGAGGTGTTTTTTGCAAAGTGCCTACCTGTAGATTTTGGCCTCTAGCTCAGCCGGCACCTAGGGAAACCTACCAAACCTGCGCATTTCTGAAAACTAGAGACCTAGGGGAATTCAAGATGGGGTGACTTGTGGGGCTCGGACCAGGTTCTGTTGCCCAGAATCCTTTGCAAACCTCAAAATTTGGCTAAAAAAACACATGTTCCTCAAATTTCTGAGGCAGAAAGTTCTGGAATCTGAGAGGAGCCACAAATTTCCCTCAACCCAGCGTTCCCCCAAAACTCCCGATAAAATGATACCTCACTTGTGTGGCCTAGCGCCCGCAACAGGAAATGCCCCAAAGCGCAACTTGGACACATCCAATTTTTTTAAAGAAAACCGAGGTCTTTTTTGCAAAGTGCCTACCTGTAGATTTTGGCCTCTAGCTGAGCCGGCACCTAGGGGAATCCTACCAAACCTGTGCATTTCTAAAAAACTAGATACCTAGGGGAATCCAAGATGGGGTGACTTGTGGGGCTCGGACCAGGTTCTGTTACCCAGAATCCTTTGCAAACCTCAAAATTTTCTAAAAAAACACGAGTTCCTCACATTTCTGTGGCAGAAAGTTCTGGAATCTGAGAGGAGCCACACATTTCCTCCAACCCAGCGTTCCCCAAAGTCTCCCGCTAAAAACAATACCTCACTTGTGTGGGTAGGCCTAGCGCCCGCGAGAAGAAATGCCCCAAAGCGCAACGTGGACACATCCAATTTTTTGAACGAAAACAGAGGTGTTTTTTTGCAAAGTGCCTACCTGTAGATTTTGGCCTCTAGCTCAGCCGGCACCTAGGGAAACCTACCAAACCTGTGCATTTCTGAAAACTAGAGACCCTAGGGGGAATTCAAGATGTGGTGACTTGTGGGGCTCGGACCAGGTTCTGTTACCCAGAATCCTTTGCAAACCTCAATATTTGGCTAAAAAAACACATGTTCCTCACATTTCTGTGGCAGAAAGTTCTGGAATCTGAGAGGAGCAACAAATTTCCTTCCACCCAGCGTTCCCCCCAAGTCTCCCGATAAAAATGATACCTCACTTGTGTGGGTAGGCCTAGCGCCCGCAACAGGAAATGCCCCAAAGCGCAATTTGGACACATCCAATTTTTTGAAAGAAAACCGAGGTGTTTTTTGCAAAGTGCCTACCTGTAGATTTTGGCCTCTAGCTGAGCCGGCACCTAGGGAATCCTACCAAACCTGTGCATTTCTGAAAGCTAGAGACCTAGGGGAATCCAAGATGGGGTGACTTGTGGGGCTCGGACCAGGTTCTATTACCCAGAATCCTTTGCAAACCTCAAAATTTGGCTTAAAAAACACGAGTTCCTCACAATTCTGTGGCAGAAAGTTCTGGAATCTGAGAGGAGCCACACATTTCCTCCAACCCAGCGTTCCCCAAAGTCTCCCGCTAAAAACAATACCTCACTTGTGTTGGTAGGCCTAGCGCCCACGACAAGAAATGCCCCAAAGCGCAACGTGGACACATCCAATTTTTTAAAAGAAAACAGAGGTGTTTTTTTGCAAAGTGCCTACCTGTAGATTTTTGGCCTCTAGGTTAGCCGGCACCTAGGGGAAACCCTACCAAACCTGTGCATTTCTGAAAACTAGAGACCTAGGGGAATTCAAGATGTGGTGACTTGTGAGGCTCGGACCAGGTTCTGTTACCCAGAATCCTTTGCAAACCTCAAAATTTGGGCTAAAAAAAAGCATGTTCCTCACATTTCTGGTGGCAGAAAGTTCTGGAATCTGAGAGGAGCCCCAAATTTCCTTCCACCCAGCGTTCCCCCAAGTCTCCCGATAAAAATGATACCTCACTTGTGTGGGTAGGCCTAGCGCCCGCAACAGGAAATGCCCCAAAGCGCAACGTGGACACATCCAATTTTTTTAAAGAAAATAGAGGTGTTTTTTGCAAAGTACCTACCTGTAGATTTTGGCCTCTAGATCAGCCGGCACCTAGGGAAACCTACCAAACCTGTGCATTTCTGAAAACTAGAGACCTAGGGGAATTCAAGATGGGGTGACTTGTGGGGCTCGGACCAGGTTCTGTTACCCAGAATCCTTTGCAAACCTCAAAATGTGGCTAAAAAACACATGTTCCTCACATTTCTGTGGGCAGAAAGTTCTGGAATCTGAGAGGAGCAACAAATTTCCTTCCACCCAGCGTTCCCCCAAGTCTCCCGATAAAAATGATACCTCACTTGTGTGGGTAGGCCTAGCGCCCGCAACAGGAAATGCCCCAAAGCGCAACTTGGACACATCCAATTTTTTTGAAAGAAAACTGAGGTGTTTTTTGCAAAGTGCCTACCTGTAGATTTTGGCCTCTAGCTGAGCCGGCACCTAGGGAATCATACCAAACCTGTGCATTTCTGAAAGCTAGAGACCTAGGGGAATCCAAGATGGGGTGACTTGTGGGGCTCGGACCAGGTTCTATTACCCAGAATCCTTTGCAAACCTCACAATTTGGCTAAAAAAACACGAGTTCCTCACATTTCTGTGGCAGAAAGTTCTGGAATCTGAGAGGAGCCACACATTTCCTCCAACCCAGCGTTCCCCAAAGTCTCCCGCTAAAAACGATACCTCACTTGTGTGGGTAGGCCTAGCGCCCACGACAAGAAATGCCCCAAAGCACAATGTGGACACATCCAATTTTTTGAAAGAAAACAGAGGTGTTTTTTGCAAAGTGCCTACCTGTAGATTTTGGCCTCTAGCTCAGCCGGCATCTAGGGAAACCTACCAAACCTGTGCATTTCTGAAAACTAGAGACCTAGGGGAATCCAAGATTAGGTGACTTGTGGGGCTCGGACCAGGTTCTGTTATCCAGAATCCTTTGCAAACCTCAAAATTTGGCTAAAAAAACACGAGTTTCTCACATTTCTGTGGCAGAAAGTTCTGGAATCTGAGAGGAGCCCCCCCCAAGTCTCCCACTAAAAACTATACCTCACTTGTGTGAGTAGGCTTAGCGCACGCAACAGGAAATGCCCCAAAGCGCAACGTGGACACATCCAATTTTTTAAAAGAAAACAGAGGTGTTTTTTGCAAAGTGCCTACCTGTAGATTTTGGCCTCTAGCTTAGCCGGCACCTAGGGAAACCTACCAAACCTGTGCATTTCTGAAAACTAGAGACCTAGTGGAATTCAAGATGTGGTGACTTGTGAGGCTCGGACCAGGTTCTGTTACCCAGAATCCTTTGCAAACCTCAAAATTTGGCTAAAAAAAAGCATGTTCCTAACATTTCTGTGGCAGAAAGTTCTGGAATCTAAGAGGAGCCACAAATTTCCTTCCACCCAGCGTTCCCCCAAGTCTCCCGATAAAAATGATACCTCACTTGTGTGGGTAGGCCTAGCGCCCGCAACAGGAAATGCCCCAAAGCGCAACGTGGACACATCCAATTTTTTGAAAGAAAATAGAGGTGTTTTTTGCAAAGTGCCTACCTGTAGATTTAGGCCTCTAGCTCAGCCGGCACCTAGGGAAACCTACCAAACCTGCGCATTTCTGAAAACTAGAGACCTAGGGGAATTCAAGATGGGGTGACTTGTGGGGCTCGGACCAGGTTCTGTTGCCCAGAATCCTTTGCAAACCTCAAAATTTGGCTAAAAAAACACATGTTCCTCAAATTTCTGAGGCAGAAAGTTCTGGAATCTGAGAGGAGCCACAAATTTCACTCCACCCAGCGTTCCCCCAAAACTCCCGATAAAAATGATACCTCACTTGTGTGGCCTAGCGCCCGCAACAGGAAATGCCCCAAAGCGCAACTTGGACACATCCAATTTTTTTAAAGAAAACCGAGGTGTTTTTTGCAAAGTGCCTACCTGTAGATTTTGGCCTCTAGCTGAGCCGGCACCTAGGGAATCCTACCAAACCTGTGCATTTCTAAAAACTAGAGACCTAGGGGAATCCAAGATGGGGTGACTTGTGGGGCTCGGACCAGGTTCTGTTACCCAGAATCCTTTGCAAACCTCAAAATTTTCTAAAAAAACACGAGTTCCTCACATTTCTGTGGCAGAAAGTTCTGGAATCTGAGAGGAGCCACACATTTCCTCCAACCCAGCGTTCCCCAAAGTCTCCCGCTAAAAACAATACCTCACTTGTGTGGGTAGGCCTAGCGCCCGCGAGAAGAAATGCCCCAAAGCGCAACGTGGACACATCCAATTTTTTGAACGAAAACAGAGGTGTTTTTTGCAAAGTGCCTACCTGTAGATTTTGGCCTCTAGCTCAGCCGGCACCTAGGGAAACCTACCAAACCTGTGCATTTCTGAAAACTAGAGACCTAGGGGAATTCAAGATGTGGTGACTTGTGGGGCTCGGACCAGGTTCTGTTACCCAGAATCCTTTGCAAACCTCAATATTTGGCTAAAAAAACACATGTTCCTCACATTTCTGTGGCAGAAAGTTCTGGAATCTGAGAGGAGCAACAAATTTCCTTCCACCCAGCGTTCCCCCAAGTCTCCCGATAAAAATGATACCTCACTTGTGTGGGTAGGCCTAGCGCCCGCAACAGGAAAAGCCCCAAAGCGCAATTTGGACACATCCAATTTTTTGAAAGAAAACCGAGGTGTTTTTTGCAAAGTGTCTACCTGTAGATTTTGGCCTCTAGCTGAGCCGGCACCTAGGGAATCCTACCAAACCTGTGCATTTCTGAAAGCTAGAGACCTAGGGGAATCCAAGATGGGGTGACTTGTGGGGCTCGGACCAGGTTCTATTACCCAGAATCCTTTGCAAACCTCAAAATTTGGCTTAAAAAACACGAGTTCCTCACATTTCTGTGGCAGAAAGTTCTGGAATCTGAGAGGAGCCACACATTTCCTCCAACCCAGCGTTCCCCAAAGTCTCCCGCTAAAAACAATACCTCACTTGTGTTGGTAGGCCTAGCGCCCACGACAAGAAATGCCCCAAAGCGCAATGTGGACACATCCAATTTTTTGAAAGAAAACAGAGGTGTTTTTTGCAAAGTGCCTACCTGTAGATTTTGGCCTCTAGCTCAGCCGGCACCTAGGGAAACCTACCAAACCTGTGCATTTCTGAAAACTAGAGACCTAGGGGAATCCAAGATAAGGTGACTTGTGGGGCTCGGACCAGGTTCTGTTACCCAGAATCCTTTGCAAACCTCAAAATTTGGCTAAAAAAACACGAGTTCCTCACATTTCTGTGGCAGAAAGTTCTGGAATCTGAGAGGAGCCCCAAATTTCATTCCACCCAGCGTTCCCCCAAGTCTCCCGCTAAAAACTATACCTCACTTGTGTGGGTAGGCCTAGCGCCCGTGACAGGAAATGCCCCAAAGCGCAACGTGGACACATCCAATTTTTTAAAAGAAAACAGAGGTGTTTTTTGCAAAGTGCCTACCTGTAGATTTTGGCCTCTAGCTTAGCCGGCACCTAGGGAAACCTACCAAACCTGTGCATTTCTGAAAACTAGAGACCTAGGGGAATTCAAGATGTGGTGACTTGTGAGGCTCGGACCAGGTTCTGTTACCCAGAATCCTTTGCAAACCTCAAAATTTGGCTAAAAAAAAGCATGTTCCTCACATTTCTGTGGCAGAAAGTTCTGGAATCTAAGAGGAGCCACAAATTTCCTTCCACCCAGCGTTCCCCCAAGTCTCAAGATAAAAATGATACCTCACTTGTGTGGGTAAGCCTAGCGCCCGCAACAGGAAATGCCCCAAAGCGCAACGTGGACACATCCAATTTTTTGAAAGAAAACCGAGGTGTTTTTTGCAAAGTGCCTACCTGTAGATTTTGGCCTCTAGCTCAGCCGGCACCTAGGTAAACCTACGAAACCTGAGCATTTCTGAAAACTAGAGACCTAGGGGAATTCAAGATGGGGTGACTTGTGGGGCTCGGACCAGGTTCTGTTGCCCAGAATCCTTTGCAAACCTCAAAATTTGTCTAAAAAAACACATGTTCCTCAAATTTCTGTGGCAGAAAGTTCTGGAATCTGAGAGGAGCCACAAATTTCCCTCCACCCAGCGTTCCCCCAAAACTCCCGATAAAAATGATACCTCACTTGTGTGGCCTAGCGCCCGCAACAGGCAATGCCCCAAAGCGCAACTTGGACACATCCAATTTTTTGAAAGAAAACCGAGGTGTTTTTTGCAAAGTGCCTACCTGTAGATTTTGGCCTCTAGCTGAGCCGGCACCTAGGGAATCCTACCAAACCTGTGCATTTCTAAAAACTAGAGACCTAGGGGAATCCAAGATGGGGTGACTTGTGGGGCTCGGACCAGGTTCTATTACCCAGAATCCTTTGCAAACCTCAAAATTTGGCTAAACAAAATCATGTTCCTCACATTTCTGTGGCAGAAAGTTCTGGAATCTAAGAGGAGCCACAAATTTCCTTCCACCCAGCGTTCCCCCAAGTCTCCCGATAAAAATGATACCTCACTTGTGTGGGTAGGCCTAGCGCCCGCAACAGGAAATGCCCCAAAGCGCAACGTGGACACATCCAATTTTTTGAAAGAAAACCGAGGTGTTTTTTGCAAAGTGCCTACCTGTAGATTTTGGCCTCTAGCTCAGCCGGCACCTAGGTAAACCTACGAAACCTGCGCATTTCTGAAAACTAGAGACCTAGGGGAATTCAAGATGGGGTGACTTGTGGGGCTCGGACCAGGTTCTGTTGCCCAGAATCCTTTGCAAACCTCAAAATTTGGCTAAAAAAACACATGTTCCTCAAATTTCTGTGGCAGAAAGTTCTGGAATCTGAGAGGAGCCACAAATTTCCCTCCACCCAGCGTTCCCCCAAAACTCCCGATAAAAATGATACCTCACTTGTGTGGCCTAGCGCCCGCAACAGGCAATGCCCCAAAGCGCAACTTGGACACATCCAATTTTTTGAAAGAAAACCGAGGTGTTTTTTGCAAAGTGCCTACCTGTAGATTTTGGCCTCTAGCTGAGCCAGCACCTAGGGAATCCTACCAAACCTGTGCATTTCTAAAAACTAGAGACCTAGGGGAATCCAAGATGGGGTGACTTGTGGGGCTCGGACCAGGTTCTATTACCCAGAATCCTTTGCAAACCTCAAAATTTTCTAAAAAAACACGAGTTCCTCACATTTCTGTGGCAGAAAGTTCTGGAATCTGATAGGAGCCACACATTTCCTCCAACCCAGCGTTCCCCAAAGTCTCCCGCTAAAAACAATACCTCACTTGTGTGGGTAGGCCTAGCGCCCGCGACAAGAAATGCCCCAAAGCGCAACGTGGACACATCCAATTTTTTGAACGAAAACAGAGGTGTTTTTTGCAAAGTGCCTACCTGTAGATTTTGGCCTCTAGCTCAGCCGGCACCTAGGGAAACCTACCAAACCTGTGCATTTCTGAAAACTAGAGACCTAGGGGAATTCAAGATGTGGTGACTTGTGGGGCTCGGACCAGGTTCTGTTACCCAGAATCCTTTGCAAACCTCAATATTTGGTTAAAAAAACACATGTTCCTCACATTTCTGTGGCAGAAAGTTCTGGAATCTGAGAGGAGCCCCAAATTTCCTTCCACCCAGCGTTCCCCCAAGTCTCCCGCTAAAAACGATACCTCACTTGTGTGGGTAGGCCTAGTGCCCGCAACAGGAAATGCCCCAAAGCGCAACTTGGACACATCCAATTTTTTGAAAGAAAACGAGGTGTTTTTTGCAAAGTGCCTACCTATAGATTTTGGCCTCTAGCTGAGCCGGCACCTAGGGAATCCTACCAAACCTGTGCATTTCTGAAAGCTAGAGACCTAGGGGAATCCAAGATGGGGTGACTTGTGGGGCTCGGACCATATTCTATTACCCAGAATCCTTTGCAAACCTCAAAATTTGGCTAAAAAAACACGAGTTCCTCACATTTCTGTGTCAGAAAGTTCTGGAATCTGAGAGGAGCCACACATTTCCTCCAACCCAGCGTTCCCCAAAGTCTACCGCTAAAAACAATACCTCACTTGTGTGGGTAGGCCTAGCGCCCACGACAAGAAATGCCCCAAAGCGCAACGTGGACACATCCAATTTTTTGAACGAAAACAGAGGTGTTTTTTGCAAAGTGCCTACCTGTAGATTTTGGCCTCTAGCTCAGCCGGCACCTAGGGAAACCTACCAAACTTGTGCATTTCTGAAAACTAGAGACCAAGGGGAATCCAAGATTAGGTGACTTGTGGGGCTCGGACCAGGTTCTGTTACCCAGAATCCTTTGCAAACCTCAAAATTTGGCTAAAAAAACACGAGTTCCTCACATTTCTGTGGCAGAAAGTTCTGGAATCTGAGAGGAGCCCCGAATTTCATTCCACCCAGCGTTCCCCCAAGTCTCCCGCTAAAAACGATACCTCACTTGTGTGGGTAGGCCTAGCGCACGCAACAGGAAATGCCCCAAAGCGCAACGTGGACACATCCAATTTTTTAAAAGAAAACAGAGGTGTTTTTTGCAAAGTGCCTACCTGTAGATTTTGGCCTCTAGCTTAGCCGGCACCTAGGGAAACCTACCAAACCTGTGCATTTCTGAAAACTAGAGACCTAGGGGAATTCAAGATGTGGTGACTTGTGAGGCTCGGACCAGGTTCTGTTACCCAGAATCCTTTGCAAACCTCAAAATTTGGCTAAAAAAAAGCATGTTCCTCACATTTCTGTGGCAGAAAGTTCTGGAATCTGAGAGGAGCCACAAATTTCCTTCCACCCAGCGTTCCCCCAAGTCTCCCGATAAAAACAATACCTCACTTGTGTGGGTAGGCCTAGCGCCCGCAGCAGGAAATGCCCCAAAGCGCAACGTGGACACATCCAATTTTTTGAAAGAAAATAGAGGTGTTTTTTGCAAAGTGCCTACCTGTAGATTTTGGCCTCTAGCTTAGCCGGCACCTAGGGAAACCTACCAAACCTGTGCATTTCTGAGAATTAGAGACCTAGGGGAATTCAAGATGGGGTGACTTGTGGGGCTAGGACCAGGTTCTGTTGCCCAGAATCCTTTGCAAACCTCAAAACTTGGCTAAAAAAACACATGTTCCTCAAATTTCTGATACAGAAAGTTCTGGAATCTGAGAGGAGCCACAAATTTCCTTCCACCCAGCGTTCTCCCAAAACTCCCGATAAAAATGATACCTCACTTGTGTGGCCTAGCGCCCGCAACAGGAAATGCCCCAAAGCGCAACTTGGACACATCCAATTTTTTGAAAGAAAACCGAGGTGTTTTTTGCAAAGTGCCTACCTGTAGATTTTGGCCTCTAGCTGAGCCGGCACCTAGGGAATCCTACCAAACCTGTGCATTTCTAAAAACTAGAGACCTAGGGGAATCCAAGATGGGGTGACTTGTGGGGCTCGGACCAGGTTCTGTTACCCAGAATCCTTTGCAAACCTCAAAATTTGGCTAAAAAAACACGAGTTCCTCACATTTCTGTGGCAGAAAGTTCTGGAATCTGAGAGGAGCCACACATTTCCTCCAACCCAGCGTTCCCCAAAGTCTCCCGCTAAAAACAATACCTCACTTGTGTGGGTAGGCCTAGCGCCCGCGACAAGAAATGCCCCAAAGCGCAACGTGGACACATCCAATTTTTTGAACAAAAACAGAGGTGTTTTTTGCAAAGTGCCTACCTGTAGATTTTGGCCTCTAGCTCAGCCGGCACCTAGGGAAACCTACCAAACCTGTGCATTTCTGAAAACTAGAGACCTAGGGGAATTCAAGATGTGGTGACTTGTGGGGCTCGGACCAGGTTCTGTTACCCAGAATCCTTTGCAAACCTCAATATTTGGCTAAAAAAACACATGTTCCTCACATTTCTGTGGCAGAAAGTTCTGGAATCTGAGAGGAGCCACAAATTTCCTTTCACCCAGCGTTCCCCCAAGTCTCCCGATAAAAATAATACCTCACTTGTGTGGGTAGGCCTAGCGCCTGCAACAGGAAATGCCCAAAAGCGCAACGTGGACACATCCAATTTTTTGAAAGAAAACTGAGGTGTTTTTTGCAAAGTGCCTACCTGTAGATTTTGGCCTCTAGCTGAGCCGGCACCTAGGGAAACCTACCAAACCTGTGCATTTCTGAAAACTAGAGACCTAGGGGAATCCAAGATTAGGTGACTTGTGGGGCTCGGACCAGGTTCTGTTACCCAGAATCCTTTGCACACCTCAAAATTTGGCTAAAAAAACACGAGTTCCTCACATTTCTGTGGCAGAAAGTTCTGGAATCTGAGAGGAGCCCCAAATTTCCTTCCACCCAGCGTTCCCCCAAGTCTCCCGCTAAAAACGATACCTCACTTGTGTGGGTAGGCCTAGCGCACGCAACAGGAAATGCCCCAAAGCGCAACGTGGACACAGCCAATTTTTTAAAAGAAAACAGAGGTGTTTTTTGCAAAGTGCCTACCTGTAGATTTTGGCCTCTAGGTTAGCCGGCACCTAGGGAAACCTACCAAACCTGTGCATTTCTGAAAACTAGAGACCTAGGGGAATTCAAGATGTGGTGACTTGTGAGGCTCGGACCAGGTTCTGTTACCCAGAATCCTTTGCAAACCTCAAAATTTTGGCTAAAAAACACATGTTCCTCACATTTCTGTGGCAGAAAGTTCTGGAATCTGAGAGGAGCAACAAATTTCCTTCCACCCAGCGTTCCCCCAAGTCTCCCGATAAAAATGATACCTCACTTGTGTGGGTAGGCCTAGCGCCGGGAACAGGAAATGCCCCAAAGCGCCACTTGGACACATCCAATTTTTTTAAAGAAAACTGAGGTGTTTTTTGCAAAGTGCCTACCTGTAGATTTTGGCCTCTAGCTGAGCCGGCACCTAGGGAATCCTACCAAACCTGTGCATTTCTGAAAGCTAGAGACCTAGGGGAATCCAAGATGGGGTGACTTGTGGGGCTCGGACCAGGTTCTATTACCCAGAATCCTTTGCAAAAATCACAATTTGGCTAAAAAAACACGAGTTCCTCACATTTCTGTGGCAGAAAGTTCTGGAATCTGAGAGGAGCCACACATTTCCTCCAACCCAGCGTTCCCCAAAGTCTCCCGCTAAAAACAATACCTCACTTGTGTGGGTAGGCCTAGCGCCCACAACAAGAAATGCCCCAAAGCGCAATGTGGACACATCCAATTTTTTGAACGAAAACAGAGGTGTTTTTTGCAAAGTGCCTACCTGTAGATTTTGGCCTCTAGCTCAGCCGGCACCTAGGGAAACCTACCAAACCTGTGCATTTCTGAAAACTAGAGACCTAGGGGAATCCAAGATTAGGTGACTTGTGGGGCTCGGACCAGGTTCTGTTGCCCAGAATCCTTTGCAAACCTCAAAATTTGGCTAAAAAAACACATGTTCCTCACATTTCTGTGGCAGAAAGTTCTGGAATCTGAGAGGAGCCCCAAATTTCATTCCACCCAGCGTTCCCCCAAGTCTCCCGCTAAAAACTATACCTCACTTGTGTGGGTAGGCCTAGCGCACGCAACAGGAAATGCCCCAAAGCGCAACGTGGACACATCCAATTTTTTAAAAGAAAACAGAGGTGTTTTTTGCAAAGTGCCTACCTGTAGATTTTGGCCTCTAGCTTAGCCGGCACCTAGGGAAACCTACCAAACCTGTGCATTTCTGAAAACTAGAGACCTAGGGGAATTCAAGATGTGGTGACTTGTGAGGCTCGGACCAGGTTCTGTTACCCAGAATCCTTTGCAAACCTCAAAATTTGGCTAAAAAAAAGCATGTTCCTCACATTTCTGTGGCAGAAAGTTCTGGAATCTAAGAGGAGCCACAAATTTCCTTCCACCCAGCGTTCCCCCAAGTCTCCCGATAAAAATGATACCTCACTTGTGTGGGTAGGCCTAGCGCCCGCAACAGGAAATGCCCCAAAGCGCAACGTGGACACATCCAATTTTTTGAAAGAAAATAGAGGTGTTTTATGCAAAGTGCCTACCTGTAGATTTTGGCCTCTAGCTCAGCCGGCACCTAGGGAAACCTACCAAACCTGCGCATTTCTGAAAACTAGAGACCTAGGGGAATTCAAGATGGGGTGACTTGTGGGGCTTGGACCAGGTTCTGTTGCCCAGAATCCTTTGCAAACCTCAAAATTTGGCTAAAAAAACACATGTTCCTCAAATTTCTGAGGCAGAAAGTTCTGGAATCTGAGAGGAGCCACAAATTTCCCTCCACCCAGCGTTCCCCCAAAACTCCCGATAAAAATGATACCTCACTTGTGTGGCCTAGCGCCCGCAACAGGAAATGCCCCAAAGCGCAACTTGGACACATCCAATTTTTTTAAAGAAAACCGAGGTGTTTTTTGCAAAGTGCCTACCTGTAGATTTTGGCCTCTAGCTGAGCCGGCACCTAGGGAATCCTACCAAACCTGTGCATTTCTAAAAACTAGAGACCTAGGGGAATCCAAGATGGGGTGACTTGTGGGGCTCGGACCAGGTTCTGTTACCCAGAATCCTTTGCAAACCTCACAATTTGGCTAAAAAAACACGAGTTCCTCACATTTCTGTGGCAGAAAGTTCTGGAATCTGAGAGGAGCCACACATTTCCTCCAACCCAGCGTTCCCCAAAGTCTCCCGCTAAAAACAATACCTCACTTGTGTGGGTAGGCCTAGCGCCCGCGACAAGAAATGCCCCAAAGCGCAACGTGGACACATCCAATTTTTTGAACGAAAACAGAGGTGTTTTTTGCAAAGTGCCTACCTGTAGATTTTGGCCTCTAGCTCAGCCGGCACCTAGGGAAACCTACCAAACCTGTGCATTTCTGAAAACTAGAGACCTAGGGGAATTCAAGATGTGGTGACTTGTGGGGCTCGGACCAGGTTCTGTTACCCAGAATCCTTTGCAAACCTCAATATTTGGCTAAAAAAACACATGTTCCTCACATTTCTGTGGCAGAAAGTTCTGGAATCTGAGAGGAGCCACAAATTTCCTTTCACCCAGCGTTCCCCCAAGTCTCCCGATAAAAATAATACCTCACTTGTGTGGGTAGGCCTAGCGCCCGCAACAGGAAATGCCCCAATGCGCAACGTGAACACATCCAATTTTTTGAAAGAAAATAGAGGTGTTTTTTGCAAAGTGCCTACCTGTAGATTTTGGCCTCTAGCTCAGCCGGCACCTAGGGAAACCTACCAAACCTGTGCATTTCTGAAAACTAGAGACCTAGGGGAATTCAAGATGGGGTGACTTGTGGGGCTCAGACCAGGTTCTGTTGCCCAGAATCCTTTGCAAACCTCAAAATTTGACTAAAAAAACACATGTTCCTCAAATTTCTGAGGCAGAAAGTTCTGGAATCTGAGAGGAGCCACAAATTTCCTTCCACCCAGCGTTCCCCCAAGTCTCCCAATAAAAATTATACCTCACTTGTGTTGCCTAGCGCCCGCAAAAGGAAATGCCCCAAAGCATAACTTGGACACATCCAATTTTTTGAAAGAAAACCAAGGTGTTTTTTGCAAAGTGCCTACCTGTAGATTTTGGCCTCTAGCTGAGCCGGCACCTAGGGAATCCTACCAAACCTGTGCATTTCTGAAAACAAGAGACCTAGGGGAATTCAAGATGTGGTGACTTGTGGGGCTCGGACCAGGTTCTGTTACCCAGAATCCTTTGCAAACCTCAAAATTTGGCAAAAAAAACACGAGTTCCTCACATTTCTGTGGCAGAAAGTTCTGCAATCTGAGAGGAGCCACACATTTCCTCCAAACCAGCGTTCCCCAAAGTCTCCCGCTAAAAACAATACCTCACTTGTGTGGGTAGGCCTAGCGCCCACGACAAGAAATGCCCCAAAGCGCAACGTGGACACATCCAATTTTTTTAAAGATAACAGAGGTGTTTTTTGCAAAGTGCCTACCTGTAGATTTTGGCCTCTAGCTCAGCCGGCACCTAGGGAAACCTACCAAACCTGTGCATTTCTGAAAACTAGAGACCTAGGGGAATCCAAGATTAGGTGTCTTGTGGGGCTCGGACCAGGTTCTGTTGCCCAGAATCCTTTGCAAACCTCAAAATTTGGCTAAAAAAACACGAGTTCCTCACATTTCTGTGGCAGAAAGTTTTGGAATCTGAGAGGAGCCCCAAATTTCCTTCCACCCAGCGTTCCCCCAAGTCTCCCGCTAAAAACGATACCTCACTTGTGTGGGTAGGCCTAGCGCACGCAACAGGAAATGCCCCAAAGCGCAACGTGGACACAGCCAATTTTTTAAAAGAAAACAGAGGTGTTTTTTGCAAAGTGCCTACCTGTAGATTTTGGCCTCTAGCTCAGCCAGCATCTAGGGAAACCTACCAAACCTGTGCATTTCTGAAAACTAGAGACCTAGGGGAATTCAAGATGTGGTGACTTGTGGGGCTCGGACCAGGTTCTGTTACCCAGAATCCTTTGCAAACCTCAATATTTGGCTAAAAAAACACATGTTCCTCACATTTCTGTGGCAGAAAGTTCTGGAATCTGAGAGGAGCCACAAATTTCCTTTCACCCAGCGTTCCCCCAAGTCTCCCGATAAAAATAATACCTCACTTGTGTGGGTAGGCCTAGCGCCCGCAACAGGAAATGCCCCAAAGCGCAACGTGGACACATCCAATTTTTTGAAAGAAAACCGAGGTGTTTTTTGCAAAGTGCTTACCTGTAGATTTTGGCCTCTAGCTCAGCCAGCATCTAGGGAAACCTACCAAACCTGTGCATTTCTGAAAACTAGAGACCTAGGGGAATTCAAGGTGGGGTGACTTGTGGGGCTCGGACCAGGTTCTGTTACCCAGAATCCTTTGCAAACCTCAAAATTTGGCTAAAAAAACACATGTTCCTCACATTTCTATGGCAGAAAGTTCTGGAATCTGAGAGGAGCCACAAATTTTCTTCCACCCAGCGTTCCCCCAAGTCTCCCGATAAATATGATACCTCACTTGTGTGGGTAGGCCTAGCGCCCGCAACAGGAAATGCCCCAATGCGCAACGTGAACACATCCAATTTTTTGAAAGAAAATAGAGGTGTTTTTTGCAAAGTGCCTACCTGTAGATTTTGGCCTCTAGCTCAGCCGGCACCTAGTGAAACCTACCAAACCTGTGCATTTCTGAAAACTAGAGACCTAGGGGAATTCAAGATGGGGTGACTTGTGGGGCTCAGACTAGGTTCTGTTGCCCAGAATCTTTTGCAAACCTCAAAATTTGACTAAAAAAACACATGTTCCTCAAATTTCTGAGGCAGAAAGTTCTGGAATCTGAGAGGAGCCACAAATTTCCTTCCACCCAGCGTTCCCCCAAGTCTCCCAATAAAAATGATACCTCACTTGTGTTGCCTAGCGCCCGCAACAGGAAATGCCCCAAAGCGTAACTTGGACACATCCAATTTTTTGAAAGAAAACCGAGGTGTTTTTTGCAAAGTGCCTACCTGTAGATTTTGGCCTCTAGCTGAGCCGGCACCTAGGGAAACCTACCAAACCTATGCATTTCTGAAAACTAGAGACCTAGGGGAATTCAAGATGAGGTGACTTGAGGGGCACGGACCAGGTTCTGTTGCCCAGAATCCTTTGCAAACCTCAAAATTTGGCTAAAAAAATGCATGTTCCTCACATTTCTGTGGCAGAAAGTTCTGGAATCTGAGAGGAGCCACACATTTCCTCCAAACCAGCGTTCCCCAAAGTCTCCCGCTAAAAACAATACCTCACTTGTGTGGGTAGGCCTAGCGCCCGCAACAGGAAATGCCCCAAAGCGCAACGTGGACACATCCAATTTTTTAAAAGAAAACAGAGGTGTTTTTTGCAAAGTGCCTACCTGTAGATTTTGGCCTCTAGCTCAGCCGGCACCTAGGGAAACCTACCAAACCTGTGCATTTCTGAAAACCAGAGACCTAGGGGAATTCAAGATGGGGTGACTTGAGAGGCTCGGACCAGGTTCTGTTACCCAGAATCCTTTGCAAACCTCAAAATTTGGCTAAAAAAACGCATGTTCCTCACATTGCTGTGGCAGAAAGTTCTGGAATCTGAGAGGAGCCACAAATTTCCTTCCACCCAGCGTTCCCCCAAAACTCCCGATAAAAATGATACCTCACTTGTGTGGCCTAGCGCCCGCAACAGGATATGCCCCAAAGCGCAACGTGGACACATCCAATTTTTTGTAAGAAAATAGAGGTGTTTTTTGCAAAGTGCCTACCTGTAGATTTTGGCCTCTAGCTGATCCGGCACCTAGGGAATCCTACCAAACCTGTGCATTTCTAAAAACTAGAGACCTAGGGGAATCCAAGATGGGGTGACTTGTGGGGCTCGGACCAGGTTCTGTTACCCAGAATCCTTTGCAAACCTCAAAATTTGGCTAAAAAAACACGAGTTCTTCACATTTCTGTGGCAGAAAGTTCTGGAATCTGAGAGGAGCCACACATTTCTTCCAACCCAGCGTTCCCCAAAGTCTCCCGCTAAAAACAATACCTCACTTGTGTGGGTAGGCCTAGCGCCCGCAACAAGAAATGCCCCAAAGCGCAACGTGGACACATCCAATTTTTTGAACGAAAACAGAGGTGTTTTTTGCAAAGTGCCTACCTGTAGAAATTTGTCCTCTAGCTCAGCCGGCACCTAGGGAAACCTACCAAACCTGTGCATTTCTGAAAACTAGAGACCTAGGGGAATTCAAGATGTGGTGACTGGTGGGGCTCGGACCAGGTTCTGTTACCCAGAATCCTTTGCAAACCTCAATATTTGGCTAAAAAAACACATGTTCCTCACATTTCTGTGGCAGAAAGTTCTGGAATCTGAGAGGAGCCGCAAATTTCCATTCACCCAGCGTTCCCCCAAGTCTCCCGATAAAAATAATACCTCACTTGTGTGGGTAGGCCTAGCGCCCGCAACAGGAAATGCCCCAAAGCGCAACGTGGACACATCCAATTTTTTTAAAGAAAACCGAGGTGTTTTTTGCAAAGTGCCTACCTGTAGATTTTGGCTTCTAGCTCAGCCAGCATCTAGGGAAACCTACCAAACCTGTGCATTTCTGAAAACTAGAGACCTAGGGGAATTCAAGATGGGGTGACTTGTGGGGCTCGGACCAGGTTCTGTTACCCAGAATCCTTTGCAAACCTCAAAATTTTGCTAAAAAAACACATGTTCCTCACATTTCTATTGCAGAAAGTTCTGGAATCTGAGAGGAGCCACAAATTTTCTTCCACCCAGCGTTCCCCCAAGTCTCCCGACAAAAATGATACCTCACTTGTGTGGGTAGGCCTTGCGCCCACGACAAGAAATGCCCCAAAGCGCAACGTGGACACATCCAATTTTTTTAAAGAAAACAGAGGTGTTTTTTGCAAAGTGCCTACCTGTAGATTTTGGCCTCTAGCTCAGCCGGCACCTAGGGAAACCTACCAAACCTGTGCATTTCTGAAAACTAGAGACCTAGGGGAATCCAAGATTAGGTGACTTGTGGGGCTCGGACCAGGTTCTGTTACCCAGAATCCTTTGCAAACCTCAAAATTTGGCTAAAAAAACACGAGTTCCTCACATTTCTGTGGCAGAAAGTTCTGGAATCTGAGAGGAGCCCCAAATTTCCTTCCACCCAGCGTTTCCCCAAGTCTCCCGCTAAAAACGATACCTCACTTGTGTGGGTAGGCCTAGCGCACGCAACAGGAAATGCCCCAAAGCGCTACGTGGACACATCCAATTTTTTTAAAGAAAACAGAGGTGTTTTTTGCAAAGTGCCTACCTGTAGATTTTGGCCTCTAGCTCAGCCGGCACCTAGGGAAACCTACCAAACCTGTGCATTTCTGAAAACCAGAGACCTAGGGGAATTCAAGATGGGGTGACTTGAGAGGCTCGGACCAGGTTCTGTTACCCAGAATCCTTTGCAAACCTCATAATTTGGCTACAAAAACGCATGTTCCTCACATTTCTGTGGCAGAAAGTTCTGGAATCTAAGAGGAGCCACAAATTTCCTTCCACCCAGCGTTCCCCCAAGTCTCCCGCTAAAAACGATACCTCACTTGTGTGGGTAGGCCTAGCGCCCGCGACAGGAAATGCCCCAAAGCGCAACGTGGACACATCCAATTTTTTGAAAGAAAACAGAGGTGTTTTTTGCAATGTGCCTACCTGTAGATTTTGGCCTCTAGCTCAGACGGCACCTAGGGAAACCTACCAAACCTGTGCATTTCTGAAAACTAGAGACCTAGGGGAATCCAAGATGGGGTGAATTGTGCGGCTCGGACCAGGTTCTGTTACCCAGAATCCTTTGCAAACCTCAAAATTTGACTAAAAAAACACGAGTTCCTCACATTTCTGTGGCAGAAAGTTCTGGAATCTGAGAGGAGCCACAAATTTCCTTCCACCCAGCGTTCCCCCAAGTCTCCCGCTAAAAACGATACCTCACTTGTGTGGGTAGGCCTAGCGCCCGCAACAGGAAATGCCCCAAAGCGCAACGTAGACACATCCAATTTTTTGAAAGAAAACAGAGGTGTTTTTTGCAAAGTGCCTACCTGTAGATTTTGGCCTCTAGCTGAGCCGGCACCAAGGAAAACCTACCAAACCTGTGCATTTCTGAAAACTAGAGACCTAGGGGAATTCAAGATGTGGTGACTTGTGGGGCTCGGACCAGGTTCTGTTACCCAGAATCCTTTGCAAACCTCAAAATTTGGCTAAAAAAATACATGTTCATTACATTTCTGTGGCAGAAAGTTCTGGAATCTAAGAGGAGCCACAAATTTCCTTCCACCCAGCGTTCCTCCAAGTCTCCCGATAGAAACGATACCTCACTAGTGTGGGTAGGCCTAGCGCCCGCAACAGGAAATGCCCCAAAGCGCAACGTGGACACATCCAATTTTTTGAAAGAAAACAGAGGTGTTTTTTGCAAAGTGCCTACCTGTAGATTTTGGCCTCTAGCTCAGACGGCACCTAGGGAAACCTACCAAACCTGTGCATTTCTGAAAACTAGAGACCTAGGGGAATCCAAGATGTGGTGACTTGTGGGGCTCGGACCAGGTTCTGTTACCCAGAATCCTTTGCAAACCTCAAAATTTGGCTAAAAAAACACATGTTCCTCACATTTCTGTGGCAGAAAGTTCTGGAATCTGAGAGGAGCCACAAATTTCCTGCCACCCAGCGTTCCCCCAAGTATCCCGATAAAAATGATACCTCACTTGTGTGGGTAGGCCTAGCGCCCGTGACAGGAAATGCCCCAAAGCGCAACGTGGACACATCCAATTTTTTTAAAGAAAACCGAGGTGTTTTTTGCAAAGTGCCTACCTGTAGATTTTGGCTTCTAGCTCAGCCAGCATCTAGGGAAACCTACCAAACCTGTGCATTTCTGAAAACTAGAGACCTAGGGGAATTCAAGATGGGGTGACTTGTGGGGCTCGGACCAGGTTCTGTTACCCAGAATCCTTTGCAAACCTCAAAATTTTGCTAAAAAAACACATGTTCCTCACATTTCTATTGCAGAAAGTTCTGGAATCTGAGAGGAGCCACAAATTTTCTTCCACCCAGCGTTCCCCCAAGTCTCCCGACAAAAATGATACCTCACTTGTGTGGGTAGGCCTAGCGCCCACGACAAGAAATGCCCCAAAGCGCAACGTGGACACATCCAATTTTTTTAAAGAAAACAGAGGTGTTTTTTGCAAAGTGCCTACCTGTAGATTTTGGCCTCTAGCTCAGCCGGCACCTAGGGAAACCTACCAAACCTGTGCATTTCTGAAAACTAGAGACCTAGGGGAATCCAAGATTAGGTGACTTGTGGGGCTCGGACCAGGTTCTGTTACCCAGAATCCTTTGCAAACCTCAAAATTTGGCTAAAAAAACACGAGTTCCTCACATTTCTGTGGCAGAAAGTTCTGGAATCTGAGAGGAGCCCCAAATTTCCTTCCACCCAGCGTTTCCCCAAGTCTCCCGCTAAAAACGATACCTCACTTGTGTGGGTAGGCCTAGCGCACGCAACAGGAAATGCCCCAAAGCGCTACGTGGACACATCCAATTTTTTTAAAGAAAACAGAGGTGTTTTTTGCAAAGTGCCTACCTGTAGATTTTGGCCTCTAGCTCAGCCGGCACCTAGGGAAACCTACCAAACCTGTGCATTTCTGAAAACCAGAGACCTAGGGGAATTCAAGATGGGGTGACTTGAGAGGCTCGGACCAGGTTCTGTTACCCAGAATCCTTTGCAAACCTCAAAATTTGGCTACAAAAACGCATGTTCCTCACATTTCTGTGGCAGAAAGTTCTGGAATCTAAGAGGAGCCACAAATTTCCTTCCACCCAGCGTTCCCCCAAGTCTCCCGCTAAAAACTATACCTCACTTGTGTGGGTAGGCCTAGCGCCCGCGACAGGAAATGCCCCAAAGCGCAACGTGGACACATCCAATTTTTTGAAAGAAAACAGAGGTATTTTTTGCAATGTGCCTACCTGTAGATTTTGGCCTCTAGCTCAGACGGCACCTAGGGAAACCTACCAATCCTGTGCATTTCTGAAAACTAGAGACCTAGGGGAATCCAAGATGGGGTGAATTGTGCGGCTCGGACCAGGTTCTGTTACCCAGAATCCTTTGCAAACCTCAAAATTTGACTAAAAAAACACGAGTTCCTCACATTTCTGTGGCAGAAAGTTCTGGAATCTGAGAGGAGCCACAAATTTCCTTCCACCCAGCGTTCCCCCAAGTCTCCCGCTAAAAACGATACCTCACTTGTGTGGGTAGGCCTAGCGCCCGCAACAGGAAATGCCCCAAAGCGCAACGTGGACACATCCAATTTTTTGAAAGAAAACAGAGGTGTTTTTTGCAAAGTGCCTACCTGTAGATTTTGGCCTCTAGCTGAGCCGGCACCAAGGAAAACCTACCAAACCTGTGCATTTCTGAAAACTAGAGACCTAGGGGAATTCAAGATGTGGTGACTTGTGGGGCTCGGACCAGGTTCTGTTACCCAGAATCCTTTGCAAACCTCAAAATTTGGCTAAAAAAATACATGTTCATTCCATTTCTGTGGCAGAAAGTTCTGGAATCTAAGAGGAGCCACAAATTTCCTTCCACCCAGCGTTCCTCCAAGTCTCCCGATAGAAACGATACCTCACTAGTGTGGGTAGGCCTAGCGCCCGCAACAGGAAATGCCCCAAAGCGCAACGTGGACACATCCAATTTTTTGAAAGAAAACAGAGGTGTTTTTTGCAAAGTGCCTACCTGTAGATTTTGGCCTCTAGCTCAGACAGCACCTAGGGAAACCTACCAAACCTGTGCATTTCTGAAAACTAGAGACCTAGGGGAATCCAAGATGTGGTGACTTGTGGGGCTCGGACCAGGTTCTGTTACCCAGAATCCTTTGCAAACCTCAAAATTTGGCTAAAAAAACACATGTTCCTCACATTTCTGTGGCAGAAAGTTCTGGAATCTGAGAGGAGCCACAAATTTCCTGCCACCCAGCGTTCCCCCAAGTATCCCGATAAAAATGATACCTCACTTGTGTGGGTAGGCCTAGCGCCCGTGACAGGAAATGCCCCAAAGCGCAACGTGGACACATCCAATTTTTTGAAAGAAAACAGAGTTATTTTTTGCAAAGTGCCTACCTGTAGATTTTGGCCTCTAGCTCAACCGGCACCTATTGAAACCTACCAAACCTGTGCATTTCTGAAAACTAGAGACCTATGGGAATCCAAGATGGGGTGACTTGTGGGGCTCGGACCAGGTTCTGTTACCCAGAATCCTTTGCAAACCTCAAAATTTGGCTAAAAAAACACATGTTCCTCACATTTCTGTGGCAGAAAGTTCTGGAATCTGAGAGGAGCCACAAATTTCCTTCCACCCAGCGTTCCCCCAAGTCTCCCGATAAAAATGATACCTCACTTGTGTGGGTAGGCCTAGCGACTGCAACAGGAAATGCCTCAAAGCGCAACGTGGACACATCCAATTTTTTTAAAGAAAACCAAGGTGTTTTTTGCAAAGTGCCTACCTGTAGATTTTGGCCTTAAGCTCAGCCGGCATCTATGGAAACCTACCAAACCTGTGCATTTCGGAAAACTAGAGACCTAGGGGAATTTAAGATGTGGTGACTTGTGGGGCTCGGACCAGGTTCTGTTACCCAGAATCCTTTGCAAACCTCGATATTTGGCTAAAAAAACACATGTTCCTCACATTTCTGTGGCAGAAAGTTCTGGAATCTGAGAGGAGCCACAAATTTCCTTTCACACAGCGTTCCCCCAAGTCTCCCGATAAAAATAATACCTCACTTGTGTGGGTAGGCCTAGCGCCCGGAACAGGAAATGCCCCAAAGCGCAACGTGGACACATCCAATTTTTTTAAAGAAAACCGAGGTGTTTTTTGCAAAGTGCCTACCTGTAGATTTTGGCCTCTAGCTCAGCCGGCATCTATGGAAACCTACCAAACCTGTGCATTTCAGAAAACTAGAGACCTAGGGGAATTTAAGATGTGGTGACTTGTGGGGCTCGGACCAGGTTCTGTTACCCAGAATCCTTTGCAAACCTCAATATTTGGCTAAAAAAACACATGTTCCTCACATTTCTGTGGCAGAAAGTTCTGGAATCTGAGAGGAGCCACAAATTTCCTTTCACCCAGCGTTCCCCCAAGTCTCCCGATAAAAATAATACCTCACTTGTGTGGGTAGGCCTAGCGCCCGCAACAGGAAATGCCCCAAAGCGCAATGTGGACACATCCAATTTTTTTAAAGAAAACCGAGGTGTTTTTTGCAAAGTGCCTACCTGTAGATTTTGGCCTCTAGCTCAGCCGGCATCTAGGGAAACCTACCAAACCTGTGCATTTCTGAAAACTAGAGACCTAGGGGAATCCAAGATGGGGTGACTTGTGGTGCTCGGACCAGGTTCTATTACCCAGAATCCTTTGCAAACCTCTAAATTTGGCTAAAAAAACACGAGTTCCTCACATTTCTGTGGCAGAAAGTTCTGGAATCTGAGAGGAGCCACACATTTCCTCCAACCCAGCGTTCCCCAAAGTCTCCCGCTAAAAACAATACCTCACTTGTGTGGGTAAGCCTAGCGCCCACGACAAGAAATGCCCCAAAGCGCAACGTGGAGACATCCAATTTTTTGAAAGAAAACAGAGGTGTTTTTTGCTAAGTGCCTACCTGTAGATTTTGGCCTCTAGCTCAGCCGGCACCTAGGGAAACCTACCAAACCTGTGCATTTCTGAAAACTAGAGACCTAGAGGAATCCAAGATTAGGTGACTTGTGGGGCTCGGACCAGGTTCTGTTACCCAGAATCCTTTGCAAACCTCAAAATTTGGCTAAAAAAACACGAGTTCCTCACATTTCTGTGGCAGAAAGTTCTGGAATCTGAGAGGAGCCCCAAATTTCCTTCCACCCAGCGTTCCCCCAAGTCTCCCGCTAAAAACGATACTTCACTTGTGTGGGTAGGCCTAGCGCACGCAACAGGAAATGCCCCAAAGCGCAACGTGGACACATCCAATTTTTTAAAAGAAAACAGAGGTGTTTTTTGCAAAGTGCCTACCTGTAGATTTTGGCCTCTAGCTCAGCCGGCACCTAGGGAAACCTACCAAACCTGTGCATTTCTGAAAACTAGAGACCAAGGGGAATTCAAGATGGGGTGACTTGTGAGGCTCGAAACAGGTTCTGTTACCCAGAATCCTTTGCAAACCTAAAAATGTGGCTAAAAAAACGCATGTTCCTCACATTTCTGTGGCAGAAAGTTCTGGAATCTGAGAGGAGCCACAAATTTCCTTCCACCCATCGTTCCCCCAAGTCTCCCGATAAAAATGATACCTCACTTGTGTGGGTAGGCCTAGCGCCCGCAACAGGAAATGACCCAAATCGCAACGTGGACACATCCAATTTTTTGAAAGAAAATAGAGGTGTTTTTTGCAAAGTGCCTACCTGTAGATTTTGGCCTCTAGCTCAGACGGCACCTACGGAAACCTACCAAACCTGTGCATTTCTGAAAACTAGAGACCTAGGGGAATCCAAGATGTGGTGACTTGTGGGGCTCGGACCAGGTTCTGTTACCCAGAATCCTTTGCAAACCTCAAAATTTGGCTAAAAAAACACATGTTCCTCACATTTCTGTGGCAGAAAGTTCTGGAATCTGAGAGGAGCCACAAATTTCCTGCCACCCAGCGTTCCCCCAAGTATCCCGATAAAAATGATACCTCACTTGTATGGGTAGGCCTAGCGCCCGTGACAGGAAATGCCCCAAAGCGCAACGTGGACACATCCAATTTTTTGAAAGAAAACAGAGTTATTTTTTGCAAAGTGCCTACCTGTAGATTTTGGCCTCTAGCTCAACCGGCACCTATTGAAACCTACCAAACCTGTGCATTTCTGAAAACTAGAGACCTATGGGAATCCAAGATGGGGTGACTTGTGGGGCTCGGACCAGGTTCTGTTACCCAGAATCCTTTGCAAACCTCAAAATTTGGCTAAAAAAACACATGTTCCTCACATTTCTGTGGCAGAAAGTTCTGGAATCTGAGAGGAGCCACAAATTTCCTTCCACCCAGCGTTCCCCCAAGTCTCCCGATAAAAATGATACCTCACTTGTGTGGGTAGGCCTAGCGACTGCAACAGGAAATGCCTCAAAGCGCAACGTGAACACATCCAATTTTTTTAAAGAAAACCGAGGTGTTTTTTGCAAAGTGCCTACCTGTAGATTTTGGCCTTAAGCTCAGCCGGCATCTATGGAAACCTACCAAACCTGTGCATTTCGGAAAACTAGAGACCTAGGGGAATTTAAGATGTGGTGACTTGTGGGGCTCGGACCAGGTTCTGTTACCCAGAATCCTTTGCAAACCTCAATATTTGGCTAAAAAAACACATGTTCCTCACATTTCTGTGGCAGAAAGTTCTGGAATCTGAGAGGAGCCACAAATTTCCTTTCACCCAGCGTTCCCCCAAGTCTCCCGATAAAAATAATACCTCACTTGTGTGGGTAGGCCTAGCGCCCGCAACAGGAAATGCCCCAAAGCGCAACGTGGACACATCCAATTTTTTTAAAGAAAACCGAGGTGTTTTTTGCAAAGTGCCTACCTGTAGATTTTGGCCTCTAGCTCAGCCGGCATCTATGGAAACCTACCAAACCTGTGCATTTCAGAAAACTAGAGACCTAGGGGAATTTAAGATGTGGTGACTTGTGGGGCTCGGACCAGGTTCTGTTACCCAGAATCCTTTGCACACCTCAATATTTGGCTAAAAAAACACATGTTCCTCACATTTCTGTGGCAGAAAGTTCTGGAATCTAAGAGGAGCCACAAATTTCCTTTCACCCAGCGTTCCCCCAAGTCTCCCGATAAAAATAATACCTCACTTGTGTGGGTAGGCCTAGCGCCCGCAACAGGAAATGCCCCAAAGTGCAATGTGGACACATCCAATTTTTTTAAAGAAAACCGAGGTGTTTTTTGCAAAGTGCCTACCTGTAGATTTTGGCCTCTAGCTCAGCCGACATCTAGGGAAACCTACCAAACCTGTGCATTTCTGAAAACTAGAGACCTAGGGGAATCCAAGATGGGGTGACTTGTGGGGCTCGGACCAGGTTCTATTACCCAGAATCCTTTGCAAACCTCAAAATTTGGCTATAAAAACACGAGTTCCTCACATTTCTGTGGCAGAAAGTTCTGGAATCTGAGAGGAGCCACACATTTCCTCCAACCCAGCGTTCCCCAAAGTCTCCCGCTAAAAACAATACCTCACTTGTGTGGGTAAGCCTAGCGCCCACGACAAGAAATGCCCCAAAGCGCAACGTGGACACATCCAATTTTTTGAAAGAAAACAGAGGTGTTTTTTGCTAAATGCCTACCTGTAGATTTTGGCCTCTAGCTCAGCCGGCACCTAGGGAAACCTACCAAACCTGTGCATTTCTGAAAACTAGAGACCTAGAGGAATCCAAGATTAGGTGACTTGTGGGGCTCGGACCAGGTTCTGTTACCCAGAATCCTTTGCAAACCTCAAAAGTTGGCTAAAAAAACACGAGTTCCTCACATTTCTGTGGCAGAAAGATCTGGAATCTGAGAGGAGCCCCAAATTTCCTTCCACCCAGCGTTCCCCCAAGTCTCCCGCTAAAAACGATACTTCACTTGTGTGGGTAGGCCTAGCGCACGCAACAGGAAATGCCCCAAAGCGCAACGTGGACACATCCAATTTTTTAAAAGAAAACAGAGGTGTTTTTTGCAAAGTGCCTACCTGTAGATTTTGGCCTCTAGCTCAGCCGGCACCTAGGGAAACCTACCAAACCTGTGCATTTCTGAAAACTAGAGACCAAGGGGAATTCAAGATGGGGTGACTTGTGAGGCTCGGAACAGGTTCTGTTACCCAGAATCCTTTGCAAACCTAAAAATTTGGCTAATAAAACGCATGTTCCTCACATTTCTGTGGCAGAAAGTTCTGGAATCTGAGAGGAGCCACAAATTTCCTTCCACCCATCGTTCCCCCAAGTCTCCCGATAAAAATGATACCTCACTTGTGTGGGTAGGCCTAGCGCCCGCAACAGGAAATGACCCAAATCGCAACGTGGACACATCCAATTTTTTGAAAGAAAATAGAGGTGTTTTTTGCAAAGTGCCTACCTGTAGATTTTGGCCTCTAGCTCAGACGGCACCTAGGGAAACCTACCAAACCTGTGCATTTCTGAAAACTAGAGACCTAGGGGAATCCAAGATGTGGTGACTTGTGGGGCTCGGACCAGGTTCTGTTACCCAGAATCCTTTGCAAACCTCAAAATTTGGCTAAAAAAACACATGTTCCTCACATTTCTGTGGCAGAAAGTTCTGGAATCTGAGAGGAGCCACAAATTTCCTGCCACCCAGCGTTCCCCCAAGTATCCCGATAAAGATGATACCTCACTTGTATGGGTAGGCCTAGCGCCCGTGACAGGAAATGCCCCAAAGCGCAACGTGGACACATCCAATTTTTTGAAAGAAAACAGAGTTATTTTTTGCAAAGTGCCTACCTGTAGATTTTGGCCTCTAGCTCAACCGGCACCTATTGAAACCTACCAAACCTGTGCATTTCTGAAAACTAGAGACCTATGGGAATCCAAGATGGGGTGACTTGTGGGGCTCGGACCAGGTTCTGTTACCCAGAATCCTTTGCAAACCTCAAAATTTGGCTAAAAAAACACATGTTCCTCACATTTCTGTGGCAGAAAGTTCTGGAATCTGAGAGGAGCCACAAATTTCCTTCCACCCAGCGTTCCCCCAAGTCTCCCGATAAAAATGATACCTCACTTGTGTGGGTAGGCCTAGCGACTGCAACAGGAAATGCCTCAAAGCGCAACGTGGACACATCCAATTTTTTTAAAGAAAACCGAGGTGTTTTTTGCAAAGTGCCTACCTGTAGATTTTGGCCTTAAGCTCAGCCGGCATCTATGGAAACCTACCAAACCTGTGCATTTCGGAAAACTAGAGACCTAGGGGAATTTAAGATGTGGTGACTTGTGGGGCTCGGACCAGGTTCTGTTACCCAGAATCCTTTGCAAACCTCAATATTTGGCTAAAAAAACACATGTTCCTCACATTTCTGTGGCAGAAAGTTCTGGAATCTGAGAGGAGCCACAAATTTCCTTTCACCCAGCGTTCCCCCAAGTCTCCCGATAAAAATAATACCTCACTTGTGTGGGTAGGCCTAGCGCCCGCAACAGGAAATGCCCCAAAGCGCAACGTGGACACATCCAATTTTTTTAAAGAAAACCGAGGTGTTTTTTGCAAAGTGCCTACCTGTAGATTTTGGCCTCTAGCTCAGCCGGCATCTATGGAAACCTACCAAACCTGTGCATTTCAGAAAACTAGAGACCTAGGGGAATTTAAGATGTGGTGACTTGTGGGGCTCGGACCAGGTTCTGTTACCCAGAATCCTTTGCAAACCTCAATATTTGGCTAAAAAAACACATGTTCCTCACATTTCTGTGGCAGAAAGTTCTGGAATCTGAGAGGAGCCACAAATTTCCTTTCACCCAGCGTTCCCCCAAGTCTCCCGATAAAAATAATACCTCACTTGTGTGGGTAGGCCTAGCGCCCGCAACAGGAAATGCCCCAAAGTGCAATGTGGACACATCCAATTTTTTTAAAGAAAACCGAGGTGTTTTTTGCAAAGTGCCTACCTGTAGATTTTGGCCTCTAGCTCAGCCGGCATCTAGGGAAACCTACCAAACCTGTGCATTTCTGAAAACTAGAGACCTAGGGGAATCCAAGATGGGGTGACTTGTGGGGCTCGGACCAGGTTCTATTACCCAGAATCCTTTGCAAACCTCAAAATTTGGCTATAAAAACACGAGTTCCTCACATTTCTGTGGCAGAAAGTTCTGGAATCTGAGAGGAGCCACACATTTCCTCCAACCCAGCGTTCCCCAAAGTCTCCCGCTAAAAACAATACCTCACTTGTGTGGGTAAGCCTAGCGCCCACGACAAGAAATGCCCCAAAGCGCAACGTGGACACATCCAATTTTTTGAAAGAAAACAGAGGTGTTTTTTGCTAAGTCCCTACCTGTAGATTTTGGCCTCTAGCTCAGCCGGCACCTAGGGAAACCTACCAAACCTGTGCATTTCTGAAAACTAGAGACCTAGAGGAATCCAAGATTAGGTGACTTGTGGGGCTCGGACCAGGTTCTGTTACCCAGAATCCTTTGCAAACCTCAAAATTTGGCTAAAAAAACACGAGTTCCTCACATTTCTGTGGCAGAAAGTTCTGGAATCTGAGAGGAGCCCCAAATTTCCTTCCACCCAGCGTTCCCCCAAGTCTCCCGCTAAAAACGATACTTCACTTGTGTGGGTAGGCCTAGCGCACGCAACAGGAAATGCCCCAAAGCGCAACGTGGACACATCCAATTTTTTAAAAGAAAACAGAGGTGTTTTTTGCAAAGTGCCTACCTGTAGATTTTGGCCTCTAGCTCAGCCGGCACCTAGGGAAACCTACCAAACCTGTGCATTTCTGAAAACTAGAGACCTAGGGGAATTCAAGATGGGGTGACTTGTGGGGCTCGGACCAGGTTCTGTTGCCCAGAATCCTTTGCAAACCTCAAAATTTGGCTAAAAAAACACATGTTCCTCAAATTTCTGAGGCAGAAAGTTCTGGAATCTGAGAGGAGCCACAAATTTCCTTCCACCCAGCGTTCCCCCAAATCTCCCGATAAAAATGATACCTCACATGTGTGGCCTAGCGCCCGCAACAGGAAATGCCCCAAAGCGCAACTTGGACACATCCAATTTTATGAAAGAAAACCGAGGTGATTTTTACAAAGTGCCTACCTGTAGATTTTGGCCTCTAGCTCAGCCGGCACCTAGGGAAACCTACCAAACCTGTGCATTTCTGAAAACTAGAGACCTAGGGGAATCCAAGATTAGGTGACTTGTGGGGCTCGGACCAGGTTCTGTTACCCAGAATCCTTTGCAAACCTCAAAATTTGGCTAAAAAAACACGAGTTGCTCACATTTCTGTGGCAGAAAGTTCTGGAATCTGAGAGGAGCCCCAAATTTCATTCCACTCAGCGTTCCCCCAAGTCTCTCGCTAAAAACGATACCCTTCTTGTGTGGGTAGGCCTAGCGCCCGCAACAGGAAATGCCCCAAAGCGCAACGTGGACACATCCAATTTTTTGAAAGAAAACAGAGGTATTTTTTGCAAAGTGCCTACCTGTAGATTTTGGCCTCTAGCTCAGCCGGCACCTGGGGAAACCTACCAAACCTGTGCATTTCTGAAAACTAGAGACCTAGGGGAATTCAAGATGGGGTGACTTGTGGGGCTCGGACCAGGTTCTGTTGCCCAGAATCCTTTGCAAACCTCAAAATTTGGCTAAAAAAACACATGTTCCTCAAATTTCGGAGGCAGAAAGTTCTGGAATCTGAGAGGAGCCACAAATTTCCTTCCACCCAGCGTTCCCCCAAGTGTCCTGATAAAAATGATACCTCACTTGTGTGGGTTGGTCTAGCGCCCGCAACAGGAAATGCCCCAAAGCGCAACTTGGACACATCCAATTTTTTGAAAGAAAACCGAGGTGTTTTTTGCAAAGTGCCTACCTGTAGATTTTGGCCTCTAGCTGAGCCGGCACCTAGGGAATCCTACCAAACCTGTGCATTTCTGAAAACTAGAGACCTAGGGGAATCCAAGATGGGGTGACTTGTGGGGCTCGGACCAGGTTCTATTACCCAGAATCCTTTGCAAACCTCAAAATTTGGCTAAAAAAACACGAGTTCCTCAATTTCTGTGGCAGAAAGTTCTGGAATCTGAGAGGAGCCACAAATTTCCTTCCACCCAGCGTTCCCCCAAGTCTCCCGATAAAAATTATATCTCACTTGTGTGGGTAGGCCTAGCGCCCGTGACAGGAAATGCCCAAAAGCGCAACGTGGACACATCCAATTTTTTGAAAGACAACAGAGGTGTTTTTTGCAAAGTGCCTACCTGTAGATTTTGGCCTCTAGCTCAGCCAGCACCTATTGATAACTACCAAACCTGTGCATTTCTGAAAACTAGAGACCTAGGGGAATCCAAGATGGGGTGACTAGTGGAGCTCGGACCAGGTTCTGTTACCCAGAATCCTTTGCAAACCTCAAAATTTGGCTAAAAAAACACATGTTCCTCACATTTCTGTGGCAGAAAGTTCTGGAATCTGAGAGGAGCTACAAATTTCCTTCCACCCAGCGTTCCCCCAAGTCTCCCGATAAAAATGATACCTCACTTGTGTGGGTAGGCCTAGCGCCCGTGACAGGAAATGCCCAAAAGCGCAACGTGGACACATCCAATTTTTTGAAAGAAAACAGAGTTGTTTTTTGCAAAGTGCCTACCTGTAGATTTTGGCCTCTAGCTCAACCAGCACCTATTGAAACCTACCAAACCTGTGCATTTCTGAAAACTAGAGACCTATGGGAATCCAAGATGGGGTGACTTGTGGGGTTCGGACCAGGTTCTGTTACCCAGAATCCTTTGCAAACCTCAAAATTTGTCTAAAAAAACACATGTTCCTCACATTTCTGTGGCAGAAAGTTCTGGAATCTGAGAGGAGCCACAAATTTCCTTCCACCCAGGGTTCCCCCCAGTATCCCGATAAAAATGATACCTCACTTGTGTGTGTAGGCCTAGCGCCCGTGACAGGAAATGCCCCAAAGCGCAACGTGGACACATCCAATTTTTTGAAAGAAAAGAGAGTTGTTTTTTGCAAAGTGCCTACCTGTAGATTTTGGCCTCTAGCTCAACCGCCACCTATTGAAACCTACCAAACCTGTGTATTTCTGAAAACTAGAGACCTATGGGAATCCAAGATGGGGTGACATGTGGGGCTCGGACCAGGTTCTGTTACCCAGAATCCTTTGCAAACCTCAAAACTTGGTGAAAAAAACACATGTTCCTCACATTTCTGTGGCAGAAAGTTCTGGAATCTGAGAGGAGCCACAAATTTCCTTCCACCCAGCGTTCCCCCAAGTCTCCCGCTAAAAACGATACCTCACTTGTGTGGGTAGGACTAGCGCCTGCGACAGGAAATGCCCCAAAGCGCAACGTGGACACATCCAATTTATTGAAAGAAAACAGAGGTGTTTTTTGAAAGGTGCCTACATGTAGATTTTGGCCTCTAGCTCAGCCGCCACCTAGGGAAACCTACCAAACCTGTGCATTTCTGAAAACTAGAGACCTAGGGGAATCCAAGATGGGGTGACCTGTGGGGCTCGGACCAGGTTCTGTTACCCAGAATCCTTTGCAAACCTCAATATTTGGCTAAAAAAACACATGTTCCTCACATTTCTGTGGCAGAAAGTTCTGGAATCTGAGAGGAGCCACAAATTTCCTTCCACCCAGCGTTCCCCCAAGTCTCCCGATAAAAATGATACCTCACTTGTGTGGGTAGGCCTAGCGCCCGTGACAGGAAATGCCCCAAAGCTCAACGTGGACACATCCAATTTTTTGAAAGAAAACAGAGGTGTTTTTTGCAAAGTGCCTACCTGTAGATTTTGGCTTCTAGCTCAACCGCCATCTATTGAAACCTACCAAACCTGTGTATTTCTGAAAACTAGAGACCTATGGGAATCCAAGATGGGGTGACTTGTGGGGCTCGGACCAGGTTCTGTTACCCAGAATCCTTTGCAAGCCTCAAAATTTGGATAAAAAAACACATGTTCCTCACATTTCTGTGGCAGAAAGTTCTGGAATCTGAGAGGAGCCACAAATTTTCTTCCACCCAGCGTTCCCTCAAGTCTCCCGATAAAAATGATACCTCACTTGTGTGGGTAGGCCTAGCGCCCGCAACAGGAAATGCCCCAAAGCGCAACGTGAACACATCCAATTTTTTGAAAGAAAACCAAGGTGTTTTTTGCAAAGTGCCTACCTGTAGATTTTGGCCTCTAGCTCAACCGGCACCTATTGAAACCTACCAAACCTGTGTATTTCTGAAAACTAGAGACCTATGGGAATCCAAGATGGGGTGACTTGTGGGGCTCGGACCAGGTTCTGTTACCCAGAATCCTTTGCAACCTCAAAATTTGGCTAAAAAAACACATGTTCCTCACATTTCTGTGGCAGAAAGTTCTGGAATCTGAGAGGAGCCTCAAATGTCCTTCCACCCAGCGTTCCCCTAAGTCTCCCGATAAAAATGATATCTCACTTGTGTGGGTAGGCCTAGCGCCTGCAACAGGAAATGCCCCAGAGCGCGACGTGGACACATCCAATTTTTTTAAAGAAAACCGAGGTGTTTTTTGCAAAGTGCGTACCTGTAGATTTTGGCCTCTAGCTCAGCCGGCATCTAGGGAAACCTACCAAACCTGTGCATTTCTTAAAACTAGAGACCTAGGAGAATCCAAGATGGGGTGACTTGTGGGGCTCGGAGCAGGTTCTGTTACCCAGAATCCTTTGCAAACCTAAAAATGTGGCTAAAAAAACACATGTTCCTCACATTTCTGTGGCAGAAAGTTCAGGAATCTGAGAGGAGCCACATATTTCCTTCCACCCAGCGTTCCCCCAAGTCTCCCGCTAAAAACGATACCTCACTTGTGTGGGTAGGACTAGCGCCTGCGACAGGAAATGCCCCAAAGCGCAACGTGGACACATCCAATTTTTTGAAAGAAAACAGAGGTGTTTTTTGCAAAGTGCCTACCTGTAGATTTTGGCCTCTAGCTCAGCCGGCACCTAGGGAAACCTACCAAACCTGTGCATTTCTGAAAACTAGAGACCTAGGGGAATCCAAGATTAGGTGTCTTGTGGGGCTCGGACCAGGTTCTGTTGCCCAGAATCCTTTGCAAACCTCAAAATTTGGCTAAAAAAACACGAGTTCCTCACATTTCTGTGGCAGAAAGTTTTGGAATCTGAGAGGAGCCCCAAATTTCCTTCCACCCAGCGTTCCCCCAAGTCTCCCGCTAAAAACGATACCTCACTTGTGTGGGTAGGCCTAGCGCACGCAACAGGAAATGCCCCAAAGCGCAACGTGGACACAGCCAATTTTTTAAAAGTAAACAGAGGTGTTTTTTGCAAAGTGCCTACCTGTAGATTTTGGCCTCTAGCTCAGCCAGCATCTAGGGAAACCTACCAAACCTGTGCATTTCTGAAAACTAGAGACCTAGGGGAATCCAAGATGGGGTGACTTGTGGGGCTCGGACCAGGTTCTATTACCCAGAATCCTTTGCAAACCTCAAAATTTGGCTAAAAAAACACATGTTCCTCATATTTCTGTGGCAGAAACTTCTGGAATCTGAGAGGAGCCACACATTTTCTTCCACCCAGCGTTCCCCCAAGTCTCCCGATAAAAATGATACCTCACTTGTGTGGGTAGGCCTAGCGCCCGTAACAGGAAATGCCCCAAAGCGCAACGTGGACACATCCAATTTTTTGAAAGAAAACAGAGGTGTTTTTTGCAAAGTGCCTACCTGTAGATTTTGGCCTCTAGCTCAGCCGGCACCTAGGGAACCCTACCAAACCTGTGCATTTCTGAAAACTAGAGACCTAGGGGAATCCAAGATGGGGTGACTTGTGGGGCTCGGACCAGGTTCTGTTACCCAGAATCCTTTGCAAACCTCAAAACTTGGCTAAAAAACACATGTTCCTCACATTTCTGTGGCAGAAAGTTCTGGAATCTGAGAGGAGCCACAAATTTCCTTCCACCCAGCGTTCCCCCAAGTCTCCTTCTAAAAACGATACCTCACTTGTGTGGGTAGGCCTAGCGCCCGCGACACGAAATGCCCCAAAGCGCAACGTGAACACATCCAATTTTTTGAAAGAAAATAGAGGTGTTTTTTGCAAAGTGCCTACCTGTAGATTTTGGCCTCTAGCTCAGCCGGCACCTAGGGAAACCTACCAAACCTGTGCATTTCTTAAAACTAGAGACCTAGGAGAATCCAAGATGGGGTGACTTGTGGGGCTCGGACCAGGTTCTGTTACCCAGAATCCTTTGCAAACCTCAAAATGTGGCTAAAAAAACACATGTTCCTCACATTTCTGTGGCAGAAAGTTCTGGAATCTGAAGGGAGCCACAAATTTCCTTTCACCCAGCGTTCCCCCAAGTCTCCCGCTAAAAACGATGCCTCACTTGTGTGGGTAGGACTAGCGCCTGCGACAGGAAATGCCCCAAAGTGCAACGTGGACACATCCAATTTTTTGAAAGAAAACAGAGGTGTTTTTTGCAAAGTGCCTACCTGTAGATTTTGGCCTCTAGCTCAGCCGGCACCTAGGGAAACCTGTGCATTTCTAAAAACTAGAGACCTAGGGGAATCCAAGATGGGGAGACTTGTGGGGCTCGGACCGGGTTCTGTTACCCAGAATCCTTTGCAAACCTCAAAATTTGGCTAAAAAAACACATGTTCCTCAAATTTCTGTGGCAGAAAGTTCTGGAATCTGAGAGGAGCCACAAATTTTCTTCCACCCAGCGTTCCCCCAAGTCTCCCGATAAAAATGATACCTCACTTGTGTGGGTAGGCCTAGCACCCGTAACAGGAAATGCCCCAAAGCGCAACTTGGACACATCCAATTTTTTGAAAGAAAACAGAGGTGTTTTTTGCAAAGTGCCTACCTGTAGATTTTGGCCTCTAGCTCAGCCGGCACCTAGGGAAAACTACCAAACCTGTGCATTTCTGAAAACTAGAGACCTATGGGAATTCAAGATGGGGTGACTTGTGGGGCTCGGACCAGGTTCTGTTACCCAGAATCCTTTGCAAACCTCAAAATTTGGCTAAAAAAACACATGTTCCTCAAATTTCTGTGGCAGAAAGTTCTGGAATCTGAGAGGAGCCACAAATTTTCTTCCACCCAGCGTTCCCCCAAGTCTCCCGATAAAAATGATACCTCACTTGTGTGGGTAGGCCTAGCGCCCGCAACAGGAAATGCCCAAAAGCGCAACGTGAACACATCCAATTTTTTTAAAGAAAACCGAGGTGTTTTTTGCAAAGTGCCTACCTGTAGATTTTGGCCTCTAGCTCAACCGGCAACTATTGAAACCTACCAAACCTGTGTATTTCTGAAAACTAGAGACCTATGGGAATCCAAGATGGGGTGACTTGTGGGGCTCGGACCAGGTTCTGTTACCCAGAATCCTTTGCAAATCTCAAAATTTGGCTAAAAAAACGCATGTTCCTCACATTTCTGTGGCAGAAAGTTCTGGAATCTGAGAGGAGCCACAAATTTCCTTGCACCCATCGTTCCCCCAAGTGTCCCGATAAAAATGATACCTCACTTGTGTGGGTAGGCCTAGCGCCCGCAACAGGAAATGACCCAAAGCGCAACGTGGACACATCCAATTTTTTTAAAGAAAACCGAGGTGTTTTTTGCAAAGTCCCTACCTGTAGATTTTGGCCTCTAGCTGCGCCGGCACCTAGGGAAACCTACCAAACCTGTGCATTTCTTAAAACTAGAGAACTAGGAGAATCCAAGATGGGGTGACTTGTGGGGCTCGGACCAGGTTCTGTTACCCAGAATCCTTTGCAAACCTCAAAATGTGGCTAAAAAAACACATGTTCCTCACATTTCTGTGGCAGAAAGTTCTGGAATCTGAGAGGAGCCACATATTTCCTTCCACCCAGCGTTCCCCCAAGTCTCCCGCTAAAAACGATACCTCACTTGTGTGGGTAGGACTAGCGCCTGCGACAGGAAATGCCCCAAAGCGCAACGTGGACACATCCAATTTTTTGAAAGAAAGCAGACGTGTTTTTTGCAAAGTGCATACCTGACCTGTAGATTTTGGCCTCTAGCTCAGCCGCCACCTATTGAAACCTACCAAACCTGTGTATTTCTGAAAACTAGAGACCTATGGGAATCCAAGATGGGGTGACTTGTGGGGCTCGGACCAGGTTCTGTTACCCAGAATCGTTTGCAAGCCTCAAAATTTGGATAAAAAAACACATGTTCCTCACATTTCTGTGGCAGAAAGTTCTGGAATCTGAGAGGAGCCACAAATTTTCTTCCACCCAGCGTTCCCCCAAGTCTCCCGATAAAAATGATACCTCACTTGTGTGGGTAGGCCTAGCGCCCGCAACAGGAAATGCCCCAAAGCGCAACGTGAACACATCCAATTTTTTGAAAGAAAACCAAGGTGTTTTTTGCAAAGTGCCTACCTGTAGATTTTGGCCTCTAGCTCAACCGGCACCTATTGAAACCTACCAAACCTGTGTATTTCTGAAAACTAGAGACCTATGGGAATCCAAGATGGGGTGACTTGTGGGGCTCGGACCAGGTTCTGTTACCCAGAATCCTTTGCAACCTCAAAATTTGGCTAAAAAAACACATGTTCCTCACATTTCTGTGGCAGAAAGTTCTGGAATCTGAGAGGAGCCTCAAATGTCCTTCCACCCAGCGTTCCCCTAAGTCTCCCGATAAAAATGATATCTCACTTGTGTGGGTAGGCCTAGCGCCTGCAACAGGAAATGCCCCAGAGCGCAACGTGGACACATCCAATTTTTTTAAAGAAAACCGAGGTGTTTTTTGCAAAGTGCGTACCTGTAGATTTTGGCCTCTAGCTCAGCCGGCATCTAGGGAAACCTACCAAACCTGTGCATTTCTTAAAACTAGAGACCTAGGAGAATCCAAGATGGGGTGACTTGTGGGGCTCGGAGCAGGTTCTGTTACCCAGAATCCTTTGCAAACCTAAAAATGTGGCTAAAAAAAACACATGTTCCTCACATTTCTGTGGCAGAAAGTTCAGGAATCTGAGAGGAGCCACATATTTCCTTCCACCCAGCGTTCCCCCAAGTCTCCCGCTAAAAACGATACCTCACTTGTGTGGGTAGGACTAGCGCCTGCGACAGGAAATGCCCCAAAGCGCAACGTGGACACATCCAATTTTTTGAAAGAAAACAGAGGTGTTTTTTGCAAAGTGCCTACCTGTAGATTTTGGCCTCTAGCTCAGCCGGCACCTAGGGAAACCTACCAAACCTGTGCATTTCTGAAAACTAGAGACCTAGGGGAATCCAAGATTAGGTGTCTTGTGGGGCTCGGACCAGGTTCTGTTGCCCAGAATCCTTTGCAAACCTCAAAATTTGGCTAAAAAAACACGAGTTCCTCACATTTCTGTGGCAGAAAGTTTTGGAATCTGAGAGGAGCCCCAAATTTCCTTCCACCCAGCGTTCCCCCAAGTCTCCCGCTAAAAACGATACCTCACTTGTGTGGGTAGGCCTAGCGCACGCAACAGGAAATGCCCCAAAGCGCAACGTGGACACAGCCAATTTTTTAAAAGTAAACAGAGGTGTTTTTTGCAAAGTGCCTACCTGTAGATTTTGGCCTCTAGCTCAGCCAGCATCTAGGGAAACCTACCAAACCTGTGCATTTCTGAAAACTAGAGACCTAGGGGAATCCAAGATGGGGTGACTTGTGGGGCTCGGACCAGGTTCTATTACCCAGAATCCTTTGCAAACCTCAAAATTTGGCTAAAAAAACACATGTTCCTCATATTTCTGTGGCAGAAACTTCTGGAATCTGAGAGGAGCCACACATTTTCTTCCACCCAGCGTTCCCCCAAGTCTCCCGATAAAAATGATACCTCACTTGTGTGGGTAGGCCTAGCGCCCGTAACAGGAAATGCCCCAAAGCGCAACGTGGACACATCCAATTTTTTGAAAGAAAACAGAGGTGTTTTTTGCAAAGTGCCTACCTGTAGATTTTGGCCTCTAGCTCAGCCGGCACCTAGGGAACCCTACCAAACCTGTGCATTTCTGAAAACTAGAGACCTAGGGGAATCCAAGATGGGGTGACTTGTGGGGCTCGGACCAGGTTCTGTTACCCAGAATCCTTTGCAAACCTCAAAACTTGGCTAAAAAACACATGTTCCTCACATTTCTGTGGCAGAAAGTTCTGGAATCTGAGAGGAGCCACAAATTTCCTTCCACCCAGCGTTCCCCCAAGTCTCCTTCTAAAAACGATACCTCACTTGTGTGGGTAGGCCTAGCGCCCGCGACACGAAATGCCCCAAAGCGCAACGTGGACACATCCAATTTTTTGAAAGAAAATAGAGGTGTTTTTTGCAAAGTGCCTACCTGTAGATTTTGGCCTCTAGCTCAGCCGGCACCTAGGGAAACCTACCAAACCTGTGCATTTCTTAAAACTAGAGACCTAGGAGAATCCAAGATGGGGTGACTTGTGGGGCTCGGACCAGGTTCTGTTACCCAGAATCCTTTGCAAACCTCAAAATGTGGCTAAAAAAACACATGTTCCTCACATTTCTGTGGCAGAAAGTTCTGGAATCTGAAGGGAGCCACAAATTTCCTTTCACCCAGCGTTCCCCCAAGTCTCCCGCTAAAAACGATGCCTCACTTGTGTGGGTAGGACTAGCGCCTGCGACAGGAAATGCCCCAAAGTGCAACGTGGACACATCCAATTTTTTGAAAGAAAACAGAGGTGTTTTTTGCAAAGTGCCTACCTGTAGATTTTGGCCTCTAGCTCAGCCGGCACCTAGGGAAACCTGTGCATTTCTAAAAACTAGAGACCTAGGGGAATCCAAGATGGGGAGACTTGTGGGGCTCGGACCGGGTTCTGTTACCCAGAATCCTTTGCAAACCTCAAAATTTGGCTAAAAAAACACATGTTCCTCAAATTTCTGTGGCAGAAAGTTCTGGAATCTGAGAGGAGCCACAAATTTTCTTCCACCCAGCGTTCCCCCAAGTCTCCCGATAAAAATGATACCTCACTTGTGTGGGTAGGCCTAGCACCCGTAACAGGAAATGCCCCAAAGCGCAACTTGGACACATCCAATTTTTTGAAAGAAAACAGAGGTGTTTTTTGCAAAGTGCCTACCTGTAGATTTTGGCCTCTAGCTCAGCCGGCACCTAGGGAAAACTACCAAACCTGTGCATTTCTGAAAACTAGAGACCTATGGGAATTCAAGATGGGGTGACTTGTGGGGCTCGGACCAGGTTCTGTTACCCAGAATCCTTTGCAAACCTCAAAATTTGGCTAAAAAAACACATGTTCCTCAAATTTCTGTGGCAGAAAGTTCTGGAATCTGAGAGGAGCCACAAATTTTCTTCCACCCAGCGTTCCCCCAAGTCTCCCGATAAAAATGATACCTCACTTGTGTGGGTAGGCCTAGCGCCCGCAACAGGAAATGCCCAAAAGCGCAACGTGAACACATCCAATTTTTTTAAAGAAAACCGAGGTGTTTTTTGCAAAGTGCCTACCTGTAGATTTTGGCCTCTAGCTCAACCGGCAACTATTGAAACCTACCAAACCTGTGTATTTCTGAAAACTAGAGACCTATGGGAATCCAAGATGGGGTGACTTGTGGGGCTCGGACCAGGTTCTGTTACCCAGAATCCTTTGCAAATCTCAAAATTTGGCTAAAAAAACGCATGTTCCTCACATTTCTGTGGCAGAAAGTTCTGGAATCTGAGAGGAGCCACAAATTTCCTTGCACCCATCGTTCCCCCAAGTGTCCCGATAAAAATGATACCTCACTTGTGTGGGTAGGCCTAGCGCCCGCAACAGGAAATGACCCAAAGCGCAACGTGGACACATCCAATTTTTTTAAAGAAAACCGAGGTGTTTTTTGCAAAGTCCCTACCTGTAGATTTTGGCCTCTAGCTGCGCCGGCACCTAGGGAAACCTACCAAACCTGTGCATTTCTTAAAACTAGAGAACTAGGAGAATCCAAGATGGGGTGACTTGTGGGGCTCGGACCAGGTTCTGTTACCCAGAATCCTTTGCAAACCTCAAAATGTGGCTAAAAAAACACATGTTCCTCACATTTCTGTGGCAGAAAGTTCTGGAATCTGAGAGGAGCCACATATTTCCTTCCACCCAGCGTTCCCCCAAGTCTCCCGCTAAAAACGATACCTCACTTGTGTGGGTAGGACTAGCGCCTGCGACAGGAAATGCCCCAAAGCGCAACGTGGACACATCCAATTTTTTGAAAGAAAGCAGACGTGTTTTTTGCAAAGTGCATACCTGACCTGTAGATTTTGGCCTCTAGCTCAGCCGCCACCTATTGAAACCTACCAAACCTGTGTATTTCTGAAAACTAGAGACCTATGGGAATCCAAGATGGGGTGACTTGTGGGGCTCGGACCAGGTTCTGTTACCCAGAATCGTTTGCAAGCCTCAAAATTTGGATAAAAAAACACATGTTCCTCACATTTCTGTGGCAGAAAGTTCTGGAATCTGAGAGGAGCCACAAATTTTCTTCCACCCAGCGTTCCCCCAAGTCTCCCGATAAAAATGATACCTCACTTGTGTGGGTAGGCCTAGCGCCCGCAACAGGAAATGCCCCAAAGCGCAACGTGAACACATCCAATTTTTTGAAAGAAAACCGAGGTGTTTTTTGCAAAGTGCCTACCTGTAGATTTTGGCCTCTAGCTCAACCGGCACCTATTGAAACCTACCAAACCTGTGTATTTCTGAAAACTAGAGACCTATGGGAATCCAAGATGGGGTGACTTGTGGGGCTCGGACCAGGTTCTGTTACCCAGAATCCTTTGCAAACCTCAAAATTTGGCTAAAAAAACACATGTTCCTCACATTTCTGTGGCAGAAAGTTCTGGAATCTGAGAGGAGCCTCAAATGTCCTTCCACCCAGCGTTCCCCTAAGTCTCCCGATAAAAATGATATCTCACTTGTGTGGGTAGGCCTAGCGCCTGCAATAGGAAATGCCCCAGAGCGCAACGTGGACACATCCAATTTTTTTAAAGAAAACCGAGGTGTTTTTTGCAAAGTGCGTACCTGTAGATTTTGGCCTCTAGCTCAGCCGGCATCTAGGGAAACCTACCAAACCTGTGCATTTCTGAAAACTAGAGACCTAGGGGAATTCAAGATGGGGTGACTTGTGGGGCTCGGACCAGGTTCTGTTACCCAGAATCCTTTGCAAACCTCAAAACTTGGCTAAAAAAACACATGTTCCTCACATTTCTGTGGCAGAAAGTTCTGGAATCTGAGAGGAGCCACAAATTTCCTTCCACCCAGCGTTCCCCCAAGTCTCCCGATAAAAATGATACCTCATTTGTGTGGGTAGGCCTAGCACCCGCAACAGGAAATGCCCCAAAGCACAACGTGGACACAACCAATTTTTTGAAAGACAACCAAGGTGTTTTTTGCAAAGTGCCTACCTGTAGATTTTGGCCTCTAGCTCAGCCGGCACCAAGGGAAACCAACCAAACCTGTGCATTTCTGAAAACTAGAGACCTAGGGGAATCCAAGATGGGGTGACTTGTGGGGCTCGGACCAGGTTCTGTTACCCAGAATCCTTTGCAAACCTCAAAATTTGGCTAAAAAAACACATGTTCCTCACATTTCTGTGGCAGAAAGTTCTTGAATCTGAGAGGAGCCACCAATTTCCTTCCACCCAGCGTTCCCCCAAGTCTCCCGATAAAAATGATACCTCACTTGTGTGGGTAGGCCTAGCGCCCGTGACAGGAAATGCCCCAAAGCGCAACGTGGACACATCCAATTTTTTGAAAGAAAACAGAGGTGTTTTTTGCAAAGTGCCTACCTGTAGATTTTGGCCTCTAGCTCAACCGCCACCTATTGAAACCTACCAAACCTGTGTATTTCTGAAAACTAGAGTCCTATGGGAATCTAAGATGGGGTGACATGTGGGGCTCGGACCAGGTTCTGTTACCCAGAATCCTTTGCAAACCTCAAAACTTGGCTAAAAAAACACATGTTCCTCACATTTCTGTGGCAGAAAGTTCTGGAATCTGAGAGGAGCCCAAATTTCCTTCCACCCAGCGTTCCCCCAAGTCTCCCGGTAAAAACTATACCTCACTTGTGTGGGTAGGGCTAGCGCCTGCGACAGGAAATGCCCCAAAGCGCAACGTGGACACATCCATTTTTTTTAAAGAAAACAGAGGTGTTTTTTGCAAAGTGCCTACCTGTAGATTTTGGCCTCTAGCTCAGCCGGCACCTAGGGAACCCTACCAAACCTGTGCATTTCTGAAAACTAGAGACCTAGGGGAATCCAAGATGGGGTGACTTGTGGGGCTCGGACCAGGTTCTGTTACCCAGAATCCTTTGCAAACCTCAAAATTTGGCTAAAAAAACACATGTTCCTCATATTTCTGTGGCAGAAATTTCTGGAATCTGAGAGGAGCCACAAATTTTCTTCCACCCTTCGTTCCCCCAAGTCTCCCGATAAAAATGATACCTCACTTGTGTGGGTAGGCCTATCGCCCGTAACAGGAAATGCCCCAAAGCGCAACGTGGACACATCCAATTTTTTGAAAGAAAACAGAGGTGTTTTTTGCAAAGTGCCTACCTGTAGATTTTGGCCTCTAGCTCAGCCGGCACCTAGGGAACCCTACCAAACCTGTGCATTTCTGAAAACTAGAGACCTAGGGGAATCCAAGATGGGGTGACTTGTGGGGCTCGTACCAGGTTCTGTTACCCAGAATCCTTTGCAAACCTCAAAATTTGGCTAAAAAAACACATGTTCCTCATATTTCTGTGGCAGAAATTTCTGGAATCTGAGAGGAGCCACAAATTTTCTTCCACCCAGCGTTCCCCCAAGTCTCCCGATAAAAATGATACCTCACTTGTGTGGGTAGGCCTAGCTCCCGCAATAGGAAATGCCCCAAAGTGCAATGTGGACACATCCAATTTTTTGAAAGAAAACAGAGGTGTTTTTTGCAAAGTGCCTACCTGTAGATTTTGGCCTCTAGCTCAGCCGGCACCTAGGGAAACCTACCAAACCTGTGCATTTCTGAAAACTAGAGACCTAGGGGAATCCAAGATGGGGTGACTTGTGGGGCTCGGACCAGGTTCTGTTACCCAGAATCCTTTGCAAACCTCAAAATTTGGCTAAAAAAACACATGTTCCTCACATTTCTGTGGCAGAAAGATCTGGAATCTGAGAGGAGCCTCAAATTTCCTTCCACCCAGCGTTCCCCCAAGTCTCCTGCTAAAAACGATACCTCACTTGTGTGGGTAGGCCTAGCGCCCGCGACAGGAAATGCCCCAAAGCGCAACGTGGACACATCCAATTTTTTGAAAGAAAACAGAGGTGTTTTTTGCAAAGTGCCTACCTGTAGATTTTGGCCTCTAGCTCAGCCGGCACCTAGGGAAACCTACCAAACCTGTGTGTTTCTGAAAACTAGAGACCTAGGGAAATTCAAGATGGGGTGACTTGTGGGGCTCGGACCAGGTTCTCTTACCCAGAATCCTTTGCAAACCTCAAAATTTGGCTAAAAAAACACATGTTCCTCACATTTCTGTGGCAGAAAGTTCTGGAATCTGAGAGGAGCCACAAATTTTCTTCCACCCAGAGTTCCCCCAAGTCTCCTAATAAAAATGATACCTCACTTGGGTGGGTAGGCCTAGCTCCCGTAACAGGAAATGCCCCAAAGCACACCGTGCACACATCCAATTTTTTTAAAGAAAACAGAGGTGTTTTTTGCAAAGTGCCTACCCGTAGATTTTGGCCTCTAGCTCAGCCGGCACCTAGGGAAACCTACCAAACCTGTGCATTTCTGAAAACTAGAGACCTAGGGGAATCCAAGATGGGGAGACTTGTGGGGCTCGGACCAGGTTCTGTTACCCAGAATCCTTTGCAAACCTCAAAATTTGGCTAAAAAAACACATGTTCCTCACATTTCTGTGGCAGAAAGTTCTGGAATCGGAGAGGAGCCACAAATTTCCTTCCACCCAGCGTTCCCCCAAGTCTCCCGCTAAAAACAATACCTCACTTGTGTGGGTAGGACTAGCGCCTGCGACAGGAAATGCCCCAAAGCGCAACGTGGACACATCCAATTTTTTGAAAGAAAACAGAGGTGTTTTTTGCAAAGTGCCTCCCTGTAGATTTTGGCCTCTAGCTCAGTCGGCACCTAGGGAAACCTACCAAACCTGTGCATTTCTGAAAACTAGAGACCTAGTGGAATTCAAGATGGGGTGACTTGTGGGGCTCGGACCGGTTCTGTTTCCCAGAATCCTTTGCAAACCTCAAAATTTGGCTAAAAAAACACATGTTCCTCACATTTCTGTGGCAGAAAGTTCTGGAATCTGAGAGGAGCCACAAATTTCCTTCCATCCAGCGTTCCCCCAAGTCTCCCGCTAAAAACGATACCTCACTTGAGTGGGTAGGCCTAGCGCCCGCAACAGGAAATGCCCCAAATCGCAACGTGGACACATCCAATTTTTTGAAAGAAAACAGAGGTGTTTTTTGCAAAGTGCCTACCTGTAGATTTTGGCCTCTAGCTCAGCCGGCACCTAGGGAAACCTACCAAACCTGTTCATTTCTAAAAACTAGAGACCTAGGGGAATTCAAGATGGGGTGACTTGTGGGGCTCGGACCAGGTTCTATTACCCAGAATCCTTTGCAAACCTCAAAATTTGGCTATAAAAACACGAGTTCCTCACATTTCTGTGGCAGAAAGTTCTGGAATCTGAGAGGAGCCACACATTTCCTCCAACCCAGCGTTCCCCAAAGTCTCCCGCTAAAAACAATACCTCACTTGTGTGGGTAAGCCTAGCGCCCACGACAAGAAATGCCCCAAAGCGCAACGTGGACACATCCAATTTTTTGAAAGAAAACAGAGGTGTTTTTTGCTAAGTCCCTACCTGTAGATTTTGGCCTCTAGCTCAGCCGGCACCTAGGGAAACCTACCAAACCTGTGCATTTCTGAAAACTAGAGACCTAGAGGAATCCAAGATTAGGTGACTTGTGGGGCTCGGACCAGGTTCTGTTACCCAGAATCCTTTGCAAACCTCAAAATTTGGCTAAAAAAACACGAGTTCCTCACATTTCTGTGGCAGAAAGTTCTGGAATCTGAGAGGAGCCCCAAATTTCCTTCCACCCAGCGTTCCCCCAAGTCTCCCGCTAAAAACGATACTTCACTTGTGTGGGTAGGCCTAGCGCACGCAACAGGAAATGCCCCAAAGCGCAACGTGGACACATCCAATTTTTTAAAAGAAAACAGAGGTGTTTTTTGCAAAGTGCCTACCTGTAGATTTTGGCCTCTAGCTCAGCCGGCACCTAGGGAAACCTACCAAACCTGTGCATTTCTGAAAACTAGAGACCAAGGGGAATTCAAGATGGGGTGACCTGTGAGGCTCGGAACAGGTTCTGTTACCCAGAATCCTTTGCAAACCTCAAAATTTGGCTAAAAAAACGCATGTTCCTCACATTTCTGTGGCAGAAAGTTCTGGAATCTGAGAGGAGCCACAAATTTCCTTCCACCCATCGTTCCCCCAAGTCTCCCGATAAAAATGATACCTCACTTGTGTGGGTAGGCCTAGCGCCCGCAACAGGAAATGACCCAAAGCGCAACGTGGACACATCCAATTTTTTGAAAGAAAATAGAGGTGGTTTTTGCAAAGTGCCTACCTGTAGATTTTGTCCTCTAGCTCAGCCGGCACCTAGGGAAACCTACCAAACCTGTGCATTTCTGAAAACTAGAGACCTAGGGGAATTCAAGATGGGGTGACTTGTGGGGCTCGGACCAGGTTCTGTTGTCCAGAATCCTTTGCAAACCTCAAAATTTGGCTAAAAAAACACATGTTCCTCAAATTTCTGAGGCAGAAAGTTCTGGAATCTGAGAGGAGCCACAAATTTCCTTCCACCCAGCGTTCCCCCAAATCTCCCGATAAAAATGATACCTCACATGTGTGGCCTAGCGCCCGCAACAGGAAATGCCCCAAAGCGCTACTTGGACACATCCAATTTTATGAAAGAAAACCGAGGTGATTTTTACAAAGTGCCTACCTGTAGATTTTGGCCTCTAGCTCAGCCGGCACCTAGGGAAACCTACCAAACCTGTGCATTTCTGAAAACTAGAGACCTAGGGGAATCCAAGATTAGGTGACTTTTGGGGCTCGGACCAGGTTCTGTTACCCAGAATCCTTTGCAAACCTCAAAATTTGGCTAAAAAAACACGAGTTGCTCACATTTCTGTGGCAGAAAGTTCTGGAATCTGAGAGGAGCCCCAAATTTCATTCCACTCAGCGTTCCCCCAAGTCTCTCGCTAAAAACGATACCCTTCTTGTGTGGGTAGGCCTAGCGCCCACGACAAGAAATGCCCCAAAGCGCAACGTGGACACATCCAATTTTTTGAAAGAAAACAGAGGTGTTTTTTGCTAAGTCCCTACCTGTAGATTTTGGCCTCTAGCTCAGCCGGCACCTAGGGAAACCTACCAAACCTGTGCATTTCTGAAAACTAGAGACCTAGAGGAATCCAAGATTAGGTGACTTGTGGGGCTCGGACCAGGTTCTGTTACCCAGAATCCTTTGCAAACCTCAAAATTTGGCTAAAAAAACACGAGTTCCTCACATTTCTGTGGCAGAAAGTTCTGGAATCTGAGAGGAGCCCCAAATTTCCTTCCACCCAGCGTTCCCCCAAGTCTCCCGCTAAAAACGATACTTCACTTGTGTGGGTAGGCCTAGCGCACGCAACAGGAAATGCCCCAAAGCGCAACGTGGACACATCCAATTTTTTAAAAGAAAACAGAGGTGTTTTTTGCAAAGTGCCTACCTGTAGATTTTGGCCTCTAGCTCAGCCGGCACCTAGGGAAACCTACCAAACCTGTGCATTTCTGAAAACTAGAGACCAAGGGGAATTCAAGATGGGGTGACTTGTGAGGCTCGGAACAGGTTCTGTTACCCAGAATCCTTTGCAAACCTCAAAATTTGGCTAAAAAAACGCATGTTCCTCACATTTCTGTGGCAGAAAGTTCTGGAATCTGAGAGGAGCCACAAATTTCCTTCCACCCATCGTTCCCCCAAGTCTCCCGATAAAAATGATACCTCACTTGTGTGGGTAGGCCTAGCGCCCGCAACAGGAAATGACCCAAAGCGCAACGTGGACACATCCAATTTTTTGAAAGAAAATAGAGGTGGTTTTTGCAAAGTGCCTACCTGTAGATTTTGTCCTCTAGCTCAGCCGGCACCTAGGGAAACCTACCAAACCTGTGCATTTCTGAAAACTAGAGACCTAGGGGAATTCAAGATGGGGTGACTTGTGGGGCTCGGACCAGGTTCTGTTGTCCAGAATCCTTTGCAAACCTCAAAATTTGGCTAAAAAAACACATGTTCCTCAAATTTCTGAGGCAGAAAGTTCTGGAATCTGAGAGGAGCCACAAATTTCCTTCCACCCAGCGTTCCCCCAAATCTCCCGATAAAAATGATACCTCACATGTGTGGCCTAGCGCCCGCAACAGGAAATGCCCCAAAGCGCTACTTGGACACATCCAATTTTATGAAAGAAAACCGAGGTGATTTTTACAAAGTGCCTACCTGTAGATTTTGGCCTCTAGCTCAGCCGGCACCTAGGGAAACCTACCAAACCTGTGCATTTCTGAAAACTAGAGACCTAGGGGAATCCAAGATTAGGTGACTTTTGGGGCTCGGACCAGGTTCTGTTACCCAGAATCCTTTGCAAACCTCAAAATTTGGCTAAAAAAACACGAGTTGCTCACATTTCTGTGGCAGAAAGTTCTGGAATCTGAGAGGAGCCCCAAATTTCATTCCACTCAGCGTTCCCCCAAGTCTCTCGCTAAAAACGATACCCTTCTTGTGTGGGTAGGCCTAGCGCCCGCAACAGGAAATGCCCCAAAGCGCAACGTGGACACATCCAATTTTTTGAAAGAAAACAGAGGTATTTTTTGCAAAGTGCCTACCTGTAGATTTTGGCCTCTAGCTCAGCCGGCACCTGGGGAAACCTACCAAACCTGTGCATTTCTGAAAACTAGAGACCTAGGGGAATTCAAGATGGGGTGACTTGTGGGGCTCGGACCAGGTTCTGTTGCCCAGAATCCTTTGCAAACCTCAAAATTTGGCTAAAAAAACACATGTTCCTCAAATTTCGGAGGCAGAAAGTTCTGGAATCTGAGAGGAGCCACAAATTTCCTTCCACCCAGCGTTCCCCCAAGTGTCCCGATAAAAATGATACCTCACTTGTGTGGGTTGGTCTAGCGCCCGCAACAGGAAATGCCCCAAAGCGCAACTTGGACACATCCAATTTTTTGAAAGAAAACCGAGGTGTTTTTTGCAAAGTGCCTACCTGTAGATTTTGGCCTCTAGCTGAGCCGGCACCTAGGGAATCCTACCAAACCTGTGCATTTCTGAAAACTAGAGACCTAGGGGAATCCAAGATGGGGTGACTTGTGGGGCTCGGACCAGGTTCTATTACCCAGAATCCTTTGCAAACCTCAAAATTTGGCTAAAAAAACACGAGTTCCTCAATTTCTGTGGCAGAAAGTTCTGGAATCTGAGAGGAGCCACAAATTTCCTTCCACCCAGCGTTCCCCCAAGTCTCCCGATAAAAATTATATCTCACTTGTGTGGGTAGGCCTAGCGCCCGTGACAGGAAATGCCCAAAAGCGCAACGTGGACACATCCAATTTTTTGAAAGACAACAGAGGTGTTTTTTGCAAAGTGCCTACCTGTAGATTTTGGCCTCTAGCTCAGCCAGCACCTATTGAAAACTACCAAACCTGTGCATTTCTGAAAACTAGAGACCTAGGGGAATCCAAGATGGGGTGACTAGTGGAGCTCGGACCAGGTTCTGTTACCCAGAATCCTTTGCAAACCTCAAAATTTGGCTAAAAAAACACATGTTCCTCACATTTCTGTGGCAGAAAGTTCTGGAATCTGAGAGGAGCTACAAATTTCCTTCCACCCAGCGTTCCCCCAAGTCTCCCGATAAAAATGATACCTCACTTGTGTGGGTAGGCCTAGCGCCCGTGACAGGAAATGCCCAAAAGCGCAACGTGGACACATCCAATTTTTTGAAAGAAAACAGAGTTGTTTTTTGCAAAGTGCCTACCTGTAGATTTTGGCCTCTAGCTCAACCAGCACCTATTGAAACCTACCAAACCTGTGCATTTCTGAAAACTAGAGACCTATGGGAATCCAAGATGGGGTGACTTGTGGGGTTCGGACCAGGTTCTGTTACCCAGAATCCTTTGCAAACCTCAAAATTTGTCTAAAAAAACACATGTTCCTCACATTTCTGTGGCAGAAAGTTCTGGAATCTGAGAGGAGCCACAAATTTCCTTCCACCCAGCGTTCCCCCAAGTCTCCCGCTAAAAACGATACCTCACTTGTGGGGGTAGGACTAGCGCCTGCGACAGGAAATGCCCCAAAGCGCAACGTGGACACATCCAATTTATTGAAAGAAAACAGAGGTGTTTTTTGAAAGGTGCCTACATGTAGATTTTGGCCTCTAGCTCAGCCGCCACCTAGGGAAACCTACCAAACCTGTGCATTTCTGAAAACTAGAGACCTAGGGGAATCCAAGATGGGGTGACCTGTGGGGCTCGGACCAGGTTCTGTTACCCAGAATCCTTTGCAAACCTCAATATTTGGCTAAAAAAACACATGTTCCTCACATTTCTGTGGCAGAAAGTTCTGGAATCTGAGAGGAGCCACAAATTTCCTTCCACCCAGCGTTCCCCCAAGTCTCCCGATAAAAATGATACCTCACTTGTGTGGGTAGGCCTAGCGCCCGTGACAGGAAATGCCCCAAAGCTCAACGTGGACACATCCAATTTTTTGAAAGAAAACAGAGGTGTTTTTTGCAAAGTGCCTACCTGTAGATTTTGGCTTCTAGCTCAACCGCCATCTATTGAAACCTACCAAACCTGTGTATTTCTGAAAACTAGAGACCTATGGGAATCCAAGATGGGGTGACTTGTGGGGCTCGGACCAGGTTCTGTTACCCAGAATCCTTTGCAAGCCTCAAAATTTGGATAAAAAAACACATGTTCCTCACATTTCTGTGGCAGAAAGTTCTGGAATCTGAGAGGAGCCACAAATTTTCTTCCACCCAGCGTTCCCTCAAGTCTCCCGATAAAAATGATACCTCACTTGTGTGGGTAGGCCTAGCGCCCGCAACAGGAAATGCCCCAAAGCGCAACGTGAACACATCCAATTTTTTGAAAGAAAACCAAGGTGTTTTTTGCAAAGTGCCTACCTGTAGATTTTGGCCTCTAGCTCAACCGGCACCTATTGAAACCTACCAAACCTGTGTATTTCTGAAAACTAGAGACCTATGGGAATCCAAGATGGGGTGACTTGTGGGGCTCGGACCAGGTTCTGTTACCCAGAATCCTTTGCAACCTCAAAATTTGGCTAAAAAAACACATGTTCCTCACATTTCTGTGGCAGAAAGTTCTGGAATCTGAGAGGAGCCTCAAATGTCATTCCACCCAGCGTTCCCCTAAGTCTCCCGATAAAAATGATATCTCACTTGTGTGGGTAGGCCTAGCGCCTGCAACAGGAAATGCCCCAGAGCGCAACGTGGACACATCCAATTTTTTTAAAGAAAACCGAGGTGTTTTTTGCAAAGTGCGTACCTGTAGATTTTGGCCTCTAGCTCAGCCGGCATCTAGGGAAACCTACCAAACCTGTGCATTTCTTAAAACTAGAGACCTAGGAGAATCCAAGATGGGGTGACTTGTGGGGCTCGGAGCAGGTTCTGTTACCCAGAATCCTTTGCAAACCTAAAAATGTGGCTAAAAAAACACATGTTCCTCACATTTCTGTGGCAGAAAGTTCAGGAATCTGAGAGGAGCCACATATTTCCTTCCACCCAGCGTTCCCCCAAGTCTCCCGCTAAAAACGATACCTCACTTGTGTGGGTAGGACTAGCGCCTGCGACAGGAAATGCCCCAAAGCGCAACGTGGACACATCCAATTTTTTGAAAGAAAACAGAGGTGTTTTTTGCAAAGTGCCTACCTGTAGATTTTGGCCTCTAGCTCAGCCGGCACCTAGGGAAACCTACCAAACCTGTGCATTTCTGAAAACTAGAGACCTAGGGGAATCCAAGATTAGGTGTCTTGTGGGGCTCGGACCAGGTTCTGTTGCCCAGAATCCTTTGCAAACCTCAAAATTTGGCTAAAAAAACACGAGTTCCTCACATTTCTGTGGCAGAAAGTTTTGGAATCTGAGAGGAGCCCCAAATTTCCTTCCACCCAGCGTTCCCCCAAGTCTCCCGCTAAAAACGATACCTCACTTGTGTGGGTAGGCCTAGCGCACGCAACAGGAAATGCCCCAAAGCGCAACGTGGACACAGCCAATTTTTTAAAAGAAAACAGAGGTGTTTTTTGCAAAGTGCCTACCTGTAGATTTTGGCCTCTAGCTCAGCCAGCATCTAGGGAAACCTACCAAACCTGTGCATTTCTGAAAACTAGAGACCTAGGGGAATCCAAGATGGGGTGACTTGTGGGGCTCGGACCAGGTTCTATTACCCAGAATCCTTTGCAAACCTCAAAATTTGGCTAAAAAAACACATGTTCCTCATATTTCTGTGGCAGAAACTTCTGGAATCTGAGAGGAGCCACACATTTTCTTCCACCCAGCGTTCCCCCAAGTCTCCCGATAAAAATGATACCTCACTTGTGTGGGTAGGCCTAGCGCCCGTAACAGGAAATGCCCCAAAGCGCAACGTGGACACATCCAATTTTTTGAAAGAAAACAGAGGTGTTTTTTGCAAAGTGCCTACCTGTAGATTTTGGCCTCTAGCTCAGCCGGCACCTAGGGAACCCTACCAAACCTGTGCATTTCTGAAAACTAGAGACCTAGGGGAATCCAAGATGGGGTGACTTGTGGGGCTCGGACCAGGTTCTGTTACCCAGAATCCTTTGCAAACCTCAAAACTTGGCTAAAAAACACATGTTCCTCACATTTCTGTGGCAGAAAGTTCTGGAATCTGAGAGGAGCCACAAATTTCCTTCCACCCAGCGTTCCCCCAAGTCTCCTTCTAAAAACGATACCTCACTTGTGTGGGTAGGCCTAGCGCCCGCGACACGAAATGCCCCAAAGCGCAACGTGGACACATCCAATTTTTTGAAAGAAAATAGAGGTGTTTTTTGCAAAGTGCCTACCTGTAGATTTTGGCCTCTAGCTCAGCCGGCACCTAGGGAAACCTACCAAACCTGTGCATTTCTTAAAACTAGAGACCTAGGAGAATCCAAGATGGGGTGACTTGTGGGGCTCGGACCAGGTTCTGTTACCCAGAATCCTTTGCAAACCTCAAAATGTGGCTAAAAAAACACATGTTCCTCACATTTCTGTGGCAGAAAGTTCTGGAATCTGAAGGGAGCCACAAATTTCCTTTCACCCAGCGTTCCCCCAAGTCTCCCGCTAAAAACGATGCCTCACTTGTGTGGGTAGGACTAGCGCCTGCGACAGGAAATGCCCCAAAGTGCAACGTGGACACATCCAATTTTTTGAAAGAAAACAGAGGTGTTTTTTGCAAAGTGCCTACCTGTAGATTTTGGCCTCTAGCTCAGCCGGCACCTAGGGAAACCTGTGCATTTCTGAAAACTAGAGACCTAGGGGAATCCAAGATGGGGAGACTTGTGGGGCTCGGACCGGGTTCTGTTACCCAGAATCCTTTGCAAACCTCAAAATTTGGCTAAAAAAACACATGTTCCTCAAATTTCTGTGGCAGAAAGTTCTGGAATCTGAGAGGAGCCACAAATTTTCTTCCACCCAGCGTTCCCCCAAGTCTCCCGATAAAAATGATACCTCACTTGTGTGGGTAGGCCTAGCACCCGTAACAGGAAATGCCCCAAAGCGCAACTTGGACACATCCAATTTTTTGAAAGAAAACAGAGGTGTTTTTTGCAAAGTGCCTACCTGTAGATTTTGGCCTCTAGCTCAGCCGGCACCTAGGGAAAACTACCAAACCTGTGCATTTCTGAAAACTAGAGACCTATGGGAATTCAAGATGGGGTGACTTGTGGGGCTCGGACCAGGTTCTGTTACCCAGAATCCTTTGCAAACCTCAAAATTTGGCTAAAAAAACACATGTTCCTCAAATTTCTGTGGCAGAAAGTTCTGGAATCTGAGAGGAGCCACAAATTTTCTTCCACCCAGCGTTCCCCCAAGTCTCCCGATAAAAATGATACCTCACTTGTGTGGGTAGGCCTAGCGCCCGCAACAGGAAATGCCCAAAAGCGCAACGTGAACACATCCAATTTTTTTAAAGAAAACCGAGGTGTTTTTTGCAAAGTGCCTACCTGTAGATTTTGGCCTCTAGCTCAACCGGCAACTATTGAAACCTACCAAACCTGTGTATTTCTGAAAACTAGAGACCTATGGGAATCCAAGATGGGGTGACTTGTGGGGCTCGGACCAGGTTCTGTTACCCAGAATCCTTTGCAAATCTCAAAATTTGGCTAAAAAAACGCATGTTCCTCACATTTCTGTGGCAGAAAGTTCTGGAATCTGAGAGGAGCCACAAATTTCCTTGCACCCATCGTTCCCCCAAGTGTCCCGATAAAAATGATACCTCACTTGTGTGGGTAGGCCTAGCGCCCGCAACAGGAAATGACCCAAAGCGCAACGTGGACACATCCAATTTTTTTAAAGAAAACCGAGGTGTTTTTTGCAAAGTCCCTACCTGTAGATTTTGGCCTCTAGCTGCGCCGGCACCTAGGGAAACCTACCAAACCTGTGCATTTCTTAAAACTAGAGAACTAGGAGAATCCAAGATGGGGTGACTTGTGGGGCTCGGACCAGGTTCTGTTACCCAGAATCCTTTGCAAACCTCAAAATGTGGCTAAAAAAACACATGTTCCTCACATTTCTGTGGCAGAAAGTTCTGGAATCTGAGAGGAGCCACATATTTCCTTCCACCCAGCGTTCCCCCAAGTCTCCCGCTAAAAACGATACCTCACTTGTGTGGGTAGGACTAGCGCCTGCGACAGGAAATGCCCCAAAGCGCAACGTGGACACATCCAATTTTTTGAAAGAAAGCAGACGTGTTTTTTGCAAAGTGCATACCTGACCTGTAGATTTTGGCCTCTAGCTCAGCCGCCACCTATTGAAACCTACCAAACCTGTGTATTTCTGAAAACTAGAGACCTATGGGAATCCAAGATGGGGTGACTTGTGGGGCTCGGACCAGGTTCTGTTACCCAGAATCGTTTGCAAGCCTCAAAATTTGGATAAAAAAACACATGTTCCTCACATTTCTGTGGCAGAAAGTTCTGGAATCTGAGAGGAGCCACAAATTTTCTTCCACCCAGCGTTCCCCCAAGTCTCCCGATAAAAATGATACCTCACTTGTGTGGGTAGGCCTAGCGCCCGCAACAGGAAATGCCCCAAAGCGCAACGTGAACACATCCAATTTTTTGAAAGAAAACCGAGGTGTTTTTTGCAAAGTGCCTACCTGTAGATTTTGGCCTCTAGCTCAACCGGCACCTATTGAAACCTACCAAACCTGTGTATTTCTGAAAACTAGAGACCTATGGGAATCCAAGATGGGGTGACTTGTGGGGCTCGGACCAGGTTCTGTTACCCAGAATCCTTTGCAAACCTCAAAATTTGGCTAAAAAAACACATGTTCCTCACATTTCTGTGGCAGAAAGTTCTGGAATCTGAGAGGAGCCTCAAATGTCCTTCCACCCAGCGTTCCCCTAAGTCTCCCGATAAAAATGATATCTCACTTGTGTGGGTAGGCCTAGCGCCTGCAATAGGAAATGCCCCAGAGCGCAACGTGGACACATCCAATTTTTTTAAAGAAAACCGAGGTGTTTTTTGCAAAGTGCGTACCTGTAGATTTTGGCCTCTAGCTCAGCCGGCATCTAGGGAAACCTACCAAACCTGTGCATTTCTGAAAACTAGAGACCTAGGGGAATTCAGGATGGGGTGACTTGTGGGGCTCGGACCAGGTTCTGTTACCCAGAATCCTTTGCAAACCTCAAAACTTGGCTAAAAAAACACATGTTCCTCACATTTCTGTGGCAGAAAGTTCTGGAATCTGAGAGGAGCCACAAATTTCCTTCCACCCAGCGTTCCCCCAAGTCTCCCGATAAAAATGATACCTCATTTGTGTGGGTAGGCCTAGCACCCGCAACAGGAAATGCCCCAAAGCACAACGTGGACACAACCAATTTTTTGAAAGACAACCAAGGTGTTTTTTGCAAAGTGCCTACCTGTAGATTTTGGCCTCTAGCTCAGCCGGCACCTAGGGAAACCTACCAAACCTGTGCATTTCTGAAAACTAGAGACCTAGGGGAATCCAAGATGGGGTGACTTGTGGGGCTCGGACCAGGTTCTGTTACCCAGAATCCTTTGCAAACCTCAAAATTTGGCTAAAAAAACACATGTTCCTCACATTTCTGTGGCAGAAAGTTCTTGAATCTGAGAGGAGCCACCAATTTCCTTCCACCCAGCGTTCCCCCAAGTCTCCCGATAAAAATGATACCTCACTTGTGTGGGTAGGCCTAGCGCCCGTGACAGGAAATGCCCCAAAGCGCAACGTGGACACATCCAATTTTTTGAAAGAAAACAGAGGTGTTTTTTGCAAAGTGCCTACCTGTAGATTTTGGCCTCTAGCTCAACCGCCACCTATTGAAACCTACCAAACCTGTGTATTTCTGAAAACTAGAGTCCTATGGGAATCTAAGATGGGGTGACATGTGGGGCTCGGACCAGGTTCTGTTACCCAGAATCCTTTGCAAACCTCAAAACTTGGCTAAAAAAACACATGTTCCTCACATTTCTGTGGCAGAAAGTTCTGGAATCTGAGAGGAGCCACAAATTTCCTTCCACCCAGCGTTCCCCCAAGTCTCCCGGTAAAAACTATACCTCACTTGTGTGGGTAGGACTAGCGCCTGCGACAGGAAATGCCCCAAAGCGCAACGTGGACACATCCATTTTTTTTAAAGAAAACAGAGGTGTTTTTTGCAAAGTGCCTACCTGTAGATTTTGGCCTCTAGCTCAGCCGGCACCTAGGGAACCCTACCAAACCTGTGCATTTCTGAAAACTAGAGACCTAGGGGAATCCAAGATGGGGTGACTTGTGGGGCTCGGACCAGGTTCTGTTACCCAGAATCCTTTGCAAACCTCAAAATTTGGCTAAAAAAACACATGTTCCTCATATTTCTGTGGCAGAAATTTCTGGAATCTGAGAGGAGCCACAAATTTTCTTCCACCCTTCGTTCCCCCAAGTCTCCCGATAAAAATGATACCTCACTTGTGTGGGTAGGCCTATCGCCCGTAACAGGAAATGCCCCAAAGCGCAACGTGGACACATCCAATTTTTTGAAAGAAAACAGAGGTGTTTTTTGCAAAGTGCCTACCTGTAGATTTTGGCCTCTAGCTCAGCCGGCACCTAGGGAACCCTACCAAACCTGTGCATTTCTGAAAACTAGAGACCTAGGGGAATCCAAGATGGGGTGACTTGTGGGGCTCGTACCAGGTTCTGTTACCCAGAATCCTTTGCAAACCTCAAAATTTGGCTAAAAAAACACATGTTCCTCATATTTCTGTGGCAGAAATTTCTGGAATCTGAGAGGAGCCACAAATTTTCTTCCACCCAGCGTTCCCCCAAGTCTCCCGATAAAAATGATACCTCACTTGTGTGGGTAGGCCTAGCTCCCGCAATAGGAAATGCCCCAAAGTGCAATGTGGACACATCCAATTTTTTGAAAGAAAACAGAGGTGTTTTTTGCAAAGTGCCTACCTGTAGATTTTGGCCTCTAGCTCAGCCGGCACCTAGGGAAACCTACCAAACCTGTGCATTTCTGAAAACTAGAGACCTAGGGGAATCCAAGATGGGGTGACTTGTGGGGCTCGGACCAGGTTCTGTTACCCAGAATCCTTTGCAAACCTCAAAATTTGGCTAAAAAAACACATGTTCCTCACATTTCTGTGGCAGAAAGATCTGGAATCTGAGAGGAGCCTCAAATTTCCTTCCACCCAGCGTTCCCCCAAGTCTCCTGCTAAAAACGATACCTCACTTGTGTGGGTAGGCCTAGCGCCCGCGACAGGAAATGCCCCAAAGCGCAACGTGGACACATCCAATTTTTTGAAAGAAAACAGAGGTGTTTTTTGCAAAGTGCCTACCTGTAGATTTTGGCCTCTAGCTCAGCCGGCACCTAGGGAAACCTACCAAACCTGTGTGTTTCTGAAAACTAGAGACCTAGGGAAATTCAAGATGGGGTGACTTGTGGGGCTCGGACCAGGTTCTCTTACCCAGACTCCTTTGCAAACCTCAAAATTTGGCTAAAAAAACACATGTTCCTCACATTTCTGTGGCAGAAAGTTCTGGAATCTGAGAGGAGCCACAAATTTTCTTCCACCCAGAGTTCCCCCAAGTCTCCTAATAAAAATGATACCTCACTTGGGTGGGTAGGCCTAGCTCCCGTAACAGGAAATGCCCCAAAGCACACCGTGCACACATCCAATTTTTTTAAAGAAAACAGAGGTGTTTTTTGCAAAGTGCCTACCCGTAGATTTTGGCCTCTAGCTCAGCCGGCACCTAGGGAAACCTACCAAACCTGTGCATTTCTGAAAACTAGAGACCTAGGGGAATCCAAGATGGGGAGACTTGTGGGGCTCGGACCAGGTTCTGTTACCCAGAATCCTTTGCAAACCTCAAAATTTGGCTAAAAAAACACATGTTCCTCACATTTCTGTGGCAGAAAGTTCTGGAATCGGAGAGGAGCCACAAATTTCCTTCCACCCAGCGTTCCCCCAAGTCTCCCGCTAAAAACAATACCTCACTTGTGTGGGTAGGACTAGCGCCTGCGACAGGAAATGCCCCAAAGCGCAACGTGGACACATCCAATTTTTTGAAAGAAAACAGAGGTGTTTTTTGCAAAGTGCCTCCCTGTAGATTTTGGCCTCTAGCTCAGTCGGCACCTAGGGAAACCTACCAAACCTGTGCATTTCTGAAAACTAGAGACCTAGTGGAATTCAAGATGGGGTGACTTGTGGGGCTCGGACCGGTTCTGTTTCCCAGAATCCTTTGCAAACCTCAAAATTTGGCTAAAAAAACACATGTTCCTCACATTTCTGTGGCAGAAAGTTCTGGAATCTGAGAGGAGCCACAAATTTCCTTCCATCCAGCGTTCCCCCAAGTCTCCCGCTAAAAACGATACCTCACTTGTGTGGGTAGGCCTAGCGCCCGCAACAGGAAATGCCCCAAATCGCAACGTGGACACATCCAATTTTTTGAAAGAAAACAGAGGTGTTTTTTGCAAAGTGCCTACCTGTAGATTTTGGCCTCTAGCTCAGCCGGCACCTAGGGAAACCTACCAAACCTGTTCATTTCTAAAAACTAGAGACCTAGGGGAATTCAAGATGGGGTGACTTGTGGAGCTCGGACCAGGTTCTGTTACCCATAATCCTTTGCAAACCTCAAAATTTGGCAAAAAAAACACATGTTCCTCACATTTCTGTGGCAGAAAGTTCTGGAATCTGAGAGGAGCCACAAATTTCCTTCCACCCAGCGTTCCCCCAAGTCTCCCGATAAAAATGATACCTCACTTGTGTGGGTAGGCCTAGCGCCCGCAACAGGAATTGCCCCAAAGCGCAATGTGGACACATCCAATTTTTTGAAAGAAAACAGAGGTGTTTTTTGCAAAGTGCCTACCTGTAGATTTTGGCCTCTAGCTCAGCCGGCACCTAGGGAAACCTACCAAACCTGTGCATTTCTGAAAACTAGAGACCTAGGGGAATCCAAGATGGGGTGACTTGTGGGGCTCGGACCAGGTTCTGTTACCCAGAATCTTTTGCAAACCCCAAAATTTCGCTAAAAAAAACATGTTCCTCACATTTCTGCGGCAGAAAGTTCTGGAATCTGAGAGGAGCCACATATTTCCTTCCACCCAGCGTTCCCCCAAGTCTCCCGCTAAAAACAATACCTCACTTGTGTGGGTAGGACTAGCGCCTGCGACAGGAAATGCCCCAAAGCGCAACGTGGACACATCCAATTTTTTGAAAGAAAACAGAGGTGTTTTTTGCAAAGTGCCTCCCTGTAGATTTTGGCCTCTAGCTCAGCCGGCACCTAGGGAAACCTACCAAACCTGTGCATTTTTGAAAACTAGAGACCTAGTGGAATTCAAGATGGGGTGACTTGTGGGGCTCGGACCGGTTCTGTTTCCCAGAATCCTTTGCAAACCTCAAAATTTGGCTAAAAAAACACATGTTCCTCACATTTCTGTGGCAGAAAGTTCTGGAATCTGAGAGGAGCCACACATTTTCTTCCACCCAGCATTCCCCCAAGTCTCCCGATAAAAATGATACCTCACTTGTGTGGGTAGGCCTAGCGCCCGCAACAGGAAATGCCCCAAAGCGCAACGTGGACACATCCAATTTTTTTAAAGAAAACAGAGGTGTTTTTTGCAAAGTGCCTACCTGTAGATTTTGGCCTCTAGCTCAGCCAGCATCTAGGGAAACCTACCAAACCTGTGTATTTCTGAAAACTAGAGACCTAGGGGAATTCAAGATGGGGTGACTTGTGGGGCTCGGACCAGGTTCTGTTACCAAGAATCCTTTGCAAAACCCAAAATTTGGCTAAAAAAACACATGTTCCTCACATTTCTGTGGCAGAAAGTTCTGGAATCTGAGAGGAGCCACAAATTTCCTTCCACCCAGCGTTCCCCCAAGTCTCCCGCTAAAAACAATACCTCACTTGTGTGGGTAGGACTAGCGCCTGCGACAGGAAATGCCCCAAAGCGCAACGTAGACACATCCAATTTTTTGAAAGAAAACAGAGGTATTTTTTGCAAAGTGCCTCCCTGTAGATTTTGGCCTCTAGCTCAGCCGGCACCTAGGGAAACCTACCAAACCTGTGCATTTCTGAAAACTAGAGACCTAGGGGAATTCAAGATGGGGTGACTTGTGGGGCTCGGACCAGGTTCTGTTACACAGAATCCTTTGCAAACCTCAAAATTTGGCTAAAAAAACACATGTTCCTCACATTTCTGTGGCAGAAAGTTCTGGAATCTGAGAGGAGCTACAAATTTTCTTCCACCCAGCGTTCCCCCAAGTCTCCCGATAAAAATGATACCTCACTTGTGTGGGTAGGCCTACCGCCCGCAACAGGAAATGCCCCAATGCGCAACATGGACACATCCAATTTTTTGAAAGAAAACAGAGGTGTTTTTTGCAAAGTGCCTACCTGTAGATTTTGGCCTCTAGCTCAGCCGGCACCTAGGGAAACCTACCAAACCTGTGCATTTCTAAAAACTAGAGACCTAGGGAATTCAAGATGGGGTGACTTGTGGAGCTCGGACCAGGTTCTGTTACCCAGAATCCTTTGCAAACCTCATAATTTGGCAAAAAAAACCACATGTTCCTCACATTTCTGTGGCAGAAAGTTCTGGAATCTGAGAGGAGCCACAAATTTTCTTCCACCCAGCGTTCCCCCAAGTCTCCTGATAAAAATGATACCTCAATTGTGTGGGTAGGCTAGCTCCCATAACAGGAAATGCCCCAAAGCACACCGTGCACACATCCAATTTTTTTAAAGAAAACAGAGGTGTTTTTTGCAAAGTGCCTACCTGTAGATTTTGGCCTCTAGCTCAGCCGGCACCTAGGGAAACCTACCAAACCTGTGCATTTCTGAAAACTAGAGACCTAGGGGAATCCAAGATGGGGAGACTTGTGGGGCTCGGACCAGGTTCTGTTACCCAGAATCCTTTGCAAAACTCAAAACTTGGCTAAAAAAACACATGTTCCTCACATTTCTGTGGCAGAAAGTTCTGGAATCTGAGAGGAGCCACAAATTTCCTTCCACCCAGCGTTCCCCCAAGTCTCCCGCTAAAAACGATACCTCACTTGTGTGGGTAGGACTAGCGCCTGCGACAGGAAATGCCCCACAGCGCAACGTCGACACATCCAATTTTTTGAAAGAAAACAGAGGTGTTTTTTGCAAAGTGCCTCCCTGTAGATTTTGGCCTCTAGCTCAGCCGGCACCTAGGGAAACCTACCAAACCTGTGCATTTCTGAAAACTAGAGACCTAGGGGAATTCAAGATGGGGTGACTTGTGGGGCTCGGACCCGGTTCTGTTACCCAGAATCCTTTGCAAACCTCAAAATTTGGCTAAAAAAACACATGTTCCTCACATTTCTGTGGCAGAAAGTTCTGGAATCTGAGAGGAGCCACAAATTTTCTTTCACCCAGCGTTCCCCCAAGTCTCCCGATAAAAATGATACCTCACTTGTGTGGGTAGGCCTACCGCCCGCAACAGGAAATGCCCCAAAGCGCAACGTGGACACATCCAATTTTTTGAAAGAAAACAGAGGTGTTTTTTGCAAAGTGCCTACCTGTAGAATTTGGCCTCTAGCTCACCCGGCACCTAGGGAAACCTACCAAACCTGTGCATTTCTGAAAACTAGAGACCTAGGGGAATCCAAGATGGGGTGACTTGTGGGGCTCGGACCAGGTTCTGTTACCCAGAATCCTTTGCAAACCTCAAAATTTGGCTAAAAAAACACATGTTCCTCACATTTCTGTGGCAGAAAGTTCTGGAATCTGAGAGGAGCCACAAATTTCCTTCCATCCAGCGTTCCCCCAAGTCTCCCGCTAAAAACGATACCTCACTTGTGTGGGTAGGCCTAGCGCCCGCAACAGGAAATGCCCCAAATCGCAACGTGGACACATCCAATTTTTTTAAAGAAAACAGAGGTGTTTTTTGCAAAGTGCCTACCTGTAGATTTTGGCCTCTAGCTCAGCCGGCACCTAGGGAAACCTACCAAACCTGTGCATTTCTAAAAACTAGAGACCTAGGGGAATTCAAGATGGGGTGACTTGTGGAGCTCGGACCAGGTTCTGTTACCCAGAATCCTTTGCAAACCTCAAAATTTGGCAAAAAAAAACACATGTTCCTCACATTTCTGTGGCAGAAAGTTCTGGAATCTGAGAGGAGCCACAAATTTCCTTCCACCCAGCGTTCCCCCAAGTCTCCCGATAAAAATGATACCTCACTTGTGTGGGTAGGCCTAGCGCCCGCAACAGGAATTGCCCCAAAGCGCAATGTGGACACATCCAATTTTTTGAAAGAAAACAGAGGTGTGTTTTTGCAAAGTGCCTACCTGTAGATTTTGGCCTCTAGCTCAGCCGGCACCTAGGGAAACCTACCAAACCTGTGCATTTCTGAAAACTAGAGACCTAGGGGAATCCAAGATGGGGTGACTTGTGGGGCTCGGACCAGGTTCTGTTACCCAGAATCTTTTGCAAACCCCAAAATTTGGCTAAAAAAACACATGTTCCTCACATTTCTGCGGCAGAAAGTTCTGGAATCTGAGATGAGCCACATATTTCCTTCCACCCAGCGTTCCCCCAAGTGTCCCGATAAAAATGATACCTCACTTGTGTGGGTAGGCCTTGCGCCCGCAACAGGAAATGCCCCAAAACACAACGTGGACACATCCAATTTTTTTAAAGAAAACCAAGATGTTTTTTGGAAAGTACCTACCTGTAGATTTTGGCCTCTAGCTTAGCCAGCATCTAGGGAAACCTGTCAAACCTGTGCATTTCTGAAAACTAGAGACCTAGGGGAATTCAAGATGGGATGACTTGTGGGGCTCGGACCAGGTTCTGTTACCCAGAATCCTTTGCAAACCTCAAAATTTGGCTAAAAAAACACATGTTCCTCACATTTCTGTGGCAGAAAGTTCTGGAATCTGAGAGGAGCCACACATTTTCTTCCACCCAGCGTTCCCCCAAGTCTCCCGATAAAAATGGTACCTCACTTGTGTGGGTAGGCCTAGCGCCCGCAACAGGAAATGCCCCAAAGCGCAACGTGGACACATCCAATTTTTTGAAAGAAAACAGAGGTGTTTTTTGCAAAGTGCCTACCTGTAGATTTTGGCCTCTAGCTCAGCCAGCATCTAGGGAAACCTACCAAACCTGTGTATTTCTGAAAACTAGCGACCTAGGGGAATTTAAGATGTGGTGACTTGTGTGGCTCGGACCAGGTTCTGTTACCAAGAATCCTTTGCAAAACCCAAAATTTGGCTAAAAAAACACATGTTCCTCACATTTCTGTGGCAGAAAGTTCTGGAATCTGAGAGGAGCCACAAATTTCCTTCCACCCAGCGTTCCCCCAAGTCTCCCGCTAAAAATGATACCTCACTTGTGTGGGTAGGCCTAGCGCCCGCAACAGGAAATGCCCCAAAGCGCAACATGGACACATCCAATTTTTTTAAAGAAAACAGAGGTGTTTTTTGCAAAGTGCCTACCCGTAGATTTTGGCCTCTAGCTCAGCCGGCACCTAGGGAAACCTACCAAACCTGTGCATTTCTGAAAACTAGAGACCTAGGGGAATCCAAGATGGGGAGACTTGTGGGGCTCGGACCAGGTTCTGTTACCCAGAATCCTTTGCAAACCTCAAAATTTGGCTAAAAAAACACATGTTCCTCACATTTCTGTGGCAGAAAGTTCTGGAATCGGAGAGGAGCCACAAATTTCCTTCCACCCAGCGTTCCCCCAAGTCTCTCGCTAAAAACAATACCTCACTTGTGTGGGTAGGACTAGCGCCTGCGACAGGAAATGCCCCAAAGCGCAACGTGGACACATCCAATTTTTTGAAAGAAAACAGAGGTGTTTTTTGCAAAGTGCCTCCCTGTAGATTTTGGCCTCTAGCTCAGTCGGCACCTAGGGAAACCTACCAAACCTGTGCATTTCTGAAAACTAGAGACCTAGTGGAATTCAAGATGGGGTGACTTGTGGGGCTCGGACCGGTTCTGTTTCCCAGAATCATTTGCAAACCTCAAAATTTGGCTAAAAAAACACATGTTCCTCACATTTCTGTGGCAGAAAGTTCTGGAATCTGAGAGGAGCCACAAATTTCCTTCCATCCAGCGTTCCCCCAAGTCTCCCGCTAAAAACGATACCTCACTTGTGTGGGTAGGCCTAGCGCCCGCAACAGGAAATGCCCCAAATCGCAACGTGGACACATCCAATTTTTTGAAAGAAAACAGAGGTGTTTTTTGCAAAGTGCCTACCTGTAGATTTTGGCCTCTAGCTCAGCCGGCACCTAGGGAAACCTACCAAACCTGTTCATTTCTAAAAACTAGAGACCTAGGGGAATTCAAGATGGGGTGACTTGTGGAGCTCGGACCAGGTTCTGTTACCCATAATCCTTTGCAAACCTCAAAATTTGGCAAAAAAAACACATGTTCCTCACATTTCTGTGGCAGAAAGTTCTGGAATCTGAGAGGAGCCACAAATTTCCTTCCACCCAGCGTTCCCCCAAGTCTCCCGATAAAAATGATACCTCACTTGTGTGGGTAGGCCTAGCGCCCGCAACAGGAATTGCCCCAAAGCGCAATGTGGACACATCCAATTTTTTGAAAGAAAACAGAGGTGTTTTTTGCAAAGTGCCTACCTGTAGATTTTGGCCTCTAGCTCAGCCGGCACCTAGGGAAACCTACCAAACCTGTGCATTTCTGAAAACTAGAGACCTAGGGGAATCCAAGATGGGGTGACTTGTGGGGCTCGGACCAGGTTCTGTTACCCAGAATCTTTTGCAAACCCCAAAATTTCGCTAAAAAAACACATGTTCCTCACATTTCTGCGGCAGAAAGTTCTGGAATCTGAGAGGAGCCACATATTTCCTTCCACCCAGCGTTCCCCCAAGTCTCCCGCTAAAAACAATACCTCACTTGTGTGGGTAGGACTAGCGCCTGCGACAGGAAATGCCCCAAAGCGCAACGTGGACACATCCAATTTTTTGAAAGAAAACAGAGGTGTTTTTTGCAAAGTGCCTCCCTGTAGATTTTGGCCTCTAGCTCAGCCGGCACCTAGGGAAACCTACCAAACCTGTGCATTTTTGAAAACTAGAGACCTAGTGGAATTCAAGATGGGGTGACTTGTGGGGCTCGGACCGGTTCTGTTTCCCAGAATCCTTTGCAAACCTCAAAATTTGGCTAAAAAAACACATGTTCCTCACATTTCTGTGGCAGAAAGTTCTGGAATCTGAGAGGAGCCACACATTTTCTTCCACCCAGCATTCCCCCAAGTCTCCCGATAAAAATGATACCTCACTTGTGTGGGTAGGCCTAGCGCCCGCAACAGGAAATGCCCCAAAGCGCAACGTGGACACATCCAATTTTTTGAAAGAAAACAGAGGTGTTTTTTGCAAAGTGCCTACCTGTAGATTTTGGCCTCTAGCTCAGCCAGCATCTAGGGAAACCTACCAAACCTGTGTATTTCTGAAAACTAGAGACCTAGGGGAATTCAAGATGGGGTGACTTGTGGGGCTCGGACCAGGTTCTGTTACCAAGAATCCTTTGCAAAACCCAAAATTTGGCTAAAAAAACACATGTTCCTCACATTTCTGTGGCAGAAAGTTCTGGAATCTGAGAGGAGCCACAAATTTCCTTCCACCCAGCGTTCCCCCAAGTCTCCCGCTAAAAACAATACCTCACTTGTGTGGGTAGGACTAGCGCCTGCGACAGGAAATGCCCCAAAGCGCAACGTAGACACATCCAATTATTTGAAAGAAAACAGAGGTATTTTTTGCAAAGTGCCTCCCTGTAGATTTTGGCCTCTAGCTCAGCCGGCACCTAGGGAAACCTACCAAACCTGTGCATTTCTGAAAACTAGAGACCTAGGGGAATTCAAGATGGGGTGACTTGTGGGGCTCGGACCAGGTTCTGTTACACAGAATCCTTTGCAAACCTCAAAATTTGGCTAAAAAAACACATGTTCCTCACATTTCTGTGGCAGAAAGTTCTGGAATCTGAGAGGAGCTACAAATTTTCTTCCACCCAGCGTTCCCCCAAGTCTCCCGATAAAAATGATACCTCACTTGTGTGGGTAGGCCTACCGCCCGCAACAGGAAATGCCCCAATGCGCAACATGGACACATCCAATTTTTTGAAAGAAAACAGAGGTGTTTTTTGCAAAGTGCCTACCTGTAGATTTTGGCCTCTAGCTCAGCCGGCACCTAGGGAAACCTACCAAACCTGTGCATTTCTAAAAACTAGAGACCTAGGGAATTCAAGATGGGGTGACTTGTGGAGCTCGGACCAGGTTCTGTTACCCAGAATCCTTTGCAAACCTCAAAATTTGGCAAAAAAAACCACATGTTCCTCACATTTCTGTGGCAGAAAGTTCTGGAATCTGAGAGGAGCCACAAATTTTCTTCCACCCAGCGTTCCCCCAAGTCTCCTGATAAAAATGATACCTCACTTGTGTGGGTAGGCTAGCTCCCGTAACAGGAAATGCCCCAAAGCACACCGTGCACACATCCAATTTTTTTAAAGAAAACAGAGGTGTTTTTTGCAAAGTGCCTACCTGTAGATTTTGGCCTCTAGCTCAGCCGGCACCTAGGGAAACCTACCAAACCTGTGCATTTCTGAAAATTAGAGACCTAGGGGAATCCAAGATGGGGTGGCTTGTGGGGCTCGGACCAGGTTCTGTTACCCAGAATCCTTTGCAAACCCCAAAATTTGGCTAAAAAAAACACATGTTCCTCACATTTCTGTGGCAGAAAGTTCTGGAATCTGAGAGGAGCCACAAATTTCCTTCCACCCAGCGTTCCCCCAAGTCTCCCGATAAAAATGATACCTTACTTGTGTGGGTAGGCCTAGCACCCGTGACAGGAAATGCCCCAAAGCGCAACGTGGACACATCCAATTTTTTGAAACAAAACAGAGGTGTTTTTTGCAAAGTGCCTACCTGTAGATTTTGGCCTCTAGCTCAGCCGGCACCTACTGAAACCTACCAAACCTGTGCATTTCTGAAAACTAGAGACCTAGGGGAATCCAAGATGGGGTGACTTGTGGGGCTCGGACCAGGTTCTGTTACCCAGAATCCTTTGCAAACCTCAAAATTTGGCTAAAAAAACACATGTTCCTCACATTTCTGTGGCAGAAAGTTCTGGAATCTGAGAGGAGCCACAAATTTCCTTCCACCCAGCGTTCCCCCAAGTCTCCCTATAAAAATGATACCTCACTTGTGTGGGTAGGCCTAGCGCCCGCAACAGGAAATGCCCCAAAGCGCAACGTGGACACATCCAATTTTTTGAAAGAAAACAGAGGTGTTCTTTGCAAAGTGCCTACCTGTAGATTTTGGCCTCTAGCTCAGCCGGCATCTAGGGAAACCTACCAAACCTGTGTATTTCTGAAAACTAGAGACCTAGGGGAATTCAAGATGGGGTGACTTGTGGGGCTCGGACCAGGTTCTGTTACCCAGAATCCTTTGCAAACCTCAAAATTTGGCGAAGAAAATACATGTTCCTCACATTTCTGTGGCAGAAAGTTCTGGAATCTGAGAGGAGCCACAAATTTCCTTCCACCCAGCGTTCCCCCAAGTCTCCCGATAAAAATTATACCTCACTTGTGTGGGTAGGCCTACCGCCTGCAACAGGAATTGCCCCAAAGCGCAATGTGGACACATCCAATTTTTTTAAAGAAAACCGAGGTGTTTTTTGCAAAGTGCCTACCTGTAGATTTTGGCCTCTAGCTCAGCTGGCACCTAGGGAAACCTACCAAACCTGTGTATTTCTGAAAACTAGAGACCTAGGGGAATTCAAGATGGGGTGACTTGTGGGGCTCGGACCAGGTTCTGTTACCCAGAATCCTTTGCAAACCTCAAAATTTGGCTAAAAAAACACATGTTCCTCATATTTCTGTGGCAGAAAGTTCTGGAATCTGAGAGGAGCCACAAATTTCCTTCCACCCAGCGTTCCCCCAAGTCTCCCGATGAAAATGATACCTCACTTGTGTGGGTAGGCCTAGCGCCCGCAATAGGAAATGCACCAAAGCGCAACGTGGACACATCCAATTTTTTGAAAGAAAACAGAGGTGTTTTTTGCAAAGTGCCTACCTGTAGATTTTGGCCTCTAGCTCAGTCGGCACCTAGGGAAACCTACCAGAATCCTTTGCAAACCAAAAAATTTGGCTAAAAAAACACATGTTCCTCACATTTCTGTGGCAGAAAGTTCTGGAATCTGAGAGGAGCCACGAATTTCCTTCCACGCAGCGTTCCCCCAAGTCCCCCATAAAAATGATACCTCACTTGTGTGGGTAGGCCTTCCGCCCGCAACAGGAAATGCCCCAAAGCGCAACGTGGACACATCCAATTTTTTTAAAGAAAACAGAGGTGTTTTTTGCAAAGTGCCTACCTGTAGATTTTGGCCTCTAGCTCAGCCGGCACCTAGGGAAACCTACCAAACCTGTGCATTTCTGAAAACTAGAGACCTAGGGGAATCCAAGATGGGGTGACTTGTGGGGCTCGGACCAGGTTCTGTTACCCAGAATCCTTTGCAAACCTCAAAATTTGGCTAAAAAAACACATGTTCCTGACATTTCTGTGGCAGAAAGTTCTGGAATCTGAGAGGAGCCACAAATTTCCTTCCACCCAGCGTTCCCCCAGGTCTCCCGATAAAAATGATACCTCACTTGTGTGGGTAGGCCTAGCGCCCGCAACAGGAATTGCCCCAAAGCGCAATGTGGACACATCCAATTTTTTTAAAGAAAACAGAGGTGTTTTTTGCAAAGTGCCTACCTGTAGATTTTGGCCTCTAGCTCAGCCGGCACCTAGGGAAACCTAACAAACCTGTGCATTTCTGAAAACTAGAGACCTAGGGGAATCCAAGATGGGGTGACTTGTGGGGCTCGGACCAGGTTCTGTTACCCAGAATCCTTTGCAAACCTCAAAATTTGGCTAAAAAAACACATGTTCTTCACATTTCTGTGGCAGAAAGTTCTGGAATCTGAGAGGAGCCACAAATTTCCTTCCACCCAGCGTTCCCAAAAGTCTCCCGATAAAAATGATACCTCACTTGTGTGGGTAGGCCTAGCGCCCGTGACAGGAAATGCCCCAAAGCGCAATGTGGACACATCCAATTTTTTGAAAGAAAACAGAGGTGTTTTTTGCAAAGTGCCTACCTGTAGATTTTGACCTCTAGCTCAGCCGGCACCTAGGGAAACCTACCAAACCTGTGCATTTCTGAAAACTAGAGACCTAGGGGAATTCAAGATGGGGTGACTTGTGGGGCTCGGACCAGGTTCTGTTACCCAGAATCCTTTGCAAACCCCAAAACTTGGCTAACAAAACACATGTTCCTCACATTTCTGTGGCAGAAAGTTCTGGAATCTGAGAGGAGCCCCAAATTTCCTTCCGCCCAGCCTTCCCCCAAGTCTCCCGATAAAAATGATATCTCACTTGTGTGGGTAGGCCTAGCGCCCGCAACAGGAATTGCCCCAAAGCGCAATGTGGACACATCCAATTTTTTGAAAGAAAACAGAGGTGTTTTTTGCAAAGTGCCTACCTGTAGATTTTGGCCTCTAGCTCAGCCGGCACCTAGGGAAACCTACCAAACCTGTGCATTTCTGAAAATTAGAGACCTAGGGGAATCCAAGATGGGGTGACTTGTGGGGCTCGGACCAGGTTCTGTTACCCAGAATCCTTTGCAAACCCCAAAATTTGGCTAAAAAAAACACATGTTCCTCACATTTCTGTGGCAGAAAGTTCTGGAATCTGAGAGGAGCCACAAATTTCCTTCCACCCAGCGTTCCCCCAAGTCTCCCGATAAAAATGATACCTTACTTGTGTGGGTAGGCCTAGCACCCGTGACAGGAAATGCCCCAAAGCGCAACGTGGACACATCCAATTTTTTGAAAGAAAACAGAGGTGTTTTTTGCAAAGTGCCTACCTGTAGATTTTGGCCTCTAGCTCAGCCGGCATCTAGGGAAACCTACAAAACCTGTGCATTTCTGAAAACTAGAGACCTAGGGGAATTCAAGATGGGGTGACTTGTGGGGCTCGGACCAGGTTCTGTTACCCAGATTCCTTTGCAAACCTCAAAATTTGGCTAAAAAAACACATGTTCCTCACATTTCTGTGGCAGAAAGTTCTGGAATCTGAGAGGAGCCACAAATTTCCTTCCACCCAGCGTTCCCCCAAGTCTCCCGATGAAAATGATACCTCACTTGTGTGGGTAGGCCTAGCGCCCGCAACAGGAAATGCACCAAAGCGCAACGTGGACACATCCAATTTTTTGAAAGAAAACAGAGGTGTTTTTTGCAAAGTGCCTACCTGTAGATTTTGGCCTCTAGCTCAGTCGGCACCTAGGGAAACCTACCAGAATCCTTTGCAAACCAAAAAATTTGGCTAAAAAAACACATGTTCCTCACATTTCTGTGGCAGAAAGTTCTGGAATCTGAGAGGAGCCACGAATTTCCTTCCACGCAGCGTTCCCCCAAGTCCCCCATAAAAATGATACCTCACTTGTGTGGGTAGGCCTACCGCCCGCAACAGGAAATGCCCCAAAGCGCAACGTGGACACATCCAATTTTTTTAAAGAAAACAGAGGTGTTTTTTGCAAAGTGCCTACCTGTAGATTTTGGCCTCTAGCTCAGCCGGCACCTAGGGAAACCTACCAAACCTGTGCATTTCTGAAAACTAGAGACCTAGGGGAATCCAAGATGGGGTGACTTGTGGGGCTCGGACCAGGTTCTGTTACCCAGAATCCTTTGCAAACCTCAAAATTTGGCGAAGAAAATACATGTTCCTCACATTTCTGTGGCAGAAAGTTCTGGAATCTGAGAGGAGCCACAAATTTCCTTCCACCCAGCGTTCCCCCAAGTCTCCCGATAAAAATTATACCTCACTTGTGTGGGTAGGCCTACCGCCTGCAACAGGAATTGCCCCAAAGCGCAATGTGGACACATCCAATTTTTTTAAAGAAAACCGAGGTGTTTTTTGCAAAGTGCCTACCTGTAGATTTTGGCCTCTAGCTCAGCTGGCACCTAGGGAAACCTACCAAACCTGTGTATTTCTGAAAACTAGAGACCTAGGGGAATTCAAGATGGGGTGACTTGTGGGGCTCGGACCAGGTTCTGTTACCCAGAATCCTTTGCAAACCTCAAAATTTGGCTAAAAAAACACATGTTCCTCATATTTCTGTGGCAGAAAGTTCTGGAATCTGAGAGGAGCCACAAATTTCCTTCCACCCAGCGTTCCCCCAAGTCTCCCGATGAAAATGATACCTCACTTGTGTGGGTAGGCCTAGCGCCCGCAATAGGAAATGCACCAAAGCGCAACGTGGACACATCCAATTTTTTGAAAGAAAACAGAGGTGTTTTTTGCAAAGTGCCTACCTGTAGATTTTGGCCTCTAGCTCAGCTGGCACCTAGGGAAACCTACCAAACCTGTGTATTTCTGAAAACTAGAGACCTAGGGGAATTCAAGATGGGGTGACTTGTGGGGCTCGGACCAGGTTCTGTTACCCAGAATCCTTTGCAAACCTCAAAATTTGGCTAAAAAAACACATGTTCCTCATATTTCTGTGGCAGAAAGTTCTGGAATCTGAGAGGAGCCACAAATTTCCTTCCACCCAGCGTTCCCCCAAGTCTCCCGATGAAAATGATACCTCACTTGTGTGGGTAGGCCTAGCGCCCGCAATAGGAAATGCACCAAAGCGCAACGTGGACACATCCAATTTTTTGAAAGAAAACAGAGGTGTTTTTTGCAAAGTGCCTACCTGTAGATTTTGGCCTCTAGCTCAGTCGGCACCTAGGGAAACCTACCAGAATCCTTTGCAAACCAAAAAATTTGGCTAAAAAAACACATGTTCCTCACATTTCTGTGGCAGAAAGTTCTGGAATCTGAGAGGAGCCACGAATTTCCTTCCACGCAGCGTTCCCCCAAGTCCCCCATAAAAATGATACCTCACTTGTGTGGGTAGGCCTACCGCCCGCAACAGGAAATGCCCCAAAGCGCAACGTGGACACATCCAATTTTTTTAAAGAAAACAGAGGTGTTTTTTGCAAAGTGCCTACCTGTAGATTTTGGCCTCTAGCTCAGCCGGCACCTAGGGAAACCTAACAAACCTGTGCATTTCTGAAAACTAGAGACCTAGGGGAATCCAAGATGGGGTGACTTGTGGGGCTCGGACCAGGTTCTGTTACCCAGAATCCTTTGCAAACCTCAAAATTTGGCTAAAAAAACACATGTTCTTCACATTTCTGTGGCAGAAAGTTCTGGAATCTGAGAGGAGCCACAAATTTCCTTCCACCCAGCGTTCCCAAAAGTCTCCCGATAAAAATGATACCTCACTTGTGTGGGTAGGCCTAGCGCCCGTGACAGGAAATGCCCCAAAGCGCAATGTGGACACATCCAATTTTTTGAAAGAAAACAGAGGTGTTTTTTGCAAAGTGCCTACCTGTAGATTTTGACCTCTAGCTCAGCCGGCACCTAGGGAAACCTACCAAACCTGTGCATTTCTGAAAACTAGAGACCTAGGGGAATTCAAGATGGGGTGACTTGTGGGGCTCGGACCAGGTTCTGTTACCCAGAATCCTTTGCAAACCCCAAAATTTGGCTAAAAAAAACACATGTTCCTCACATTTCTGTGGCAGAAAGTTCTGGAATCTGAGAGGAGCCACAAATTTCCTTCCACCCAGCGTTCCCCCAAGTCTCCCGATAAAAATGATACCTTACTTGTGTGGGTAGGCCTAGCACCCGTGACAGGAAATGCCCCAAAGCGCAACGTGGACACATCCAATTTTTTGAAAGAAAACAGAGGTGTTTTTTGCAAAGTGCCTACCTGTAGATTTTGGCCTCTAGCTCAGCCGGCATCTAGGGAAACCTACAAAACCTGTGCATTTCTGAAAACTAGAGACCTAGGGGAATTCAAGATGGGGTGACTTGTGGGGCTCGGACCAGGTTCTGTTACCCAGATTCCTTTGCAAACCTCAAAATTTGGCTAAAAAAACACATGTTCCTCACATTTCTGTGGCAGAAAGTTCTGGAATCTGAGAGGAGCCACAAATTTCCTTCCACCCAGCGTTCCCCCAAGTCTCCCGATGAAAATGATACCTCACTTGTGTGGGTAGGCCTAGCGCCCGCAACAGGAAATGCACCAAAGCGCAACGTGGACACATCCAATTTTTTGAAAGAAAACAGAGGTGTTTTTTGCAAAGTGCCTACCTGTAGATTTTGGCCTCTAGCTCAGTCGGCACCTAGGGAAACCTACCAGAATCCTTTGCAAACCAAAAAATTTGGCTAAAAAAACACATGTTCCTCACATTTCTGTGGCAGAAAGTTCTGGAATCTGAGAGGAGCCACGAATTTCCTTCCACGCAGCGTTCCCCCAAGTCCCCCATAAAAATGATACCTCACTTGTGTGGGTAGGCCTACCGCCCGCAACAGGAAATGCCCCAAAGCGCAACGTGGACACATCCAATTTTTTTAAAGAAAACAGAGGTGTTTTTTGCAAAGTGCCTACCTGTAGATTTTGGCCTCTAGCTCAGCCGGCACCTAGGGAAACCTACCAAACCTGTGCATTTCTGAAAACTAGAGACCTAGGGGAATCCAAGATGGGGTGACTTGTGGGGCTCGGACCAGGTTCTGTTACCCAGAATCCTTTGCAAACCTCAAAATTTGGCGAAGAAAATACATGTTCCTCACATTTCTGTTGCAGAAAGTTCTGGAATCTGAGAGGAGCCACAAATTTCCTTCCACCCAGCGTTCCCCCAAGTCTCCCGATAAAAATTATACCTCACTTGTGTGGGTAGGCCTACCGCCTGCAACAGGAATTGCCCCAAAGCGCAATGTGGACACATCCAATTTTTTTAAAGAAAACCGAGGTGTTTTTTGCAAAGTGCCTACCTGTAGATTTTGGCCTCTAGCTCAGCTGGCACCTAGGGAAACCTACCAAACCTGTGTATTTCTGAAAACTAGAGACCTAGGGGAATTCAAGATGGGGTGACTTGTGGGGCTCGGACCAGGTTCTGTTACCCAGAATCCTTTGCAAACCTCAAAATTTGGCTAAAAAAACACATGTTCCTCATATTTCTGTGGCAGAAAGTTCTGGAATCTGAGAGGAGCCACAAATTTCCTTCCACCCAGCGTTCCCCCAAGTCTCCCGATGAAAATGATACCTCACTTGTGTGGGTAGGCCTAGCGCCCGCAATAGGAAATGCACCAAAGCGCAACGTGGACACATCCAATTTTTTGAAAGAAAACAGAGGTGTTTTTTGCAAAGTGCCTACCTGTAGATTTTGGCCTCTAGCTCAGTCGGCACCTAGGGAAACCTACCAGAATCCTTTGCAAACCAAAAAATTTGGCTAAAAAAACACATGTTCCTCACATTTCTGTGGCAGAAAGTTCTGGAATCTGAGAGGAGCCACGAATTTCCTTCCACGCAGCGTTCCCCCAAGTCCCCCATAAAAATGATACCTCACTTGTGTGGGTAGGCCTACCGCCCGCAACAGGAAATGCCCCAAAGCGCAACGTGGACACATCCAATTTTTTTAAAGAAAACAGAGGTGTTTTTTGCAAAGTGCCTACCTGTAGATTTTGGCCTCTAGCTCAGCCGGCACCTAGGGAAACCTACCAAACCTGTGCATTTCTGAAAACTAGAGACCTAGGGGAATCCAAGATGGGGTGACTTGTGGGGCTCGGACCAGGTTCTGTTACCCAGAATCCTTTGCAAACCTCAAAATTTGGCTAAAAAAACACATGTTCCTGACATTTCTGTGGCAGAAAGTTCTGGAATCTGAGAGGAGCCACAAATTTCCTTCCACCCAGCGTTCCCCCAGGTCTCCCGATAAAAATGATACCTCACTTGTGTGGGTAGGCCTAGCGCCCGCAACAGGAATTGCCCCAAAGCGCAATGTGGACACATCCAATTTTTTTAAAGAAAACAGAGGTGTTTTTTGCAAAGTGCCTACCTGTAGATTTTGGCCTCTAGCTCAGCCGGCACCTAGGGAAACCTAACAAACCTGTGCATTTCTGAAAACTAGAGACCTAGGGGAATCCAAGATGGGGTGACTTGTGGGGCTCGGACCAGGTTCTGTTACCCAGAATCCTTTGCAAACCTCAAAATTTGGCTAAAAAAACACATGTTCTTCACATTTCTGTGGCAGAAAGTTCTGGAATCTGAGAGGAGCCACAAATTTCCTTCCACCCAGCGTTCCCAAAAGTCTCCCGATAAAAATGATACCTCACTTGTGTGGGTAGGCCTAGCGCCCGTGACAGGAAATGCCCCAAAGCGCAATGTGGACACATCCAATTTTTTGAAAGAAAACAGAGGTGTTTTTTGCAAAGTGCCTACCTGTAGATTTTGACCTCTAGCTCAGCCGGCACCTAGGGAAACCTACCAAACCTGTGCATTTCTGAAAACTAGAGACCTAGGGGAATTCAAGATGGGGTGACTTGTGGGGCTCGGACCAGGTTCTGTTACCCAGAATCCTTTGCAAACCCCAAAACTTGGCTAACAAAACACATGTTCCTCACATTTCTGTGGCAGAAAGTTCTGGAATCTGAGAGGAGCCCCAAATTTCCTTCCGCCCAGCCTTCCCCCAAGTCTCCCGATAAAAATGATATCTCACTTGTGTGGGTAGGCCTAGCGCCCGCAACAGGAATTGCCCCAAAGCGCAATGTGGACACATCCAATTTTTTGAAAGAAAACAGAGGTGTTTTTTGCAAAGTGCCTACCTGTAGATTTTGGCCTCTAGCTCAGCCGGCACCTAGGGAAACCTACCAAACCTGTGCATTTCTGAAAATTAGAGACCTAGGGGAATCCAAGATGGGGTGACTTGTGGGGCTCGGACCAGGTTCTGTTACCCAGAATCCTTTGCAAACCCCAAAATTTGGCTAAAAAAAACACATGTTCCTCACATTTCTGTGGCAGAAAGTTCTGGAATCTGAGAGGAGCCACAAATTTCCTTCCACCCAGCGTTCCCCCAAGTCTCCCGATAAAAATGATACCTTACTTGTGTGGGTAGGCCTAGCACCCGTGACAGGAAATGCCCCAAAGCGCAACGTGGACACATCCAATTTTTTGAAAGAAAACAGAGGTGTTTTTTGCAAAGTGCCTACCTGTAGATTTTGGCCTCTAGCTCAGCCGGCATCTAGGGAAACCTACAAAACCTGTGCATTTCTGAAAACTAGAGACCTAGGGGAATTCAAGATGGGGTGACTTGTGGGGCTCGGACCAGGTTCTGTTACCCAGATTCCTTTGCAAACCTCAAAATTTGGCTAAAAAAACACATGTTCCTCACATTTCTGTGGCAGAAAGTTCTGGAATCTGAGAGGAGCCACAAATTTCCTTCCACCCAGCGTTCCCCCAAGTCTCCCGATGAAAATGATACCTCACTTGTGTGGGTAGGCCTAGCGCCCGCAACAGGAAATGCACCAAAGCGCAACGTGGACACATCCAATTTTTTGAAAGAAAACAGAGGTGTTTTTTGCAAAGTGCCTACCTGTAGATTTTGGCCTCTAGCTCAGTCGGCACCTAGGGAAACCTACCAGAATCCTTTGCAAACCAAAAAATTTGGCTAAAAAAACACATGTTCCTCACATTTCTGTGGCAGAAAGTTCTGGAATCTGAGAGGAGCCACGAATTTCCTTCCACGCAGCGTTCCCCCAAGTCCCCCATAAAAATGATACCTCACTTGTGTGGGTAGGCCTACCGCCCGCAACAGGAAATGCCCCAAAGCGCAACGTGGACACATCCAATTTTTTTAAAGAAAACAGAGGTGATTTTTGCAAAGTGCCTACCTGTAGATTTTGGCCTCTAGCTCAGCCGGCACCTAGGGAAACCTACCAAACCTGTGCATTTCTGAAAACTAGAGACCTAGGGGAATCCAAGATGGGGTGACTTGTGGGGCTCGGACCAGGTTCTGTTACCCAGAATCCTTTGCAAACCTCAAAATTTGGCTAAAAAAACACATGTTCCTCACATTTCTGTGGCAGAAAGTTCTGGAATCTGAGAGGAGCCACAAATTTCCTTCCACCCAGCGTTTCCCCAAGTCTCCCGCTAAAAACGATACCTCACTTGTGTGGGTAGGCCTAGCGCCCACGACAGGAAATGCCCCAAAGAGCAACATGGACACATCCAATTTTTTGAAAGAAAACAGAGGTGTTTTTTGCAAAGTGCCTACCTGTAGATTTTTGCCTCTAGCTCAGCCGGAACCTAGGGAAACCTACCAAACCTGTGCATTTCTGAAAACTAGAGACCTAGGGGAATTCAAGATGGGGTGACTTGTGGGGCTCGGACCAGGTTCTGTTTCCCAGAATCATTTGCAAACCTCAACATTTGGCGAAAAAAACACATGTTCCTCACATTTCTGTGGCATAAAGTTCTGGAATCTGAGAGGAGCCCCAAATTTCCTTCCGCCCAGCCTTCCCCCAAGTCTCCCGATAAAAATGATATCTCACTTGTGTGGGTAGGCCTAGCGCCCGCAACAGGAATTGCCCCAAAGCGCAATGTGGACACATCCAATTTTTTGAAAGAAAACAGAGGTGTTTTTTGCAAAGTGCCTACCTGTAGATTTTGGCCTCTAGCTCAGCCGGCACCTAGGGAAACCTTCCAAACCTGTGCATTTCTGAAAATTAGAGACCTAGGGGAATCCAAGATGGGGTGACTTGTGGGGCTCGGACCAGGTTCTGTTACCCAGAATCCTTTGCAAACCCCAAAATTTGGCTAAAAAAAACACATGTTCCTCACATTTCTGTGGCAGAAAGTTCTGGAATCTGAGAGGAGCCACAAATTTCCTTCCACCCAGCGTTCCCCCAAGTCTCCCGATAAAAATGATACCTTACTTGTGTGGGTAGGCCTAGCACCCGTGACAGGAAATGCCCCAAAGCGCAACGTGGACACATCCAATTTTTTGAAAGAAAACAGAGGTGTTTTTTGCAAAGTGCCTACCTGTAGATTTTGGCCTCTAGCTCAGCCGGCATCTAGGGAAACCTACCAAACCTGTGCATTTCTGAAAACTAGAGACCTAGGGGAATTCAAGATGGGGTGACTTGTGGGGCTCGGACCAGGTTCTGTTACCCAGATTCCTTTGCAAACCTCAAAATTTGGCTAAAAAAACACATGTTCCTAACATTTCTGTGGCAGAAAGTTCTGGAATCTGAGAGGAGCCACAAATTTTCTTCCACCCAGCGTTCCCCCAAGTCTCCCGATAAAAATGATACCTCATTTGTGTGGGTAGGCCTAGCGCCCGCAACAGGAAATACCCCAAGGCGCAACGTGGACACATCCAATTTTTTGAAAGAAAACAGAGGTGTTTTTTGCAAAGTGCCTACCTGTAGATTTTGGCCTCTAGCTCAGCCGGCACCTAGGGAAACCTACCAAACCTGTGCATTTCTGAAAACTAGAGACCTAGGGGAATCCAAGATGGGGTGACTTGTGGGGCTCGGACCAGGTTCTGTTACCCAGAATCCTTTGCAAACCTCAAAATTTGGATAAAAAAACACATGTTCCTCACATTTCTGTGGCAGAAAGTTCTGGAATCTGAGAGGAGCCACAAATTTCCTTCCACCCAGCGTTCCCCCAAGTCTCCCGATAAAAATGATACCTCACTTGTGTGGGTAGGCCTTCTGCCCGCAACAGGAAATGCCCCAAAGCGCAACGTGGACACATCCAATTTGTTGAAAGAAAACAGAGGTGTTTTTTGCAAAGTGCCTACATGTAGATTTTGGCCTCTAGCTCAGCCGGCACCTAGGGAAACCTACCAAACCTGTGCATTTCTGAAAACTAGAGACCTAGGGGAATCCAAGATGGGGTGACTTGTGGGGCTCGGACCAGGTTCTGTTACCCAGAATCCTTTGCAAACCTCAAAATTTGGCTAAAAAAACACATGTTCCTCACATTTCTGTGGCAGAAAGTTCTGGAATCTGAGAGGAGCCACAAATTTCCTTCCACCCAGTGTTCCCCCAAGTCTCCCGCTAAAAACGATACCTCACTTGTGTGGGTAGGCCTAGCGCCCGCAACAGGAGATGCCCCAAAGCGCAACGTGGACACATCCAATTTTTTTAAAGAAAACCGAGGTGTTTTTTGCAAAGTGCCTACCTGTAGATTTTGGCCTCTAGCTCAGCCGGCACCTACGGAAACCTACCAAACCTGTGCATTTCTGAAAACTAGAGACCTAGGGGAATTCAAGATGGGGTGACTTGTGGGGCTCGGACCAGGTTCTGTTACCCAGAATCCTTTGCAAACCTCAACATTTGGCGAAAAAAACACATGTTCCTCACATTTCTGTGGCAGAAAGTTCTGGAATCTGAGAGGAGCCCCAAATTTTCTTCCGCCCAGCCTTCCCCCAAGTCTCCCGATAAAAATGATATCTCACTTGTGTGGGTAGGCCTAGCGCCCGCAACAGGAATTGCCCCAAAGCGCAATGTGGACACATCCAATTTTTTGAAAGAAAACAGAGGTGTTTTTTGCAAAGTGCCTACCTGTAGATTTTGGCCTCTAGCTCAGCCGGCACCTAGGGAAACCTACCAAACCTGTGCATTTCTGAAAATTAGAGACCTAGGGGAATCCAAGATGGGGTGACTTGTGGGGCTCGGACCAGGTTCTGTTACCCAGAATCCTTTGCAAACCCCAAAATTTGGCTAAAAAAAACACATGTTCCTCACATTTCTGTGGCAGAAAGTTCTGGAATCTGAGAGGAGCCACAAATTTCCTTCCACCCAGCGTTCCCCCAAGTCTCCCGATAAAAATGATACCTTACTTGTGTGGGTAGGCCTAGCACCCGTGACAGGAAATGCCCCAAAGCGCAACGTGGACACATCCAATTTTTTGAAAGAAAACAGAGGTGTTTTTTGCAAAGTGCCTACCTGTAGATTTTGGCCTCTAGCTCAGCCGGCATCTAGGGAAACCTACCAAACCTGTGCATTTCTGAAAACTAGAGACCTAGGGGAATTCAAGATGGGGTGACTTGTGGGGCTCGGACCAGGTTCTGTTACCCAGATTCCTTTGCAAACCTCAAAATTTGGCTAAAAAAACACATGTTCCTAACATTTCTGTGGCAGAAAGTTCTGGAATCTGAGAGGAGCCACAAATTTTCTTCCACCCAGCGTTCCCCCAAGTCTCCCGATAAAAATGATACCTCATTTGTGTGGGTAGGCCTAGCGCCCGCAACAGGAAATACCCCAAGGCGCAACGTGGACACATCCAATTTTTTGAAAGAAAACAGAGGTGTTTTTTGCAAAGTGCCTACCTGTAGATTTTGGCCTCTAGCTCAGCCGGCACCTAGGGAAACCTACCAAACCTGTGCATTTCTGAAAACTAGAGACCTAGGGGAATCCAAGATGGGGTGACTTGTGGGGCTCGGACCAGGTTCTGTTACCCAGAATCCTTTGCAAACCTCAAAATTTGGATAAAAAAACACATGTTCCTCACATTTCTGTGGCAGAAAGTTCTGGAATCTGAGAGGAGCCACAAATTTCCTTCCACCCAGCGTTCCCCCAAGTCTCCCGATAAAAATGATACCTCACTTGTGTGGGTAGGCCTTCTGCCCGCAACAGGAAATGCCCCAAAGCGCAACGTGGACACATCCAATTTGTTGAAAGAAAACAGAGGTGTTTTTTGCAAAGTGCCTACATGTAGATTTTGGCCTCTAGCTCAGCCGGCACCTAGGGAAACCTACCAAACCTGTGCATTTCTGAAAACTAGAGACCTAGGGGAATCCAAGATGGGGTGACTTGTGGGGCTCGGACCAGGTTCTGTTACCCAGAATCCTTTGCAAACCTCAAAATTTGGCTAAAAAAACACATGTTCCTCACATTTCTGTGGCAGAAAGTTCTGGAATCTGAGAGGAGCCACAAATTTCCTTCCACCCAGTGTTCCCCCAAGTCTCCCGCTAAAAACGATACCTCACTTGTGTGGGTAGGCCTAGCGCCCGCAACAGGAAATGCCCCAAAGCGCAACGTGGACACATCCAATTTTTTGAAAGAAAACCGAGGTGTTTTTTGCAAAGTGCCTACCTGTAGATTTTGGCCTCTAGCTCAGCCGGCACCTACGGAAACCTACCAAACCTGTGCATTTCTGAAAACTAGAGACCTAGGGGAATTCAAGATGGGGTGACTTGTGGGGCTCGGACCAGGTTCTGTTACCCAGAATCCTTTGCAAACCTCAAAATTTGGTGAAAAAAACACATGTTCCTTACATTTCTGTGGCAGAAAGTTCTGGAATCTGAGAGGAGCCAGACATTTCCTTCCACCCAGCGTTCCCCCAAGTCTCCCGATAAAAATGATACCTCACTTGTGTGGGTAGGCCTTGCGCCCGCAACACGAAATGCCCCAAAACACAACGTGGACACATCCAATTTTTTTAAAGAAAACCGAGGTGTTTTTTGCAAAGCGCCTACCTGTAGATTTTGGCCTCTAGCTCAGCCGGCACCTAGGGAAACCTACCAAACCTGTGTATTTCTGAAAACTAGAGACCTAGGGGAATTCAAGATGGGGTGACTTGTGGGGCTCGGACCAGGTTCTGTTTCCCAGAATCCTTTGCAAACCTCAAAATTTGGCTAAAAAAACACATGTTCCTCACATTTCTGTGGCAGAAAGTTCTGGAATCTGAGAGGAGCCACAAATTTCCTTCCACCCAGTGTTCCCCCAAGTCTCCCGATAAAAATGATACCTCACTTGTGTGGGTAGGCCTAGCGCCCGTGACAGGAAATGCCCCAAAGCGCAACGTGGACATATCCAATTTTTTGAAAGAAAACAGAGGTGTTTTTTGCAAAGTGCCTACCTGTAGATTTTGGCCTCTAGCTCAGCCGGAACCTAGGGAAACCTACCAAACCTGTGCATTTCTGAAAACTAGAGACCTAGGGGAATTCAAGATGGGGTGACTTGTGGGGCTCGGACCAGGTTCTGTTTCCCAGAATCATTTGCAAACCTCAAAATTTGGTGAAAAAAACACATGTTCCTCTCATTTCTGTGGCAGAAAGTTCTGGAATCTGAGAGGAGCCACAAATTTCCTTCCACCCAGCGTTCCCCCAAGTCTCCCGATAAAAATGATATCTCACTTGTGTGGGTAGGCCTAGCGCCCGCAACAGGAATTGCCCCAAAGCGCAATGTGGACACATCCAATTTTTTGATTGAAAACAGAGGTGTTTTTTGCAAAGTGCCTACCTGTAGATTTTGGCCTCTAGCTCAGCCGGCACCTAGGGGAACCTACCAAACCTGTGCATTTCTGAAAATTAGAGACCCAGGGGAATCCAAGATGGGGTGGCTTGTGGGGCTCGGACCAGGTTCTGTTACCCAGAATCCTTTGCAAACCCCAAAATTTGGCTAAAAAAAACACATGTTCCTCACATTTCTGTGGCAGAAAGTTCTGGAATCTGAGAGGAGCCACAAATTTCCTTCCACCCAGCGTTCCCCCAAGTCTCCCGATAAAAATGATACCTTACTTGTGTGGGTAGGCCTAGCACCCGTGACAGGAAATGCCCCAAAGCGCAACGTGGACACATCCAATTTTTTGAAAGAAAACAGAGGTGTTTTTTGCAAAGTGCCTACCTGTAGATTTTGGCCTCTAGCTCAGCCGGCACCTATTGAAACCTACCAAACCTGTGCATTTCTGAAAACTAGAGACCTAGGGGAATCCAAGATGGGGTGACTTGTGGGGCTCGGACCAGGTTCTGTTACCCAGAATCCTTTGCAAACCTCAAAATTTGGCTAAAAAAACACATGTTCTTCACATTTCTGTGGCAGAAAGTTCTGGAATCTGAGAGGAGCCACAAATTTCCTTCCACCCAGCGTTCCCCCAAGTCTCCCGATAAAAATGATACCTCACTTGTGTGGGTAGGCCTAGCGCCCGTGACAGGAAATGCCCCAAAGCGCAACGTGGACACATCCAATTTTTTGAAAGAAAACCGAGGTGTTTTTTGCAAAGTGCCTACCTGTAGATTTTGGCCTCTAGCTCAGCCGGAACCTAGGGAAACCTACCAAACCTGTGCATTTCTGAAAACTAGAGACCTAGGGGAATTCAAGATGGGGTGACTTGTGGGGCTCGGACCAGGTTCTGTTTCCCAGAATCATTTGCAAACCTCAAAATTTGGCGAAAAAAACACATGTTCCTCTCATTTCTGTGGCAGAAAGTTCTGGAATCTGAGAGGAGCCACAAATTTCCTTCCACCCAGCGTTCCCCCAAGTCTCCCGATAAAAATGATATCTCACTTGTGTGGGTAGGCCTAGCGCCCGCAACAGGAATTGCCCCAAAGCGCAATGTGGACACATCCAATTTTTTGATTGAAAACAGAGGTGTTTTTTGCAAAGTGCCTACCTGTAGATTTTGGCCTCTAGCTCAGCCGGCACCTAGGGGAACCTACCAAACCTGTGCATTTCTGAAAATTAGAGACCCAGGGGAATCCAAGATGGGGTGGCTTGTGGGGCTCGGACCAGGTTCTGTTACCCAGAATCCTTTGCAAACCCCAAAATTTGGCTAAAAAAAACACATGTTCCTCACATTTCTGTGGCAGAAAGTTCTGGAATCTGAGAGGAGCCACAAATTTCCTTCCACCCAGCGTTCCCCCAAGTCTCCCGATAAAAATGATACCTTACTTGTGTGGGTAGGCCTAGCACCCGTGACAGGAAATGCCCCAAAGCGCAACGTGGACACATCCAATTTTTTTAAAGAAAACAGAGGTGTTTTTTGCAAAGTGCCTACCTGTAGATTTTGGCCTCTAGCTCAGCCGGAACCTAGGGAAACCTACCAAACCTGTGCATTTCTGAAAACTAGAGACCTAGGGGAATTCAAGATGGGGTGACTTGTGGGGCTCGGACCAGGTTCTGTTTCCCAGAATCATATGCAAACCTCAAAATTTGGCGAAAAAAACACATGTTCCTCACATTTCTGTGGCAGAAAGTTCTGGAATCTGAGAGGAGCCCCAAATTTCCTTCCACCCAGCGTTCCCCCAAGTCTCCCGATAAAAATGATATCTCACTTGTGTGGGTAGGCCTAGCGCCCGCAACAGGAATTGCCCCAAAGCGCAATGTGGACACATCCAATTTTTTGATTGAAAACAGAGGTGTTTTTTGCAAAGTGCCTACCTGTAGATTTTGGCCTCTAGCTCAGCCGGCACCTAGGGAAACCTACCAAACCTGTGCATTTCTGAAAATTAGAGACCTAGGGGAATCCAAGATGGGGTGGCTTGTGGGGCTCGGACCAGGTTCTGTTACCCAGAATCCTTTGAAAACCCCAAAATTTGGCTAAAAAAAACACATGTTCCTCACATTTCTGTGGCAGAAAGTTCTGGAATCTGAGAGGAGCCACAAATTTCCTTCCACCCAGCGTTCCCCCAAGTCTCCCGATAAAAATGATACCTTACTTGTGTGGGTAGGCCTAGCACCCGTGACAGGAAATGCCCCAAAGCGCAACGTGGACACATCCAATTTTTTGAAAGAAAACAGAGGTGTTTTTTGCAAAGTGCCTACCTGTAGATTTTGGCCTCTAGCTCAGCCGGCACCTATTGAAACCTACCAAACCTGTGCATTTCTGAAAACTAGAGACCTAGGGGAATCCAAGATGGGGTGACTTGTGGGGCTCGGACCAGGTTCTGTTACCCAGAATCCTTTGCAAACCTCAAAATTTGGCTAAAAAAACACATGTTCTTCACATTTCTGTGGCAGAAAGTTCTGGAATCTGAGAGGAGCCACAAATTTCCTTCCACCCAGCGTTCCCCCAAGTCTCCCGATAAAAATGATACCTCACTTGTGTGGGTAGGCCTAGCGCCCGTGACAGGAAATGCCCCAAAGCGCAACGTGGACACATCCAATTTTTTGAAAGAAAACCGAGGTGTTTTTTGCAAAGTGCCTACCTGTAGATTTTGGCCTCTAGCTCAGCCGGCACCTATTGAAACCTACCAAACCTGTGCATTTCTGAAAACTAGAGACCTAGGGGAATTCAAGATGGGGTGACTTGTGGGGCTCGGACCCGGTTCTGTTACACAGAATCCTTTGCAAACCTCAAAATTTGGCTAAAAAAACACATGTTCCTCACATTTCTGTGGCAGAAAGTTCTGGAATCTGAGAGGAGCCACAAATTTTCTTTCACCCAGCGTTCCCCCAAGTCTCCCGATAAAAATGATACCTCACTTGTGTGGGTAGGCCTACCGCCCGCAACAGGAAATGCCCCAAAGCGCAACGTGGACACATCCAATTTTTTGAAAGAAAACAGAGGTGTTTTTTGCAAAGTGCCTACCTGTAGATTTTGGCCTCTAGCTCAGCCGGCACCTAGGGAAACCTACCAAACCTGTGCATTTCTGAAAACTAGAGACCTAGGGGAATCCAAGATGGGGTGACTTGTGGGGCTCGGACCAGGTTCTGTTACCCAGAATCCTTTGCAAACCTCAAAATTTGGCTAAAAAAACACATGTTCCTCACATTTCTGTGGCAGAAAGTTCTGGAATCTGAGAGGAGCCACAAATTTCCTTCCATCCAGCGTTCCCCCAAGTCTCCCGCTAAAAACGATACCTCACTTGTCTGGGTAGTCCTAGCGCCCGAAACAGGAAATGCCCCAAATCGCAACGTGGACACATCCAATTTTTTGAAAGAAAACAGAGGTGTGTTTTTGCAAAGTGCCTACCTGTAGATTTTGGCCTCTAGCTCAGCCGGCACCTAGGGAAACCTACCAAACCTGTGCATTTCTAAAAACTAGAGACCTAGGGAATTCAAGATGGGGTGACTTGTGGAGCTCGGACCAGGTTCTGTTACCCAGAATCCTTTGCAAACCTCAAAATTTGCCAAAAAAAAACACATGTTCCTCACATTTCTGTGGCAGAAAGTTCTGGAATCTGAGAGGAGCCACAAATATCCTTCCACCAAGCGTTCCCCCAAGTCTCCCGATAAAAATGATACCTTACTTGTGTGGGTAGGCCTAGCACCCGTGACAGGAAATGCCCCAAAGCGCAACGTGGACACATCCAATTTTTTGAAAGAAAACAGAGGTGTTTTTTGCAAAGTGCCTACCTGTAGATTTTGGCCTCTAGCTCAGCCGGCACCTATTGAAACCTACCAAACCTGTGCATTTCTGAAAACTAGAGACCTAGGGGAATCCAAGATGGGGTGACTTGTGGGGCTCGGACCAGGTTCTGTTACCCAGAATCCTTTGCAAACCTCAAAATTTGGCTAAAAAAACACATGTTCTTCACATTTCTGTGGCAGAAAGTTCTGGAATCTGAGAGGAGCCACAAATTTCCTTCCACCCAGCGTTCCCCCAAGTCTCCCGATAAAAATGATACCTCACTTGTGTGGGTAGGCCTAGCGCCCGTGACAGGAAATGCCCCAAAGCGCAACGTGGACACATCCAATTTTTTGAAAGAAAACCGAGGTGTTTTTTGCAAAGTGCCTACCTGTAGATTTTGGCCTCTAGCTCAGCCGGCACCTATTGAAACCTACCAAACCTGTGCATTTCTGAAAACTAGAGACCTAGGGGAATTCAAGATGGGGTGACTTGTGGGGCTCGGACCAGGTTCTGTTACCCAGAATCCTTTGCAAACCTCAAAATTTGGTGAAAAAAACACATGTTCCTCACATTTCTGTGGCAGAAAGTTCTGGAATCTGAGAGGAGCCACAAATTTCCTTCCACCCAGTGTTCCCCCAAGTCTCCCGATAAAAATGATACCTCACTTGTGTGGGTAGGCCTACCGCCCGCAACAGGAATTGCCCCAAAGCGCAATGTGGACACATCCAATTTTTTGAAAGAAAACAGAGGTGTTTTTTGCAAAGTGCCTCCCTGTAGATTTTGGCCTCTAGCTCAGCCGGCACCTAGGGAAACCTACCAAACCTGTGCATTTCTGAAAACTAGAGACCTAGGGGAATTCAAGATGGGGTGACTTGTGGGGCTCGGACCCGGTTCTGTTACACAGAATCCTTTGCAAACCTCAAAATTTGGCTAAAAAAACACATGTTCCTCACATTTCTGTGGCAGAAAGTTCTGGAATCTGAGAGGAGCCACAAATTTTCTTTCACCCAGCGTTCCCCCAAGTCTCCCGATAAAAATGATACCTCACTTGTGTGGGTAGGCCTACCGCCCGCAACAGGAAATGCCCCAAAGCGCAACGTGGACACATCAAATTTTTTGAAAGAAAACAGAGGTGTTTTTTGCAAAGTGCCTACCTGTAGATTTTGGCCTCTAGCTCAGCCGGCACCTAGGGAAACCTACCAAACCTGTGCATTTCTGAAAACTAGAGACCTAGGGGAATCCAAGATGGGGTGACTTGTGGGGCTCGGACCAGGTTCTGTTACCCAGAATCCTTTGCAAACCTCAAAATTTGGCTAAAAAAACACATGTTCCTCACATTTCTGTGGCAGAAAGTTCTGGAATCTGAGAGGAGCCACAAATTTCCTTCCATCCAGCGTTCCCCCAAGTCTCCCGCTAAAAACGATACCTCACTTGTGTGGGTAGTCCTAGCGCCCGAAACAGGAAATGCCCCAAATCGCAACGTGGACACATCCAATTTTTTGAAAGAAAACAGAGGTGTGTTTTTGCAAAGTGCCTACCTGTAGATTTTGGCCTCTAGCTCAGCCGGCACCTAGGGAAACCTACCAAACCTGTGCATTTCTAAAAACTAGAGACCTAGGGAATTCAAGATGGGGTGACTTGTGGAGCTCGGACCAGGTTCTGTTACCCAGAATCCTTTGCAAACCTCAAAATTTGGCAAAAAAAAACACATGTTCCTCACATTTCTGTGGCAGAAAGTTCTGGAATCTGAGAGGAGCCACAAATATCCTTCCACCCAGCGTTCCCCCAAGTCTCCCGATAAAAATGATACCTCACTTGTGTGGGTAGGCCTAGCGCCCGCAACAGGAATTGCCCGAAAGCGCAATGTGGACACATCCAATTTTTTGAAAGAAAACAGAGGTGTTTTTTGCAAAGTGCCTACCTGTAGATTTTGGCCTCTAGCTCAGCCGGCACCTATGGAATCCTACCAAACCTGTGCATTTCTGAAAACTAGAGACCTAGAGGAATCCAAGATGGGGTAACTTGTGGGGCTCGGACCAGGTTCTGTTACCCAGAATCCTTTGCAAACCTCAAAATTTGGCTAAAAAAACACATGTTCCTCACATTTCTGTGGCAGAAAGTTCTGGAATCTGAGAGGAGCCACAAATTTCCTTCCACCCAGCGTTCCCCCAAGTGTCCCGATAAAAATGATACCTCACTTGTGTGGGTAGGCCTTGCGCCCGCAACAGGAAATGCCCCAAAACACAACGTGGACACATCCAATTTTTTCAAAGAAAACCGAGATGTTTTTTGCAAAGTGCCTACCTGTAGATTTTGGCCTCTAGCTCAGCCGGCATCTAGGGAAACCTGCCAAACCTGTGCATTTCTGAAAACTAGAGACCTAGGGGAATTCAAGATGGGGTGACTTGTGGGGCTCGGACCAGGTTCTGTTACCTAGAATCCTTTGCAAACCTCAAAATTTGGCTAAAAAAACACATGTTCCTCACATTTCTGTGGCAGAAAGTTCTGGAATCTGAGAGGAGCCACACATTTTCTTCCACCCAGCGTTCCCCCAAGTCTCCCGATAAAAATTATACCTCACTTGTGTGGGTAGGCCTGGCGCCCGCAACAGGAAATGCCCCAAAGCGCAACTTGGACACATCCAATTTTTTGAAAGAAAACAGAGGTTTTTTTTGCAAAGTGCCTACCTGTAGATTTTGGCCTCTAGCTCAGCCGGAATCTAGGGAAACCTACCAAACCTGTGTATTTCTGAAAACTAGAGACCTAGGGGAATTCAAGAAGGGGTGACTTGTGGGGCTCGGACCAGGTTCTGTAACCCAGAATCCTTTGCAAACCTCAAAATTTGGCTGAAAAAACACATGTTCCTCACATTTCTGTGGCAGAAAGTTCTGGAATCTGAGAGGAGCCACAAATTTCCTTCCACCCAGCGTTCCCCCAAGTGTCCCGATAAAAATGATACCTCACTTGTGTGGGTAGGCCTTGCGCCCGCAACAGGAAATGCCCCAAAACACAACGTGGACACATCCAATTTTTTGAAAGAAAACAGAGGTATTTTTTGCAAAGTGCCTACCTGTAGATTTTGGCCTCTAGCTCAGCCGGAACCTAGGGAAACCTACCAAACCTGTGCATTTCTGAAAACTAGAGACCTAGGGGAATCCAAGATGGGGTGACTTGTGGGGCTTGGACCAGGTTCTGTTACCCAGAATCCTTTGCAAACCTCAAAATTTGGCTAAAAAAAACACATGTTCCTAACATTTCTGTGGCAGAAAGTTCTGGAATCTGAGAGGAGCCACAAATTTCCTTCCACCCAGCGTTCCCCCAAGTCTCCCGATAAAAATGATACCTTACTTGTGTGGGTAGGCCTAGCACCCGTGACAGGAAATGCCCCAAAGCGCAACGTGGACACATCCAATTTTTTGAAAGAAAACAGAGGTGTTTTTTGCAAAGTGCCTACCTGTAGATTTTGGCCTCTAGCTCAGCCGGAACCTAGGGAAACCTACCAAACCTGTGCATTTCTGAAAACTAGAGACCTAGGGGAATTCAAGATGGGGTGACTTGTGGGGCTCGGACCAGGTTCTGTTTCCCAGAATCATTTGCAAACCTCAAAATTTGGCGAAAAAAACACATGTTCCTCACATTTCTGTGGCAGAAAGTTCTGGAATCTGAGAGGAGCCCCAAATTTCCTTCCACCCAGCGTTCCCCCAAGTCTCCCGATAAAAATGATATCTCACTTGTGTGGGTAGGCCTAGCGCCCGCAACAGGAATTGCCCCAAAGCGCAATGTGGACACATCCAATTTTTTGATTGAAAACAGAGGTGTTTTTTGCAAAGTGCCTACCTGTAGATTTTGGCCTCTAGCTCAGCCGGCACCTAGGGAAACCTACCAAACCTGTGCATTTCTGAAAATTAGAGACCTAGGGGAATCCAAGATGGGGTGGCTTGTGGGGCTCGGACCAGGTTCTGTTACCCAGAATCCTTTGCAAACCCCAAAATTTGGCTAAAAAAAACACATGTTCCTCACATTTCTGTGGCAGAAAGTTCTGGAATCTGAGAGGAGCCACAAATTTCCTTCCACCCAGCGTTCCCCCAAGTCTCCCGATAAAAATGATACCTTACTTGTGTGGGTAGGCCTAGCACCCGTGACAGGAAATGCCCCAAAGCGCAACGTGGACACATCCAATTTTTTGAAACAAAACAGAGGTGTTTTTTGCAAAGTGCCTACCTGTAGATTTTGGCCTCTAGCTCAGCTGGCACCTACTGAAACCTACCAAACCTGTGCATTTCTGAAAACTAGAGACCTAGGGGAATCCAAGATGGGGTGACTTGTGGGGCTCGGACCAGGTTCTGTTACCCAGAATCCTTTGCAAACCTCAAAATTTGGCTAAAAAAACACATGTTCTTCACATTTCTGTGGCAGAAAGTTCTGGAATCTGAGAGGAGCCACAAATTTCCTTCCACCCAGCGTTCCCCCAAGTCTCCCGATAAAAATGATACCTCACTTGTGTGGGTAGGCCTAGCGCCCGTGACAGGAAATGCCCCAAAGCGCAACGTGGACACATCCAATTTTTTGAAAGAAAACCGAGGTGTTTTTTGCAAAGTGCCTACCTGTAGATTTTGGCCTCTAGCTCAGCCGGCACCTATTGAAACCTACCAAACCTGTGCATTTCTGAAAACTAGAGACCTAGGGGAATTCAAGATGGGGTGACTTGTGGGGCTCGGACCAGGTTCTGTTACCCAGAATCCTTTGCAAACCTCAAAATTTGGTGAAAAAAACACATGTTCCTCACATTTCTGTGGCAGAAAGTTCTGGAATCTGAGAGGAGCCACAAATTTCCTTCCACCCAGCGTTCCCCCAAGTCTCCCGATAAAAATGATACCTCACTTGTGTGGGTAGGCCTACCGCCCGCAACAGGAATTGCCCCAAAGCGCAATGTGGACACATCCAATTTTTTGAAAGAAAACAGAGGTGTTTTTTGCAAAGTGCCTCCCTGTAGATTTTGGCCTCTAGCTCAGCCGGCACCTAGGGAAACCTACCAAACCTGTGCATTTCTGAAAACTAGAGACCTAGGGGAATTCAAGATGGGGTGACTTGTGGGGCTCGGACCCGGTTCTGTTACACAGAATCCTTTGCAAACCTCAAAATTTGGCTAAAAAAACACATGTTCCTCACATTTCTGTGGCAGAAAGTTCTGGAATCTGAGAGGAGCCACAAATTTTCTTTCACCCAGCGTTCCCCCAAGTCTCCCGATAAAAATGATACCTCACTTGTGTGGGTAGGCCTACCGCCCGCAACAGGAAATGCCCCAAAGCGCAACGTGGACACATCAAATTTTTTGAAAGAAAACAGAGGTGTTTTTTGCAAAGTGCCTACCTGTAGATTTTGGCCTCTAGCTCAGCCGGCACCTAGGGAAACCTACCAAACCTGTGCATTTCTGAAAACTAGAGACCTAGGGGAATCCAAGATAGGGTGACTTGTGGGGCTCGGACCAGGTTCTGTTACCCAGAATCCTTTGCAAACCTCAAAATTTGGCTAAAAAAACACATGTTCCTCACATTTCTGTGGCAGAAAGTTCTGGAATCTGAGAGGAGCCACAAATTTCCTTCCATCCAGCGTTCCCCCAAGTCTCCCGCTAAAAACGATACCTCACTTGTGTGGGTAGTCCTAGCGCCAGAAACAGGAAATGCCCCAAATCGCAACGTGGACACATCCAATTTTTTGAAAGAAAACAGAGGTGTGTTTTTGCAAAGTGCCTACCTGTAGATTTTGGCCTCTAGCTCAGCCGGCACCTAGGGAAACCTACCAAACCTGTGCATTTCTAAAAACTAGAGACCTAGGGAATTCAAGATGGGGTGACTTGTGGAGCTCGGACCAGGTTCTGTTACCCAGAATCCTTTGCAAACCTCAAAATTTGGCAAAAAAAAACACATGTTCCTCACATTTCTGTGGCAGAAAGTTCTGGAATCTGAGAGGAGCCACAAATATCCTTCCACCCAGCGTTCCCCCAAGTCTCCCGATAAAAATGATACCTCACTTGTGTGGGTAGGCCTAGCGCCCGCAACAGGAATTGCCCGAAAGCGCAATGTGGACACATCCAATTTTTTGAAAGAAAACAGAGGTTTTTTTTGGAAAGTGCCTACCTGTAGATTTTGGCCTCTAGCTCAGCCGGCATCTAGGGAAACCTGCCAAACCTGTGCATTTCTGAAAACTAGAGACCTAGGGGAATTCAAGATGGGGTGACTTGTGGGTCTCGGACCAGGTTCTGTTACCTAGAATCCTTTGCAAACCTCAAAATTTGGCTAAAAAAACACATGTTCCTCACATTTCTGTGGCAGAAAGTTCTGGAATCTGAGAGGAGCCACACATTTTCTTCCACCCAGCGTTCCCCCAAGTCTCCCGATAAAAATTATACCTCACTTGTGTGGGTAGGCCTGGCGCCCGCAACAGGAAATGCCCCAAAGCGCAACTTGGACACATCCAATTTTTTGAAAGAAAACAGAGGTTTTTTTTGCAAAGTGCCTACCTGTAGATTTTGGCCTCTAGCTCAGCCGGAATCTAGGGAAACCTACCAAACCTGTGTATTTCTGAAAACTAGAGACCTAGGGGAATTCAAGAAGGGGTGACTTGTGGGGCTCGGACCAGGTTCTGTTACCCAGAATCCTTTGCAAACCTCAAAATTTGGCTGAAAAAACACATGTTCCTCACATTTCTGTGGCAGAAAGTTCTGGAATCTGAGAGGAGCCACAAATTTCCTTCCACCCAGCGTTCCCCCAAGTCTCCCGATAAAAATGATACCTCACTTGTGTGGGTAGGCCTTGCGCCCGCAACAGGAAATGCCCCAAAACACAACGTGGACACATCCAATTTTTTGAAAGAAAACAGAGGTGTTTTTTGCAAAGTGCCTACCTGTAGATTTTGGCCTCTAGCTCAGCCGACACCTAGGGAAACCTACCAAACCTGTGCATTTCTGAAAACTAGAGACCTAGGGGAATCCAAGATGGGGTGACTTGTGGGGCTCGGACCAGGTTCTGTTGCCCAGAATCCTTTGCAAACCTCAAAATTTGGCTAAAAAAAACACATGTTCCTCACATTTCTGTGGCAGAAAGTTCTGGAATCTGAGAGGAGCCACAAATTTCCTTCCACCCAGCGTTCCCCCAAGTCTCCCTATAAAAATGATACCTCACTTGTGTGGGTAGGCCTAGCGCCCGCAACAGGAAATGCCCCAAAGCGCAACGTGGACACATCCAATTTTTTGAAAGAAAACAGAGGTGTTCTTTGCAAAGTGCCTACCTGTAGATTTTGGCCTCTAGCTCAGCCGGCACCTAGGGAAACCTACCAAACCTGTGTATTTCTGAAAACTAGAGACCTAGGGGAATTCAAGATGGGGTGACTTGTGGGGCTCGGACCAGGTTCTGTTACCCAGAATCCTTTGCAAACCTCAAAATTTGGCGAAGAAAATACATGTTCCTCACATTTCTGTGGCAGAAAGTTCTGGAATCTGAGAGGAGCCACAAATTTCCCTCCACCCAGCGTTCCCCCAAGTCTCCCGCTAAAAACGATACCTCACTTGTGTGGGTAGTCCTAGCGCCCGAAACAGGAAATGCCCCAAATCGCAACGTGGACACATCCAATTTTTTGAAAGAAAACAGAGGTGTGTTTTTGCAAAGTGCCTACCTGTAGATTTTGGCCTCTAGCTCAGCCGGCACCTAGGGAAACCTACCAAACCTGTGCATTTCTAAAAACTAGAGACCTAGGGAATTCAAGATGGGGTGACTTGTGGAGCTCGGACCAGGTTCTGTTACCCAGAATCCTTTGCAAACCTCAAAATTTGGCAAAAAAAAACACATGTTCCTCACATTTCTGTGGCAGAAAGTTCTGGAATCTGAGAGGAGCCACAAATATCCTTCCACCCAGCGTTCCCCCAAGTCTCCCGATAAAAATGATACCTCACTTGTGTGGGTAGGCCTAGCGCCCGCAACAGGAATTGCCCGAAAGCGCAATGTGGACACATCCAATTTTTTGAAAGAAAACAGAGGTGTTTTTTGCAAAGTGCCTACCTGTAGATTTTGGCCTCTAGCTCAGCCGGCATCTAGGGAAACCTGCCAAACCTGTGCATTTCTGAAAACTAGAGACCTAGGGGAATTCAAGATGGGGTGACTTGTGGGGCTCGGACCAGGTTCTGTTACCTAGAATCCTTTGCAAACCTCAAAATTTGGCTAAAAAAACACATGTTCCTCACATTTCTGTGGCAGAAAGTTCTGGAATCTGAGAGGAGCCACACATTTTCTTCCACCCAGCGTTCCCCCAAGTCTCCCGATAAAAATTATACCTCACTTGTGTGGGTAGGCCTGGCGCCCGCAACAGGAAATGCCCCAAAGCGCAACTTGGACACATCCAATTTTTTGAAAGAAAACAGAGGTTTTTTTTGCAAAGTGCCTACCTGTAGATTTTGGCCTCTAGCTCAGCCGGAATCTAGGGAAACCTACCAAACCTGTGTATTTCTGAAAACTAGAGACCTAGGGGAATTCAAGAAGGGGTGACTTGTGGGGCTCGGACCAGGTTCTGTTACCCAGAATCCTTTGCAAACCTCAAAATTTGGCTGAAAAAACACATGTTCCTCACATTTCTGTGGCAGAAAGTTCTGGAATCTGAGAGGAGCCACAAATTTCCTTCCACCCAGCGTTCCCCCAAGTCTCCCGATAAAAATGATACCTCACTTGTGTGGGTAGGCCTTGCGCCCGCAACAGGAAATGCCCCAAAACACAACGTGGACACATCCAATTTTTTGAAAGAAAACAGAGGTGTTTTTTGCAAAGTGCCTACCTGTAGATTTTGGCCTCTAGCTCAGCCGACACCTAGGGAAACCTACCAAACCTGTGCATTTCTGAAAACTAGAGACCTAGGGGAATCCAAGATGGGGTGACTTGTGGGGCTCGGACCAGGTTCTGTTGCCCAGAATCCTTTGCAAACCTCAAAATTTGGCTAAAAAAAAAACATATGTTCCTCACATTTCTGTGGCAGAAAGTTCTGGAATCTGAGAGGAGCCACAAATTTCCTTCCACCCAGCGTTCCCCCAAGTCTCCCTATAAAAATGATACCTCACTTGTGTGGGTAGGCCTAGCGCCCGCAACAGGAAATGCCCCAAAGCGCAACGTGGACACATCCAATTTTTTGAAAGAAAACAGAGGTGTTCTTTGCAAAGTGCCTACCTGTAGATTTTGGCCTCTAGCTCAGCCGGCACCTAGGGAAACCTACCAAACCTGTGTATTTCTGAAAACTAGAGACCTAGGGGAATTCAAGATGGGGTGACTTGTGGGGCTCGGACCAGGTTCTGTTACCCAGAATCCTTTGCAAACCTCAAAATTTGGCGAAGAAAATACATGTTCCTCACATTTCTGTGGCAGAAAGTTCTGGAATCTGAGAGGAGCCACAAATTTCCCTCCACCCAGCGTTCCCCCAAGTCTCCCGATAAAAATTATACCTCACTTGTGTGGGTAGGCCTACCGCCTGCAACAGGAATTGCCCCAAAGCGCAATGTGGACACATCCAATTTTTTTAAAGAAAACCGAGGTGTTTTTTGCAAAGTGCCTACCTGTAGATTTTGGCCTCTAGCTCAGCTGGCACCTAGGGAAACCTACCAAACCTGTGTATTTCTGAAAACTAGAGACCTAGGGGAATTCAAGATGGGGTGACTTGTGGGGCTCGGACCAGGTTCTGTTACCCAGAATCCTTTGCAAACCTCAAAATTTGGCTAAAAAAACAAATGTTCCTCACATTTCTGTGGCAGAAAGTTCTGGAATCTGAGAGGAGCCACAAATTTCCTTCCACCCAGCGTTCCCCCAAGTGTCCCGATAAAAATGATACCTCACTTGTGTGGGTAGGCCTTGCGCCCGCAACAGGAAATGCCCCAAAACACAACGTGGACACATCCAATTTTTTCAAAGAAAACCGAGATGTTTTTTGCAAAGTGCCTACCTGTAGATTTTGGCCTCTAGCTCAGCCGGCATCTAGGGAAACCTGCCAAACCTGTGCATTTCTGAAAACTAGAGACCTAGGGGAATTCAAGATGGGGTGACTTGTGGGGCTCGGACCAGGTTCTGTTACCTAGAATCCTTTGCAAACCTCAAAATTTGGCTAAAAAAACACATGTTCCTCACATTTCTGTGGCAGAAAGTTCTGGAATCTGAGAGGAGCCACACATTTTCTTCCACCCAGCGTTCCCCCAAGTCTCCCGATAAAAATTATACCTCACTTGTGTGGGTAGGCCTGGCGCCCGCAACAGGAAATGCCCCAAAGCGCAACTTGGACACATCCAATTTTTTGAAAGAAAACAGAGGTTTTTTTTGCAAAGTGCCTACCTGTAGATTTTGGCCTCTAGCTCAGCCGGAATCTAGGGAAACCTACCAAACCTGTGTATTTCTGAAAACTAGAGACCTAGGGGAATTCAAGAAGGGGTGACTTGTGGGGCTCGGACCAGGTTCTGTTACCCAGAATCCTTTGCAAAACTCAAAATTTGGCTGAAAAAACACATGTTCCTCACATTTCTGTGGCAGAAAGTTCTGGAATCTGAGAGGAGCCACAAATTTCCTTCCACCCAGCGTTCCCCCAAGTCTCCCGATAAAAATGATACCTCACTTGTGTGGGTAGGCCTTGCGCCCGCAACAGGAAATGCCCCAAAACACAACGTGGACACATCCAATTTTTTGAAAGAAAACAGAGGTGTTTTTTGCAAAGTGCCTACCTGTAGGTTTTGGCCTCTAGCTCAGCCGACACCTAGGGAAACCTACCAAACCTGTGCATTTCTGAAAACTAGAGACCTAGGGGAATCCAAGATGGGGTGACTTGTGGGGCTCGGACCAGGTTCTGTTGCCCAGAATCCTTTGCAAACCTCAAAATTTGGCTAAAAAAAACACATGTTCCTCACATTTCTGTGGCAGAAAGTTCTGGAATCTGAGAGGAGCCACAAATTTCCTTCCACCCAGCGTTCCCCCAAGTCTCCCTATAAAAATGATACCTCACTTGTGTGGGTAGGCCTAGCGCCCGCAACAGGAAATGCCCCAAAGCGCAACGTGGACACATCCAATTTTTTGAAAGAAAACAGAGGTGTTCTTTGCAAAGTGCCTACCTGTAGATTTTGGCCTCTAGCTCAGCCGGCACCTAGGGAAACCTACCAAACCTGTGTATTTCTGAAAACTAGAGACCTAGGGGAATTCAAGATGGGGTGACTTGTGGGGCTCGGACCAGGTTCTGTTACCCAGAATCCTTTGCAAACCTCAAAATTTGGCTAAAAAAACACATGTTCCTCACATTTCTGTGGCAGAAAGTTCTGGAATCTGAGAGGAGCCACAAATTTCCTTCCACCCAGCGTTCCCCCAAGTCTCCCGATGAAAATGATACCTCACTTGTGTGGGTAGGCCTAGCGCCCGCAACAGGAAATGCACCAAAGCGCAACGTGGACACATCCAATTTTTTGAAAGAAAACAGAGGTGTTCTTTGCAAAGTGCCTACCTGTAGATTTTGGCCTCTAGCTCAGCCGGCACCTAGGGAAACCTACCAAACCTGTGTATTTCTGAAAACTAGAGACCTAGGGGAATTCAAGATGGGGTGACTTGTGGGGCTCGGACCAGGTTCTGTTACCCAGAATCCTTTGCAAACCTCAAAATTTGGCGAAGAAAATACATGTTCCTCACATTTCTGTGGCAGAAAGTTCTGGAATCTGAGAGGAGCCACAAATTTCCCTCCACCCAGCGTTCCCCCAAGTCTCCCGATAAAAATTATACCTCACTTGTGTGGGTAGGCCTACCGCCTGCAACAGGAATTGCCCCAAAGCGCAATGTGGACACATCCAATTTTTTTAAAGAAAACCGAGGTGTTTTTTGCAAAGTGCCTACCTGTAGATTTTGGCCTCTAGCTCAGCTGGCACCTAGGGAAACCTACCAAACCTGTGTATTTCTGAAAACTAGAGACCTAGGGGAATTCAAGATGGGGTGACTTGTGGGGCTCGGACCAGGTTCTGTTACCCAGAATCCTTTGCAAACCTCAAAATTTGGCTAAAAAAACAAATGTTCCTCACATTTCTGTGGCAGAAAGTTCTGGAATCTGAGAGGAGCCACAAATTTCCTTCCACCCAGCGTTCCCCCAAGTCTCCCGATAAAAATGATACCTCACTTGTGTGGGTAGGCCTAGCGCCCGTGACAGGAAATGCCCCAAAGCGCAACGTGGACACATCCAATTTTTTGTAAGAAAACAGAGGTGTTTTTTGCAAAGTGCCTACCTGTAGATTTTGGCCTCTAGCTCAGCCGGCACCTAGGGAAACCTACCAAACCTGTGCATTTCTGAAAACTAGAGACCTAGGGGAATTCAAGATGGGGTGACTTGTGGGGCTCGGACCAGGTTCTGTTACCCAGAATCCTTTGCAAACCTCAAAATTTGGCTAAAAAAACACATGTTCCTCACATTTCTGTGGCAGAAAGTTCTGGAATCTGAGAGGAGCCACAAATTTCCTTCCACCCAGCGTTCCCCCAAGTCTCCCGATGAAAATGATACCTCACTTGTGTGGGTAGGCCTAGCGCCCGCAACAGGAAATGCACCAAAGCGCAACGTGGACACATCCAATTTTTTGAAAGAAAACAGAGGTGTTTTTTGCAAAGTGCCTACCTGTAGATTTTGGCCTCTAGCTCAGCCGGCACCTAGAGAAACCTACCAGAATCCTTTGCAAACCAAAAAATTTGGCTAAAAAAACACATGTTCCTCACATTTCTGTGGCAGAAAGTTCTGGAATCTGAGAGGAGCCACGAATTTCCTTCCACGCAGCGTTCCCCCAAGTCCCCCATAAAAATGATACCTCACTTGTGTGGGTAGGCCTACCGCCCGCAACAGGAAATGCCCCAAAGCGCAACGTGGACACATCCAATTTTTTTAAAGAAAATAGAGGTGTTTTTTGCAAAGTGCCTACCTGTAGATTTTGGCCTCTAGCTCAGCCGGCACCTAGGGAAACCTACCAAACCTGTGCATTTCTGAAAACTAGAGACCTAGGGGAATCCAAGATGGGGTGACTTATGGGGCTCGGACCAGGTTCTGTTACCCAGAATCCTTTGCAAACCTCAAAATTTGGCTAAAAAAACACATGTTCCTCACATTTCTGTGGCAGAAAGTTCTGGAATCTGAGAGGAGCCCCAAATTTCCTTCCACCCAGCGTTTCCCCAAGTCTCCCGCTAAAAACGATACCTCACTTGTGTGGGTAGGCATAGCGCCCGCGACAGGAAATGCCCCAAAGAGCAACATGGACACATCCAATTTTTTGAAAGAAAACAGAGGTTTTTTTTGCAAAGTGCCTACCTGTAGATTTTGGCCTCTAGCTCAGCCGGCACCTAGGGAAACCTACCAAACCTGTGCATTTCTGAAAACTAGAGACCTAGGGGAATTCAAGATGGGGTGACTTGTGGGGCTCGGACCAGGTTCTGTTACCCAGAATCCTTTGCAAACCTCAACATTTGGCGAAAAAAACACATGTTCCTCACATTTCTGTTGCAGAAAGTTCTGGAATCTGAGAGGAGCCACAAATTTCCTTCCACCCAGCGTTCCCCCAGGTCTCCCGATAAAAATGATACCTCACTTGTGTGGGTAGGCCTAGCGCCCGCAACAGGAATTGCCCCAAAGCGCAATGTGGACACATCCAATTTTTTTAAAGAAAACAGAGGTGTTTTTTGCAAAGTGCCTACCTGTAGATTTTGGCCTCTAGCTCAGCCGGCACCTAGGGAAACCTAACAAACCTGTGCATTTCTGAAAACTAGAGACCTAGGGGAATCCAAGATGGGGTGACTTGTGGGGCTCGGACCAGGTTCTGTTACCCAGAATCCTTTGCAAACCTCAAAATTTGGCTAAAAAAACACATGTTCTTCACATTTCTGTGGCAGAAAGTTCTGGAATCTGAGAGGAGCCACAAATTTCCTTCCACCCAGCGTTCCCCCAAGTCTCCCGATAAAAATGATACCTCACTTGTGTGGGTAGGCCTAGCGCCCGTGACAGGAAATGCCCCAAAGCGCAATGTGGACACATCCAATTTTTTGAAAGAAAACAGAGGTGTTTTTTGCAAAGTGCCTACCTGTAGATTTTGGCCTCTAGCTCAGCCGGCACCTAGGGAAACCTACCAAACCTGTGCATTTCTGAAAACTAGAGACCTAGGGGAATTCAAGATGGGGTGACTTGTGGGGCTCGGACCAGGTTCTGTTACCCAGAATCCTTTGCAAACCCCAAAACTTGGCTAACAAAACACATGTTCCTCACATTTCTGTGGCAGAAAGTTCTGGAATCTGAGAGGAGCCCCAAATTTCCTTCCGCCCAGCCTTCCCCCAAGTCTCCCGATAAAAATGATATCTCACTTGTGTGGGTAGGCCTAGCGCCCGCAACAGGAATTGCCCCAAAGCGCAATGTGGACACATCCAATTTTTTGAAAGAAAACAGAGGTGTTTTTTGCAAAGTGCCTACCTGTAGATTTTGGCCTCTAGCTCAGCCGGCACCTAGGGAAACCTACCAAACCTGTGCATTTCTGAAAATTAGAGACCTAGGGGAATCCAAGATGGGGTGACTTGTGGGGCTCGGACCAGGTTCTGTTACCCAGAATCCTTTGCAAACCCCAAAATTTGGCTAAAAAAAACACATGTTCCTCACATTTCTGTGGCAGAAAGTTCTGGAATCTGAGAGGAGCCACAAATTACCTTCCACCCAGCGTTCCCCCAAGTCTCCCGATAAAAATGATACCTTACTTGTGTGGGTAGGCCTAGCACCCGTGACAGGAAATGCCCCAAAGCGCAACGTGGACACATCCAATTTTTTGAAAGAAAACAGAGGTGTTTTTTGCAAAGTGCCTACCTGTAGATTTTGGCCTCTAGCTCAGCCGGCATCTAGGGAAACCTACAAAACCTGTGCATTTCTGAAAACTAGAGACCTAGGGGAATTCAAGATGGGGTGACTTGTGGGGCTCGGACCAGGTTCTGTTACCCAGATTCCTTTGCAAACCTCAAAATTTGGCTAAAAAAACACATGTTCCTAACATTTCTGTGGCAGAAAGTTCTGGAATCTGAGAGGAGCCACAAATTTTCTTCCACCCAGCGTTCCCCCAAGTCTCCCGATAAAAATGATACCTCACTTGTGTGGGTAGGCCTAGCGCCCGTGACAGGAAATGCCCCAAAGCGCAACGTGGACACATCCGATTTTTTGAAAGAAAACAGAGGTGTTTTTTGCAAAGTGCCTACCTGTAGATTTTGGCCTCTAGCTCAGCCGGAACCTAGGGAAACCTACCAAACCTGTGCATTTCTGAAAACTAGAGACCTAGGGGAATTCAAGATGGGGTGACTTGTGGGGCTCGGACCAGGTTCTGTTTCCCAGAATCATTTGCAATCCTCAACATTTGGCGAAAAAAACACATGTTCCTCACATTTCTGTGGCAGAAAGTTCTGGAATCTGAGAGGAGCCCCAAATTTCCTTCCGCCCAGCCTTCCCCCAAGTCTCCCGATAAAAATGATATCTCACTTGTGTGGGTAGGCCTAGCGCCCGCAACAGGAATTGCCCCAAAGCGCAATGTGGACACATCCAATTTTTTGAAAGAAAACAGAGGTGTTTTTTGCAAAGTGCCTACCTGTAGATTTTGGCCTCTAGCTCAGCCGGCACCTAGGGAAACCTACCAAACCTGTGCATTTCTGAAAATTAGAGACCTAGGGGAATCCAAGATGGGGTGACTTGTGGGGCTCGGACCAGGTTCTGTTACCCAGAATCCTTTGCAAACCCCAAAATTTGGCTAAAAAAAACACATGTTCCTCACATTTCTGTGGCAGAAAGTTCTGGAATCTGAGAGGAGCCACAAATTTCCTTCCACCCAGCGTTCCCCCAAGTCTCCCGATAAAAATGATACCTTACTTGTGTGGGTAGGCCTAGCACCCGTGACAGGAAATGCCCCAAAGCGCAACGTGGACACATCCAATTTTTTGAAAGAAAACAGAGGTGTTTTTTGCAAAGTGCCTACCTGTAGATTTTGGCCTCTAGCTCAGCCGGCATCTAGGGAAACCTACCAAACCTGTGCATTTCTGAAAACTAGAGACCTAGGGGAATTCAAGATGGGGTGACTTGTGGGGCTCGGACCAGGTTCTGTTACCCAGATTCCTTTGCAAACCTCAAAATTTGGCTAAAAAAACACATGTTCCTAACATTTCTGTGGCAGAAAGTTCTGGAATCTGAGAGGAGCCACAAATTTTCTTCCACCCAGCGTTCCCCCAAGTCTCCCGATAAAAATGATACCTCATTTGTGTATGTAGGCCTAGCGCCCGCAACAGGAAATGCCCCAAGGCGCAACGTGGACACATCCAATTTTTTTAAAGAAAACAGAGGTGTTTTTTGCAAAGTGCCTACCTGTAGATTTTGGCCTCTAGCTCAGCCGACACCTAGGGAAACCTACCAAACCTGTGCATTTCTGGAAACTAGAGACCTAGGGGAATCCAAGATGGGGTGACTTGTGGGGCTCGGACCAGGTTCTGTTGCCCAGAATCCTTTGCAAACCTCAAAATTTGGCTATAAAAACACATGTTCCTCACATTTCTGTGGCAGAAAGTTCTGGAATCTGAGAGGAGCCACAAATTTCCTTCCACCCAGCGTTCCCCCAAGTCTCCCTATAAAAATGATACCTCACTTGTGTGGGTAGGCCTAGCGCCCGCAACAGGAATTGCCCCAAAGCGCAATGTGGACACATCCAATTTTTTTAAAGAAAACCGAGGTGTTTTTTGCAAAGTGTCTACCTGTAGATTTTGGCCTCTAGCTCAGCTGGCACCTAGGGAAACCTACCAAACCTGTGTATTTCTGAAAACTAGAGACCTAGGGGAATTCAAGATGGGGTGACTTGTGGGGCTCGGACCAGGTTCTGTTACCCAGAATCCTTTGCAAACCTCAAAATTTGGCTAAAAAAACAAATGTTCCTCACATTTCTGTGGCAGAAAGTTCTGGAATCTGAGAGGAGCCACAAATTTCCTTCCACCCAGCGTTCCCCCAAGTCTCCCGATAAAAATGATACCTCACTTGTGTGGGTAGGCCTAGCTCCCGTGACAGGAAATGCCCCAAAGCGCAACGTGGACACATCCAATTTTTTGTAAGAAAACAGAGGTGTTTTTTGCAAAGTGCCTACCTGTAGATTTTGGCCTCTAGCTCAGCCGGCACCTAGGGAAACCTACCAAACCTGTGCATTTCTGAAAACTAGAGACCTAGGGGAATTCAAGATGGGGTGACTTGTGGGGCTCGGACCAGGTTCTGTTACCCAGAATCCTTTGCAAACCTCAAAATTTGGCTAAAAAAACACATGTTCCTCACATTTCTGTGGCAGAAAGTTCTGGAATCTGAGAGGAGCCACAAATTTCCTTCCACCCAGCGTTCCCCCAAGTCTCCCGATGAAAATGATACCTCACTTGTGTGGGTAGGCCTAGCGCCCGCAACAGGAAATGCACCAAAGCGCAACGTGGACACATCCAATTTTTTGAAAGAAAACAGAGGTGTTTTTTGCAAAGTGCCTACCTGTAGATTTTGGCCTCTAGCTCAGCCGGCACCTAGAGAAACCTACCAGAATCCTTTGCAAACCAAAAAATTTGGCTAAAAAAACACATGTTCCTCACATTTCTGTGGCAGAAAGTTCTGGAATCTGAGAGGAGCCACGAATTTCCTTCCACGCAGCGTTCCCCCAAGTCCCCCATAAAAATGATACCTCACTTGTGTGGGTAGGCCTACCGCCCGCAACAGGAAATGCCCCAAAGCGCAACGTGGACACATCCAATTTTTTTAAAGAAAACAGAGGTGTTTTTTGCAAAGTGCCTACCTGTAGATTTTGGCCTCTAGCTCAGCCGGCACCTAGGGAAACCTACCAAACCTGTGCATTTCTGAAAACTAGAGACCTAGGGGAATCCAAGATGGGGTGACTTATGGGGCTCGGACCAGGTTCTGTTACCCAGAATCCTTTGCAAACCTCAAAATTTGGCTAAAAAAACACATGTTCCTCACATTTCTGTGGCAGAAAGTTCTGGAATCTGAGAGGAGCCCCAAATTTCCTTCCACCCAGCGTTTCCCCAAGTCTCCCGCTAAAAACGATACCTCACTTGTGTGGGTAGGCATAGCGCCCGCGACAGGAAATGCCCCAAAGAGCAACATGGACACATCCAATTTTTTGAAAGAAAACAGAGGTTTTTTTTGCAAAGTGCCTACCTGTAGATTTTGGCCTCTAGCTCAGCCGGCACCTAGGGAAACCTACCAAACCTGTGCATTTCTGAAAACTAGAGACCTAGGGGAATTCAAGATGGGGTGACTTGTGGGGCTCGGACCAGGTTCTGTTACCCAGAATCCTTTGCAAACCTCAACATTTGGCGAAAAAAACACATGTTCCTCACATTTCTGTGGCAGAAAGTTCTGGAATCTGAGAGGAGCCCCAAATTTCCTTCCGCCCAGCCTTCCCCCAAGTCTCCCGATAAAAATGATATCTCACTTGTGTGGGTAGGCCTAGCGCCCGCAACAGGAATTGCCCCAAAGCGCAATGTGGACACATCCAATTTTTTGAAAGAAAACAGAGGTGTTTTTTGCAAAGTGCCTACCTGTAGATTTTGGCCTCTAGCTCAGCCGGCACCTAGGGAAACCTACCAAACCTGTGCATTTCTGAAAATTAGAGACCTAGGGGAATCCAAGATGGGGTGACTTGTGGGGCTCGGACCAGGTTCTGTTACCCAGAATCCTTTGCAAACCCCAAAATTTGGCTAAAAAAAACACATGTTCCTCACATTTCTGTGGCAGAAAGTTCTGGAATCTGAGAGGAGCCACAAATTTCCTTCCACCCAGCGTTCCCCCAAGTCTCCCGATAAAAATGATACCTTACTTGTGTGGGTAGGCCTAGCACCCGTGACAGGAAATGCCCCAAAGCGCAACGTGGACACATCCAATTTTTTGAAAGAAAACAGAGGTGTTTTTTGCAAAGTGCCTACCTGTAGATTTTGGCCTCTAGCTCAGCCGGCATCTAGGGAAACCTACAAAACCTGTGCATTTCTGAAAACTAGAGACCTAGGGGAATTCAAGATGGGGTGACTTGTGGGGCTCGGACCAGGTTCTGTTACCCAGATTCCTTTGCAAACCTCAAAATTTGGCTAAAAAAACACATGTTCCTAACATTTCTGTGGCAGAAAGTTCTGGAATCTGAGAGGAGCCACAAATTTTCTTCCACCCAGCGTTCCCCCAAGTCTCCCGATAAAAATGATACCTCACTTGTGTGGGTAGGCCTAGCGCCCGTGACAGGAAATGCCCCAAAGCGCAACGTGGACACATCCGATTTTTTGAAAGAAAACAGAGGTGTTTTTTGCAAAGTGCCTACCTGTAGATTTTGGCCTCTAGCTCAGCCGGAACCTAGGGAAACCTACCAAACCTGTGCATTTCTGAAAACTAGAGACCTAGGGGAATTCAAGATGGGGTGACTTGTGGGGCTCGGACCAGGTTCTGTTTCCCAGAATCATTTGCAATCCTCAACATTTGGCGAAAAAAACACATGTTCCTCACATTTCTGTGGCAGAAAGTTCTGGAATCTGAGAGGAGCCCCAAATTTCCTTCCGCCCAGCCTTCCCCCAAGTCTCCCGATAAAAATGATATCTCACTTGTGTGGGTAGGCCTAGCGCCCGCAACAGGAATTGCCCCAAAGCGCAATGTGGACACATCCAATTTTTTGAAAGAAAACAGAGGTGTTTTTTGCAAAGTGCCTACCTGTAGATTTTGGCCTCTAGCTCAGCCGGCACCTAGGGAAACCTACCAAACCTGTGCATTTCTGAAAATTAGAGACCTAGGGGAATCCAAGATGGGGTGACTTGTGGGGCTCGGACCAGGTTCTGTTACCCAGAATCCTTTGCAAACCCCAAAATTTGGCTAAAAAAAACACATGTTCCTCACATTTCTGTGGCAGAAAGTTCTGGAATCTGAGAGGAGCCACAAATTTCCTTCCACCCAGCGTTCCCCCAAGTCTCCCGATAAAAATGATACCTTACTTGTGTGGGTAGGCCTAGCACCCGTGACAGGAAATGCCCCAAAGCGCAACGTGGACACATCCAATTTTTTGAAAGAAAACAGAGGTGTTTTTTGCAAAGTGCCTACCTGTAGATTTTGGCCTCTAGCTCAGCCGGCATCTAGGGAAACCTACAAAACCTGTGCATTTCTGAAAACTAGAGACCTAGGGGAATTCAAGATGGGGTGACTTGTGGGGCTCGGACCAGGTTCTGTTACCCAGATTCCTTTGCAAACCTCAAAATTTGGCTAAAAAAACACATGTTCCTAACATTTCTGTGGCAGAAAGTTCTGGAATCTGAGAGGAGCCACAAATTTTCTTCCACCCAGCGTTCCCCCAAGTCTCTCGATAAAAATGATACCTCATTTGTGTGGGTAGGCCTAGCGCCCGCAACAGGAAATACCCCAAGGCGCAACGTGGACACATCCAATTTTTTGAAAGAAAACAGAGGTGTTTTTTGCAAAGTGCCTACCTGTAGATTTTGGCCTCTAGCTCAGCCGGCACCTAGGGAAACCTACCAAACCTGTGCATTTCTGAAACCTAGAGACCTAGGGGAATCCAAGATGGGGTGACTTGTGGGGCTCGGACCAGGTTCTGTTACCCAGAATCCTTTGCAAACCTCAAAATTTGGATAAAAAAACACATGTTCCTCACATTTCTGTGGCAGAAAGTTCTGGAATCTGAGAGGAGCCACAAATTTCCTTCCACCCAGCGTTCCCCCAAGTCTCCCGATAAAAATGATACCTCACTTGTGTGGGTAGGCCTTCTGCCCGCAACAGGAAATGCCCCAAAGCGCAACGTGGACACATCCAATTTCTTGAAAGAAAACAGAGGTGTTTTTTGCAAAGTGCCTACCTGTAGATTTTGGCCTCTAGCTCAGCCGGCACCAAGGGAAACCTACCAAACCTGTGCATTTCTGAAAACTAGAGACCTAGGGGAATCCAAGATGGGGTGACTTGTGGGGCTCGGACCAGGTTCTGTTACCCAGAATCCTTTGCAAACCTCAAAATTTGGCTAAAAAAACACATGTTCCTCACATTTCTGTGGCAGAAAGTTCTGGAATCTGAGAGGAGCCACAAATTTCCTTCCACCCAGTGTTCCCCCAAGTCTCCCGCTAAAAACGATACCTCACTTGTGTGGGTAGGCCTAGCGCCCGCAACAGGAAATGCCCCAAAGCGCAACGTGGACACATCCATTTTTTTGAAAGAAAACCGAGGTGTTTTTTGCAAAGTGCCTACCTGTAGATTTTGGCCTCTAGCTCAGCCGGCACCTACGGAAACCTACCAAACCTGTGCATTTCTGAAAACTAGAGACCTAGGGGAATTCAAGATGGGTTGACTTGTGGGGCTCGGACCAGGTTCTGTTACCCAGAATCCTTTGCAAACCTCAAAATTTGGCGAAAAAAACACATGTTCCTTACATTTCTGTGGCAGAAAGTTCTGGAATCTGAGAGGAGCCAGAAATTTCCTTCCACCCAGCGTTCCCCCAAGTCTCCCGATAAAAATGATACCTCACTTGTGTGGGTAGGCCTTGCGCCCGCAACACGAAATGCCCCAAAACACAACGTGGACACATCCAATTTTTTTAAAGAAAACCGAGGTGTTTTTTGCAAAGCGCCTACCTGTAGATTTTGGCCTCTAGCTCAGCCGGCACCTAGGGAAACCTACCAAACCTGTGTATTTCTGAAAACTAGAGACCTAGGGGAATTCAAGATGGGGTGACTTGTGGGGCTCGGACCAGGTTCTGTTTCCCAGAATCCTTTGCAAACCTCAAAATTTGGCTAAAAAAACACATGTTCCTCACATTTCTGTGGCAGAAAGTTCTGGAATCTGAGAGGAGCCACAAATTTCCTTCCACCCAGCGTTCCCCCAAGTCTCCCGATAAAAATGATACCTCACTTGTGTGGGTAGGCCTAGCGCCCGTGACAGGAAATGCCCCAAAGCGCAACGTGGACACATCCAATTTTTTGATAGAAAACAGAGGTGTTTTTTGCAAAGTGCCTACCTGTAGATTTTGGCCTCTAGCTCAGCCGGAACCTAGGGAAACCTACCAAACCTGTGCATTTCTGAAAACTAGAGACCTAGGGGAATTCAATATGGGGTGACTTGTGGGGCTCGGACCAGGTTCTGTTTCCCAGAATCATTTGCAAACCTCAAAATTTGGCGAAAAAAACACATGTTCCTCACATTTCTGTGGCAGAAAATTCTGGAATCTGAGAGGAGCCACAAATTTCCTTCCACCCAGCGTTCCCCCAAGTCTCCCGATAAAAATGATATCTCACTTGTGTGGGTAGGCCTAGCGCCTGCAACAGGAATTGCCCCAAAGCGCAATGTGGACACATCCAATTTTTTGATTGAAAACAGAGGTGTTTTTTGCAAAGTGCCTACCTGTAGATTTTGGCCTCTAGCTCAGCCGGCACCTAGGGGAACCTACCAAACCTGTGCATTTCTGAAAATTAGAGACCCAGGGGAATCCAAGATGGGGTGGCTTGTGGGGCTCGGACCAGGTTCTGTTACCCAGAATCCTTTGCAAACCCCAAAATTTGGCTAAAAAAAACACATGTTCCTCACATTTCTGTGGCAGAAAGTTCTGGAATCTGAGAGGAGCCACAAATTTCCTTCCACCCAGCGTTCCCCCAAGTCTCCCGATAAAAATGATACCTTACTTGTGTGGGTAGGCCTAGCACCCGTGACAGGAAATGCCCCAAAGCGCAACGTGGACACATCCAATTTTTTGAAAGAAAACAGAGGTGTTTTTTGCAAAGTGCCTACCTGTAGATTTTGGCTTCTAGCTCAGCCGGCACCTATTGAAACCTACCAAACCTGTGCATTTCTGAAAACTAGAGACCTAGGGGAATCCAAGATGGGGTGACTTGTGGGGCTCGGACCAGGTTCTGTTACCCAGAATCCTTTGCAAACCTCAAAATTTGGCTAAAAAAACACATGTTCTTCACATTACTGTGGCAGAAAGTTCTGGAATCTGAGAGGAGCCACAAATTTCCTTCCACCCAGCGTTCCCCCAAGTCTACCGATAAAAATGATACCTCACTTGTGTGGGTAGGCCTAGCGCCCGTGACAGGAAATGCCCCAAAGCGCAACGTGGACACATCCAATTTTTTGAAAGAAAACCGAGGTGTTTTTTGCAATGTGCCTACCTGTAGATTTTGGCCTCTAGCTCAGCCGGCACCTATTGAAACCTACCAAACCTGTGCATTTCTGAAAACTAGAGACCTAGGGGAATTCAAGATGGGGTGACTTGTGGGGCTCGGACCAGGTTCTGTTACCCAGAATCCTTTGCAAACCTCAAACTTTGGTGAAAAAAACACATGTTCCTCACATTTCTGTGGCAGAAAGTTCTGGAATCTGAGAGGAGCCACAAATTTCCTTCCACCCAGCGTTCCCCCAAGTCTCCCGATAAAAATGATACCTCACTTGTGTGGGTAGGCCTACCGCCCGCAACAGGAATTGCCCCAAAGCGCAATGTGGTCACATCCAATTTTTTGAAAGAAAACAGAGGTGTTTTTTGCAAAGTGCCTACCTGTAGATTTTGGCCTCTAGCTCAGCCGGCACCTAGGGAAACCTACCAAACCTGTGCATTTCTGAAAACTAGAGACCTAGGGGAATCCAAGATGGGGTGACTTGTGGGGCTCGGACCAGGTTCTGTTACCCAGAATCCTTTGCAAACCTCAAAATTTGGCTAAAAAAACACATGTTCCTCACATTTCTGTGGCAGAAAGTTCTGGAATCTGAGAGGAGCCACAAATTTCCTTCCACCCAGCGTTCCCCCAAGTCTCCCGATAAAAATGATACCTCACTTGTGTGGGTAGGCCTACCGCCCGCAACAGGAAATGCCCCAAAGCGAAACGTGGACACATACAATTTCTTCAAAGAAAACAGAGGTGTTTTTGGCAAAGTGCCTACCTGTAGATTTTGGCCTCTAGCTCAGCCGGCACCTAGGGAAACCTACCAAACCTGTGCATTTCTGAAAACTAGAGACCTAGGGGAATCCCAGATGGGGTGACTTGTGGGGCTCGGACCAGGTTCTGTTACCCAGAATCCTTTGCAAACCTCAAAATTTGGCTAAAAAAACACATGTTCCTCACATTTCTGTGGCAGAAAGTTCTGGAATCTGAGAGGAGCCACAAATTTCCTTCCACCCAGCGTTCCCCCAAGTCTCCGGATAAAAATGATACCTCACTTGTGTGGGTAGGCCTTCCGCCCGCAACAGGAAATGCCCCAAAGCGCAACGTGGACACATCCAATTTCTTGAAAGAAAACAGAGGTGTTTTTTGCAAAGTGCCTACATGTAGATTTTGGCCTCTAGCTCAGCCGGCACCTAGGGAAACCTACCAAACCTGTGCATTTCTGAAAACTAGAGACGTAGGGGAATCCAAGATGGGGTGACTTGTGGGGCTCGGACAAGGTTCTGTTACCCAGAATCCTTTGCAAACCTCAAAATTTGGCTAAAAAAACACATGTTCCTCACATTTCTGTGGCAGAAAGTTCTGGAATCTGAGAGGAGCCACAAATTTCCTTCCACCCAGTGTTCCCCCAAGTCTCCCTCTAAAAACGATACCTCACTTGTGTGGGTAGGCCTAGCGCCCGCGACAGGAAATGCCCCAAAGCGCAACGTGGACACATCCAATTTCTTGAAAGAAAACAGAGGTGTTTTTTGCAAAGTGCCTACCTGTAGATTTTGGCCTCTAGCTCAGCCGGCACCTAGGGAAACCTCCAAACCTGTGCATTTCTGAAAACTAGAGACCTAGGGGAATTCAAGATGGGGTGACTTGTGGGGCTCGGACCAGGTTCTGTTACCCAGAATCCTTTGCAAACCTCAAAATTTGGCGAAAAAAACACATGTTCCTTACATTTCTGTGGCAGAAAGTTCTGGAATCTGAGAGGAGCCACAAATTTCCTTCCACCCAACGTTCCCCCAAGTCTCCCGATAAAAATGATACCTCACTTGTGTGGGTAGGCCTTGCGCCCGCAACACGAAATGCCCCAAAACACAACGTGGACACATCCAATTTTTTTAAAGAAAACCGAGGTGTTTTTTGCAAAGCGCCTACCTGTAGATTTTGGCCTCTAGCTCAGCCGGCACCTAGGGAAACCTACCAAACCTGTGTATTTCTCAAAACTAGAGACCTAGGGGAATTCAAGATGGGGTGACTTGTGGGGCTCGGACCAGGTTCTGTTACCCAGAATCCTTTGCAAACACCAAAATTTGGCTAACAAAACACATGTTCCTCACATTTCTGTGGCAGAAAGTTCTAGAATCTGAGAGGAGCCACAAATTTCCTTCCACCCAGCGTTCCCCCAAGTCTCCCGATAAAAATGATACCTCACTTGTGTGGGTAGGCCTAGCGCTCGTGACAGGAAATGCCCCAAAGCGCAACGTGGACACATCCGATTTTTTGAAAGAAAACAGAGGTGTTTTTTGCAAAGTGCCTACCTGTAGATTTTGGCCTCTAGCTCAGCCGGAACCTAGGGAAACCTACCAAACCTGTGCATTTCTGAAAACTAGAGACCTAGGGGAATTCAAGATGGGGTGACTTGTGGGGCTCGGACCAGGTTCTGTTTCCCAGAATCATTTGCAAACCTCAAAATTTGGCGAAAAAAACACATGTTCCTCACATTTCTGTGGCAGAAAGTTCTGGAATCTGAGAGGAGCCCCAAATTTCCTTCCACCCAGCCTTCCCCCAAGTCTCCCGATAAAAATGACATCTCACTTGTGTGGGTAGGCCTAGCGCCCGCAACAGGAATTGCCCCAAAGCGCAATGTGGACACATCCAATTTTTTGAAAGAAAACAGAGGTGTTTTTTGCAAAGTGCCTACCTGTAGATTTTGGCCTCTAGCTCAGCCGGCACCTAGGGAAACCTACCAAACCTGTGCATTTCTGAAAATTAGAGACCTAGGGGAATCCAAGATGGGGTGACTTGTGGGGCTCAGACCAGGTTCTGTTACCCAGAATCCTTTGCAAACCCCAAAATTTGGCTAAAAAAAACACATGTTCCTCACATTTCTGTGGCAGAAAGTTCTGGAATCTGAGAGGAGCCACAAATTTCCTTCCACCCAGCGTTCCCCCAAGTCTCCCGATAAAAATGATACCTTACTTGTGTGGGTAGGCCTAGCACCCGTGACAGGAAATGCCCCAAAGCGCAACGTGGACACATCCAATTTTTTGAAAGAAAACAGAGGTGTTTTTTGCAAAGTGCCTACCTGTAGATTTTGGCCTCTAGCTCAGCCGGCACCTATTGAAACCTACCAAACCTGTGCATTTCTGAAAACTAGAGACCTAGGGGAATCCAAGATGGGGTGACTTGTGGGGCTCGGACCAGGTTCTGTTACCCAGAATCCTTTGCAAACCTCAAAATTTGGATAAAAAAACACATGTTCCTCACATTTCTGTGGGAGAAAGTTCTGGAATCTGAGAGGAGCCACAAATTTCCTTCCACCCAGCGTTCCCCCAAGTCTCCCGATAAAAATGATACCTCACTTGTGTGGGTAGGCCTAGCGCCCGTGACAGGAAATGCCCCAAAGCGCAACGTGGACACATCCGATTTTTTGAAAGAAAACAGAGGTGTTTTTTGCAAAGTGCCTACCTGTAGATTTTGGCCTCTAGCTCAGCCGGAACCTAGGGAAACCTACCAAACCTGTGCATTTCTGAAAACTAGAGACCTAGGGGAATTCAAGATGGGGTGACTTGTGGGGCTCGGACCAGGTTCTGTTTCCCAGAATCATTTGCAAACCTCAAAATTTGGCGAAATAAACACATGTTCCTCACATTTCTGTGGCAGAAGTTCTGGAATCTGAGAGGAGCCCCAAATTTCCTTCCGCCCAGCCTTCCCCCAAGTCTCCCGATAAAAATGATATCTCACTTGTGTGGATAGGCCTAGCACCCGCAACAGGAATTGCCCCAAAGCGCAATGTGGACACATCCAATTTTTTGAAAGAAAACAGAGGTGTTTTTTGCAAAGTGCCTACCTGTAGATTTTGGCCTCTAGCTCAGCCGGCACCTAGGGAAACCTACCAAACCTGTGCATTTCTGAAAATTAGAGACCTAGGGGAATTCAAGATGGGGTGACTTGTGGGGCTCGGACCAGGTTCTGTTACCCAGAATCCTTTGCAAACCCCAAAATTTGGCTAAAAAAAACACATGTTCCTCACATTTCTGTGGCAGAAAGTTCTGGAATCTGAGAGGAGCCACACATTTCCTTCCACCCAGCGTTCCCCCAAGTCTCCCGATAAAAATGATACCTTACTTGTGTGGGTAGGACTAGCACCCGTGACAGGAAATGCCCCAAAGCGCAACGTGGACACATCCAATTTTTTGAAAGAAAACAGAGGTGTTTTTTGCAAAGTGCCTACCTGTAGATTTTGGCCTCTAGCTCAGCCGGCACCTATTGAAACCTACCAAACCTGTGCATTTCTGAAAACTAGAGACCTAGGGGAATCCAAGATGGGGTGACTTGTGGTGCTCGGACCAGGTTCTGTTACCCAGAATCCTTTGCAAACCTCAACATTTGGCGAAAAAAACACATGTTCCTCACATTTCTGTGGCAGAAAGTTCTGGAATCTGAGAGGAGCCACAAATTTCCTTCCACCCAGCGTTCCCCCAGGTCTCCCGATAAAAATGATACCTCACTTGTGTGGGTAGGCCTAGCGCCCGCAACAGGAATTGCCCCAAAGCGCAATGTGGACACATCCAATTTTTTTAAAGAAAACAGAGGTGTTTTTTGCAAAGTGCCTACCTGTAGATTTTGGCCTCTAGCTCAGCCGGCACCTAGGGAAACCTAACAAACCTGTGCATTTCTGAAAACTAGAGACCTAGGGGAATCCAAGATAGGGTGACTTGTGGGGCTCGGACCAGGTTCTGTTACCCAGAATCCTTTGCAAACCTCAAAATTTGGCTAAAAAAACACATGTTCTTCACATTTCTGTGGCAGAAAGTTCTGGAATCTGAGAGGAGCCACAAATTTCCTTCCACCCAGCGTTCCCCCAAGTCTCCCGATAAAAATGATACCTCACTTGTGTGGGTAGGCCTAGCGCCCGTGACAGGAAATGCCCCAAAGCGCAACGTGGACACATCCAATTTTTTGAAAGAAAACCGAGGTGTTTTTTGCAAAGTGCCTACCTGTAGATTTTGGCCTCTAGCTCAGCCGGCACCTATTGAAACCTACCAAACCTGTGCATTTCTGAAAACTAGAGACCTAGGGGAATTCAAGATGGGGTGACTTGTGGGGCTCGGACCAGGTTCTGTTACCCAGAATCCTTTGCAAACCTCAAAATTTGGCTAAAAAAACACATGTTCCTCACATTTCTGTGGCAGAAAGTTCTGGAATCTGAGAGGAGCCACAAATTTCCTTCCACCCAGCGTTCCCCCAAGTCTCCCGATAAAAATGATACCTCACTTGTGTGGGTAGGCCTAGCGCCCGCAACAGGAATTGCCCCAAAGCGCAATGTGGACACATCCAATTTTTTGAAAGAAAACAGAGGTGTTTTTTGCAAAGTGCCTACCTGTAGATTTTGGCCTCTAGCTCAGCCGGCACCTAGGGAAACCTACCAAACCTGTGCATTTCTGAAAACTAGAGACCTAGGGGAATCCAAGATGGGGTGACTTGTGGGGCTCGGACCAGGTTCTGTTACCCAGAATCCTTTGCAAACCTCAAAATTTGGCTAAAAAAACACATGTTCCTCACATTTCTGTGGCAGAAATTTCTGGAGTCTGAGAGGAGCCACAAATTTCCTTCCACCCAGCGTTCCCCTAAGTCTCCCGATAAAAATGATACCTCACTTGTGTGGGTAGGCCTACCGCCCGCAACAGGAAATGCCCCAAAGCGAAACGTGGACACATCCAATTTCTTGAAAGAAAACAGAGGTGTTTTTTGCAAAGTGCCTACCTGTAGATTTTGGCCTCTAGCTCAGCCGGCACCTAGGGAAACCTACCAAACCTGTGCATTTCTGAAAACTAGAGACCTAGGGGAATCCCAGATGGGGTGACTTGTGGGGCTCGGACCAGGTTCTGTTAACCAGAATCCTTTGCAAACCTCAAAATTTGGCTAAAAAAACACATGTTCCTCACATTTCTGTGGCAGAAAGTTCTGGAATCTGAGAGGAGCCACAAATTTCCTTCCACCCAGCGTTCCCCCAAGTCTCCCGATAAAAATGGTACCTCACTTGTGAGGGTAGGCCTTCCGCCCGCAACAGGAAATGCCCCAAAGCGCAACGTGGACACATCCAATTTCTTGAAAGAAAACAGAGGTGTTTTTTGCAAAGTGCCTACCTGTAGATTTTGGCCTCTAGCTCAGCCGGCACCTAGGGAAACCTACCAAACCTGTGCATTTCTGAAGATTAGAGACCTAGGGGAATCCAAGATGGGGTGACTTTTGGGGCTCAGACCAGGTTCTGTTACCCAGAATCCTTTGCAAACCACAAAATTGGGCTAAAAAAAACACATGTTCCTCACATTTCTGTGGCAGAAAGTTCTGGAATCTGAGAGGAGCCACAAATTTCCTTCCACCCAGCGTTCCCCCAAGTCTCCTCATAAAAATGATACCTTACTTGTGTGGGTAGGCCTAGCACCCGTGACAGGAAATGCCCCAAAGCGCAACGTGGACACATCCAATTTTTTGAAAAAAAAAAGAGAGGTATTTTGCAAAGTGCCTACCTGTAGATTTTGGCCTCTAGCTCAGCCGGCACCTAGGGAAACCTACCAAACCTGTGCATTTCTGAAAACTAGAGACCTAGGGGAATCCCAGATGGGGTGACTTGTGGGGCTCGGACCAGGTTCTGTTACCCAGAATCCTTTGCAAACCTCAAAATTTGGCTAAAAAAACACATGTTCCTCACATTTCTGTGGCAGAAAGTTCTGGAATCTGAGAGGAGCCACAAATTTCCTTCCACCCAGCGTTCCCCCAAGTCTCCCCATAAAAATGATACCTTACTTGTGTGGGTAGGCCTAGCACCCGTGACAGGAAATGCCCCAAAGCGCAACGTGGACACATCCAATTTTTTGAAAGAAAACAGAGGTGTTTTTTGCAAAGTGCCTACCTGTAGATTTTGGCCTCTAGCTCAGCCGGCACCTAGGGAAACCTACCAAACCTGGGCATTTCTGAAAACTAGAGACCTAGGGAAATCCAAGATGGGGTGACTTGTGGGGCTCGGACCAGGTTCTGTTACCCAGAATCCTTTGCAAACCTCAAAATTTGGCTAAAAAAACACATGTTCCTCACATTTCTGTGGCAGAAAGTTCTGGAGTCTGAGAGGAGCCACAAAATTCCTTCCACCCAGCGTTCCCCCAAGTCTCCCGATAAAAATGATACCTCACTTGTGTGGGTAGGCCTACCGCCCGCAACAGGAAATGCCCCAAAGCGAAACGTGGACACATCCAATTTCTTGAAAGAAAACAGAGGTGTTTTTTGCAAAGTGCCTACCTGTAGATTTTGGCCTCTAGCTCAGCCGGCACCTAGGGAAACCTACCAAACCTGTGCATTTCTGAAAACTAGAGACCTAGGGGAATCCCAGATGGGGTGACTTGTGGGGCTCGGACCAGGTTCTGTTTCCCAGAATCATTTGCAAACCTCAAAATTTGGCGAAAAAAACACATGTTCCTCACATTTCTGTGGCAGAAGTTCTGGAATCTGAGAGGAGCCCCAAATTTCCTTCCGCCCAGCCTTCCCCCAAGTCTCCCGATAAAAATGATATCTCACTTGTGTGGATAGGCCTAGCACCCGCAACAGGAATTGCCCCAAAGCGCAATGTGGACACATCCAATTTTTTGAAAGAAAACAGAGGTGTTTTTTGCAAAGTGCCTACCTGTAGATTTTGGCCTCTAGCTCAGCCGGCACCTAGGGAAACCTACCAAACCTGTGCATTTCTGAAAATTAGAGACCTAGGGGAATTCAAGATGGGGTGACTTGTGGGGCTCGGACCAGGTTCTGTTACCCAGAATCCTTTGCAAACCCCAAAATTTGGCTAAAAAAAACACATGTTCCTCACATTTCTGTGGCAGAAAGTTCTGGAATCTGAGAGGAGCCACACATTTCCTTCCACCCAGCGTTCCCCCAAGTCTCCCGATAAAAATGATACCTTACTTGTGTGGGTAGGACTAGCACCCGTGACAGGAAATGCCCCAAAGCGCAACGTGGACACATCCAATTTTTTGAAAGAAAACAGAGGTGTTTTTTGCAAAGTGCCTACCTGTAGATTTTGGCCTCTAGCTCAGCCGGCACCTATTGAAACCTACCAAACCTGTGCATTTCTGAAAACTAGAGACCTAGGGGAATCCAAGATGGGGTGACTTGTGGGGCTCGGACCAGGTTCTGTTACCCAGAATCCTTTGCAAACCTCAACATTTGGCGAAAAAAACACATGTTCCTCACATTTCTGTGGCAGAAAGTTCTGGAATCTGAGAGGAGCCACAAATTTCCTTCCACCCAGCGTTCCCCCAGGTCTCCCGATAAAAATGATACCTCACTTGTGTGGGTAGGCCTAGCGCCCGCAACAGGAATTGCCCCAAAGCGCAATGTGGACACATCCAATTTTTTTAAAGAAAACAGAGGTGTTTTTTGCAAAGTGCCTACCTGTAGATTTTGGCCTCTAGCTCAGCCGGCACCTAGGGAAACCTAACAAACCTGTGCATTTCTGAAAACTAGAGACCTAGGGGAATCCAAGATAGGGTGACTTGTGGGGCTCGGACCAGGTTCTGTTACCCAGAATCCTTTGCAAACCTCAAAATTTGGCTAAAAAAACACATGTTCTTCACATTTCTGTGGCAGAAAGTTCTGGAATCTGAGAGGAGCCACAAATTTCCTTCCACCCAGCGTTCCCCCAAGTCTCCCGATAAAAATGATACCTCACTTGTGTGGGTAGGCCTAGCGCCCGTGACAGGAAATGCCCCAAAGCGCAACGTGGACACATCCAATTTTTTGAAAGAAAACCGAGGTGTTTTTTGCAAAGTGCCTACCTGTAGATTTTGGCCTCTAGCTCAGCCGGCACCTATTGAAACCTACCAAACCTGTGCATTTCTGAAAACTAGAGACCTAGGGGAATTCAAGATGGGGTGACTTGTGGGGCTCGGACCAGGTTCTGTTACCCAGAATCCTTTGCAAACCTCAAAATTTGGCTAAAAAAACACATGTTCCTCACATTTCTGTGGCAGAAAGTTCTGGAATCTGAGAGGAGCCACAAATTTCCTTCCACCCAGCGTTCCCCCAAGTCTCCCGATAAAAATGATACCTCACTTGTGTGGGTAGGCCTAGCGCCCGCAACAGGAATTGCCCCAAAGCGCAATGTGGACACATCCAATTTTTTGAAAGAAAACAGAGGTGTTTTTTGCAAAGTGCCTACCTGTAGATTTTGGCCTCTAGCTCAGCCGGCACCTAGGGAAACCTACCAAACCTGTGCATTTCTGAAAACTAGAGACCTAGGGGAATCCAAGATGGGGTGACTTGTGGGGCTCGGACCAGGTTCTGTTACCCAGAATCCTTTGCAAACCTCAAAATTTGGCTAAAAAAACACATGTTCCTCACATTTCTGTGGCAGAAATTTCTGGAGTCTGAGAGGAGCCACAAATTTCCTTCCACCCAGCGTTCCCCTAAGTCTCCCGATAAAAATGATACCTCACTTGTGTGGGTAGGCCTACCGCCCGCAACAGGAAATGCCCCAAAGCGAAACGTGGACACATCCAATTTCTTGAAAGAAAACAGAGGTGTTTTTTGCAAAGTGCCTACCTGTAGATTTTGGCCTCTAGCTCAGCCGGCACCTAGGGAAACCTACCAAACCTGTGCATTTCTGAAAACTAGAGACCTAGGGGAATCCCAGATGGGGTGACTTGTGGGGCTCGGACCAGGTTCTGTTACCCAGAATCCTTTGCAAACCTCAAAATTTGGCTAAAAAAACACATGTTCCTCACATTTCTGTGGCAGAAAGTTCTGGAATCTGAGAGGAGCCACAAATTTCCTTCCACCCAGCGTTCCCCCAAGTCTCCCGATAAAAATGGTACCTCACTTGTGAGGGTAGGCCTTCCGCCCGCAACAGGAAATGCCCCAAAGCGCAACGTGGACACATCCAATTTCTTGAAAGAAAACAGAGGTGTTTTTTGCAAAGTGCCTACCTGTAGATTTTGGCCTCTAGCTCAGCCGGCACCTAGGGAAACCTACCAAACCTGTGCATTTCTGAAGATTAGAGACCTAGGGGAATCCAAGATGGGGTGACTTGTGGGGCTCAGACCAGGTTCTGTTACCCAGAATCCTTTGCAAACCACAAAATTTGGCTAAAAAAAACACATGTTCCTCACATTTCTGTGGCAGAAAGTTCTGGAATCTGAGAGGAGCCACAAATTTCCTTCCACCCAGCGTTCCCCCAAGTCTCCTCATAAAAATGATACCTTACTTGTGTGGGTAGGCCTAGCACCCGTGACAGGAAATGCCCCAAAGCGCAACGTGGACACATCCAATTTTTTGAAAGAAAACAGAGGTGTATTTTGCAAAGTGCCTACCTGTAGATTTTGGCCTCTAGCTCAGCCGGCACCTAGGGAAACCTACCAAACCTGTGCATTTCTGAAAACTAGAGACCTAGGGGAATCCCAGATGGGGTGACTTGTGGGGCTCGGACCAGGTTCTGTTACCCAGAATCCTTTGCAAACCTCAAAATTTGGCTAAAAAAACACATGTTCCTCACATTTCTGTGGCAGAAAGTTCTGGAATCTGAGAGGAGCCACAAATTTCCTTCCACCCAGCGTTCCCCCAAGTCTCCCCATAAAAATGATACCTTACTTGTGTGGGTAGGCCTAGCACCCGTGACAGGAAATGCCCCAAAGCGCAACGTGGACACATCCAATTTTTTGAAAGAAAACAGAGGTGTTTTTTGCAAAGTGCCTACCTGTAGATTTTGGCCTCTAGCTCAGCCGGCACCTAGGGAAACCTACCAAACCTGTGCATTTCTGAAAACTAGAGACCTAGGGGAATCCAAGATGGGGTGACTTGTGGGGCTCGGACCAGGTTCTGTTACCCAGAATCCTTTGCAAACCTCAAAATTTGGCTAAAAAAACACATGTTCCTCACATTTCTGTGGCAGAAAGTTCTGGAGTCTGAGAGGAGCCACAAAATTCCTTCCACCCAGCGTTCCCCCAAGTCTCCCGATAAAAATGATACCTCACTTGTGTGGGTAGGCCTACCGCCCGCAACAGGAAATGCCCCAAAGCGAAACGTGGACACATCCAATTTCTTGAAAGAAAACAGAGGTGTTTTTTGCAAAGTGCCTACCTGTAGATTTTGGCCTCTAGCTCAGCCGGCACCTAGGGAAACCTACCAAACCTGTGCATTTCTGAAAACTAGAGACCTAGGGGAATCCCAGATGGGGTGACTTGTGGGGCTCGGACCAGGTTCTGTTACCCAGAATCCTTTGCAAACCTCAAAATTTGGCTAAAAAAACACATGTTCCTCACATTTCTGTGGCAGAAAGTTCTGGAATCTGAGAGGAGCCACAAATTTCCTTCCACCCAGCGTTCCCCCAAGTCTCCCGATAAAAATGGTACCTCACTTGTGTGGGTAGGCCTTCCGCCCGCAACAGGAAATGCCCCAAAGCGCAACGTGGACACATCCAATTTCTTGAAAGAAAACAGAGGTGTTTTTTGCAAAGTGCCTACCTGTAGATTTTGGCCTCTAGCTCAGCCGGCACCTAGGGAAACCTACCAAACCTGTGCATTTCTGAAAATTAGAGACCTAGGGGAATCCAAGATGGGGTGACTTGTGCGGCTCAGACCAGGTTCTGTTACCCAGAATCCTTTGCAAACCCCAAAATTTGGCTAAAAAAAACACATGTTCCTCACATTTCTGTGGCAGAAAGTTCTGGAATCTGAGAGGAGCCACAAATTTCCTTCCACCCAGCGTTCCCCCAAGTCTCCCCATAAAAATGATACCTTACTTGTGTGGGTAGGCCTAGCACCCGTGACAGGAAATGCCCCAAAGCGCAACGTGGACACATCCAATTTTTTGAAAGAAAACAGAGGTGTTTTTTGCAAAGTGCCTACCTGTAGATTTTGGCCTCTAGCTCAGCCGGCACCTATTGAAACCTACCAAACCTGTGCATTTCTGAAAACTAGAGACCTAGGGGAATCCAAGATGGGGTGACTTGTGGGGCTCGGACCAGGTTCTGTTACGCAGAATCCTTTGCAAACCTCAAAATTTGGATAAAAAAACACATGTTCCTCACTTTTCTGTGGGAGAAAGTTCTGGAATCTGAGAGGAGCCACAAATTTCCTTCCACCCAGCGTTCCCCCAAGTCTCCCGATAAAAATGATACCTCACTTGTGTGGGTAGGCCTAGCGCCAGCAACAGGAAATGCCCCAAAGCGCAACGTGGACACATCCAATTTTTTTGAAAGAAAACCGAGGTGTTTTTTGCAAAGTGCCTACCTGTAGATTTTGGCCTCTAGCTCAGCCGGCATCTAGGGAAACCTACCAAACCTGTGCATTTCTAAAAACTAGAGACCTAGGGGAATTCAAGATGGGGTGACTTGTGGTGCTCGGACCAGGTTCTGTTACCCAGATTCCTTTGCAAACCTGAAAATTTGGCAAAAAAAACACATGTTCCTCATATTTCTGTGGCAGAAAGTTCTGGAATCTGAGAGGAGCCACAAATTTCCTTCCACCCTGCGTTCCCCCAAGTCTCCCTATAAAAATGATACCTCACTTGTGTGGGTAGGCCTAGCGCCCGCAACAGGAAATGCCACAAAGCGCAACGTGGACACATCCAATTTTTTGAAAGAAAACAGAGGTGTTTTTTGCAAAGTGCCTACCTGTAGATTTTGGCCTCTAGCTCAGCCGGAACCGAGGGAAACCTACCAAACCTGTGCATTTCTGAAAACTAGAGACCTAGGGGAATTCAAGATGGGGTGACTTGTGGGGCTCGGACCAAGTTCTGTTACCCAGAATCCTTTGCAAACCCCAAAATTTGGCTAAAAAAACACATGTTCCTCACATTTCTGTGGCAGAAAGTTCTGGAATCTGAGAGGAGCCACAAATTTCCTTCCACCCAGCGTTCCCCCAAGTCTCCCGATAAAAATGATACCTCACTTGTGTGGGTAGGCCTAGCGCCCGTGACAGGAAATGCCCCAAAGCGCAACGTGGACACATCCAATTTTTTGAAAGAAAACCGAGGTGTTTTTTGCAAAGTGCCTACCTGTAGATTTTGGCCTCTAGCTCAGCCGGCACCTATTGAAACCTACCAAACCTGTGCATTTCTGAAAACTAGAGACCTAGGGGAATCCAAGATGGGGTGACTTGTGGGGCTCGGACCAGGTTCTGTTACACAGAATCCTTTGCAAACCTCAACATTTGGGTAAAAAAACACATGTTCCTCACATTTCTGTGGCAGAAAGTTCTGGAATCTGAGAGGAGCCACAAATTTCCATCCACCCAGCGTTCCCCCAAGTCTCCCGATAAAAATGATACCTCACTTGTGTGGGTAGGCCTGGCGCCCGCAACAGGAAATGCCCCAAAGCGCAACGTGGACACATCCAATTTTTTTAAAGAAAACAGAGGTGTTTTTTGCAATGTGCCTACCTGTAGATTTTGGCCTCTAGCTCAGCCGGCACTTAGGGAAACCTACCAAACCTGTGCATTTCTGAAAACTAGAGACCTAGGGGAATCCAAGATGGGGTGACTTGTGGGGCTCGGACCAGGTTCTGTTACCCAGAATCCTTTGCAAACCTCAAAATTTGGCTAAAAAAACACATGTTCCTCACATTTCTGTGGCAGAAAGTTCTGGAATCTGAGAAGAGCCACAAATTTCCTTCCACCCAGCGTTCCCCCAAGTCTCCCGATAAAAATGATACCTCACTTGTGTGGGTAGGTCTTGCGCCCGCAACACGAAATGCCCCAAAACACAACGTGGACACATCCAATTTTTTGAAAGAAAACCGAGGTGTTTTTTGCAAAGTGCCTACCTGTAGATTTTGGCCTCTAGCTCAGCCGGCACCTAGGGAAACCTACCAAACCTGTGTATTTCTGAAAACTAGAGACCTAGGGGAATTCAAGATGGGGTGACTTGTGGGGCTCGGACCAGGTTCTGTTACCCAGAATCCTTTGCAAACCCCAAAATTTGGCTAAAAAAACACATGTTCCTCACATATCTGTGGCAGAAAGTTCTGGAATCTGAGAGGAGCCACAGATTTCCTTCTACCCAGCGTTCCCCCAAGTCTCCCGATAAAAATTATACCTCACTTGTGTGGGTAGGCCTAGCGCCCGTGACAGGAAATGCCCCAAAGCGCAACATGGACAAATCCAATTTTTTGAAAGAAAACAGAGGTGTTTTTTGCAAAGTGCCTACCTGTAGATTTTGGCCTCTAGCTCAGCCGGAACCGAGGGAAACCTACCAAACCTGTGCATTTCTGAAAACTAGAGACCTAGGGGAATTCAAGATGGGGTGACTTGTGGGGCTCGGACCAGGTTCTGTTACCCAGAATCCTTTGCAAACCCCAAAATTTGGCTAAAAAAAAACATGTTCCTCACATTTCTGTGGCAGAAAGTTCTGGAATCTGAGAGGAGCCACAAATTTCCTTCCACCCAGCGTTCCCCCAAGTCTCCCGATAAAAATGATACCTCACTTGTGTGGGTAGGCCTAGCGCCCGTGACAGGAAATGCCCCAAAGCGCAACGTGGACACATCCAATTTTTTGAAAGAAAACCGAGGTGTTTTTTGCAAAGTGCCTACCTGTAGATTTTGGACTCTAGCTCAGCCGGCACCTATTGAAACCTACCAAACCTGTGCATTTCTGAAAACTAGAGACCAAGGGGAATCCAAGATGGGGTGACTTGTGGGGCTCGGACCAGGTTCTGTTACCCAGAATCCTTTGCAAACCTCAACATTTGGGTACAAAAACACATGTTCCTCACATTTCTGTGGCAGAAAGTTCTGGAATCTGAGAGGAGCCACAAATTTCCTTCCACCCAGCGTTCCCCCAAGTCTCCCGATAAAAATGATACCTCACTTGTGTGGGTAGGCCTGGCGCCCGCAACAGGAAATGCCCCAAAGCGCAACGTGGACACATCCAATTTTTTTAAAGAAAACAGAGGTGTTTTTTGCAAAGTGCCTACCTGTAGATTTTGGCCTCTAGCTCAGCCGGCACCTAGGGAAACCTACCAAACCTGTGCATTTCTGAAAAGTAGAGACCTAGGGGAATCCAAGATGGGGTGACTTGTGGGGCTCGGACCAGGTTCTGTTACCCAGAATCCTTTGCAAACCTCAAAATTTGGCTAAAAAAACACATGTTCCTCACATTTCTGTGGCAGAAAGTTCTGGAATCTGAGAGGAGCCACAAATTTCCTTCCACCCAGCGTTCCCCTAAGTCTCCCGATAAAAATGATACTTCACTTGTGTGGGTAGGCCTACCGCCCGCAACAGGAAATGCCCCAAAGCGCAACGTGGACACATCCAATTTTTTGAAAGAAAACCGAGGTGTTTTTTGCAAAGTGCCTACCTGTAGATTTTGGATATCTAGCTCAGCCGGCACCTAGGGAAACCTACCAAACCTGTGCATTTCTGAAAACTAGAGACCTAGGGGAATCCAAGATGGGGTGACTTGTGGGGCTCGGACCAGGTTCTGTTACCCAGAATCCTTTGCAAACCTCAAAATTTGGCTAAAAAAACACATGTTCCTCACATTTCTGTGGCAGAAAGTTCTGGAATCTGAGAGGAGCCACAAATTTCGTTCCACCCAGTGTTCCCCCAAGTCTCCCGCTAAAAACGATACCTCACTTGTGTGGGTAGGCCTAGCGCCCGCGACAGGAAATGCCCCAAAGCGCAACGTGGACACATCCAATTTTTTTAAAGAAAACAGAGGTGTTTTTTGCAAAGTGCCTACCTGTAGATTTTGGCCTCTAGCTCAGCAGGCACCTAGGGAAACCTACCAAACCTTTGCATTTCTGAAAACTAGAGACCTAGGGAAATTCAAGATGGGGTGACTTGTGGGGCTCGGACCAGGTTCTGTTACCCAGAATCCTTTGCAAACCTCAAAATTTGGCGAAAAAAACACATGTTCCTCACATTTCTGTGGCAGAAAGTTCTGGAATCTGAGAGGTGCCACAAATTTCCTTCCACCCAGCGTTCCCAAAAAGTCTCCCGATAAAAATGATACCTCACTTGTGTGGGTAGGTCTTGCGCCCGCAACACGAAATGCCCCAAAACACAACGTGGACACATCCAATTTTTTTAAAGAAAACAGAGGTGTTTTTTGCAAAGTGCCTACCTGTAGATTTTGGCCTCTAGCTCAGCCGGCACCTAGGGAAACCTAACAAACCTGTGCATTTCTGAAAACTAGAGACCTAGGGGAATCCAAGATGGGGTGACTTGTGGGGCTCGGACCAGGTTCTGTTACCCAGAATCCTTTGCAAACCTCAAAATTTGGCTAAAAAAACACATGTTCTTCACATTTCTGTGGCAGAAAGTTCTGGAATCTGAGAGTAGCCACAAATTTCTTTCCACCCACCGTTCCCCCAAGTTTCCCGATAAAAATGATACCTCACTCGTGTGGGTAGGCCTAGCGCCCGTGACAGGAAATGCCCCAAAGCGCAACGTGGACACATCCAATTTTTTGAAAGAAAACCGAGGTGTTTTTTGCAAAGTGCCTACCTGTAGATTTTGGCCTCTAGCTCAGCCGGCACCTATTGAAACCTACCAAACCTGTGCATTTCTGAAAACTAGAGACCTAGGGGAATTCAAGATGGGGTGACTTGTGGGGCTCGGACCAGGTTCTGTTACCCAGAATCCTTTGCAAACCTCAACATTTGGGTAAAAAAACACATGTTCCTCACATTTCTGTGGCAGAAAGTTCTGGAATCTGAGAGGAGCCACAAATTTCCAACCACCCAGCATTCCCCCAAGTCTCCCGATAAAAATGATACCTCACTTGTGTGGGTAGGCCTGGCGCCCGCAACAGGAAATGCCCCAAAGCGCAACGTGGACACATCCAATTTTTTTAAAGAAAACAGAGGTGTTTTTTGCAAAGTGCCTACCTGTAGATTTTGGCCTCTAGCTCAGCCGGCACCTAGGGAAACCTACCAAACCTGTGCATTTCTGAAAACTAGAGACCTAGGGGAATCCAAGATGGGGTGACTTGTGGGGCTCGGACCAGGTTCTGTTACCCAGAATCCTTTGCAAACCTCAAAATTTGGCTAAAAAAACACATGTTCCTCACATTTCTGTGGCAGAAAGTTCTGGAATCTGAGAGGAGCCACAAATTTCCTTCCACCCAGCGTTCCCCTAAGTCTCCCAATAAAAATGATACGTCACTTGTGTGGGTAGGCCTACCGCCCGCAACAGGAAATGCCCCAAAGCGCAACGTGGACACATCCAATTTCTTGAAAGAAAACAGAGGTGTTTTTTGCAAAGTGCCTACCTGTAGATTGTGGCCTCTAGCTCAGCCGGCACCTAGGGAAACCTACCAAACCTTTGCATTTCTGAAAACTAGATACCTAGGGGAATCCAAGATGGGGTGACTTGTGGGGCTCGGACCAGGTTCTGTTACCCAGAATCCTTTGCAAACCTCAAAATGTGGCTAAAAAAACACATGTTCCTCACATTTCTGTGGCAGAAAGTTCTGGAATCTGAGAGGAGCCACAAATTTCCTTCCACCCAGTGTTCCCCCAAGTCTCCCGCTAAAAACGATACCTCACTTGTGTGGGTAGGTCTTGCGCCCGCAACATGAAATGCCCCAAAACACAACGTGGACACATCCAATTTTTTTAAAGAAAACCGAGGTGTTTTTTGCAAAGTGCCTACCTGTAGATTTTGGCCTCCAGCTCAGCCGGCACCTAGGGAAACCTACCAAACCTGTGTATTTCTGAAAACTAGAGACCTAGGGGAATTCAAGATGGGGTTACTTGTGGGGCTCGGACCAGGTTCTGTTACCCAGAATCCTTTGCAAACCCCACAATTTGGCTAAAAAAACACATGTTCCTCACATATCTGTGGCAGAAAGTTCTGGAATCTGAGAGGAGCCACAGATTTCCTTCTACCCAGCGTTCCCCCAAGTCTCCCGATAAAAATTATACCTCACTTGTGTGGGTAGGCCTAGCGCCCGTGACAGGAAATGCCCCAAAGCGCAACGTGGACAAATCCAATTTTTTTAAAGAAAACAGAGGTGTTTTTTGCAAAGTGCCTACCTGTAGATTTTGGCCTCTAGCTCAGCCGGAACCGAGGGAAACCTACCAAACCTGTGCATTTCTGAAAACTAGAGGCCTAGGGGAATTCAAGATGGGGTGACTTGTGGGGCTCGGACCAGGTTCTGTTACCCAGAATCCTTTGCAAACCCCAAAATTTGGCTAAAAAAAAACATGTTCCTCACATTTCTGTGGCAGAAAGTTCTGGAATCTGAGAGGAGCCACAAATTTCCTTCCACCCAGCGTTCCCCCAAGTCTCCCGATAAAAATGATACCTCACTTGTGTGGGTAGGCCTAGCGCCCGTGACAGGAAATGCCCCAAAGCGCAACGTGGACACATCCAATTTTTTTAAAGAAAACCGAGGTGTTTTTTGCAAAGTGCCTACCTGTAGATTTTGGCCTCTAGCTCAGCCGGCACCTATTGAAACCTACCAAACCTGTGCATTTCTGAAAACTAGAGACCAAGGGGAATCCAAGATGGGGTGACTTGTGGGGCTCGGACCAGGTTCTGTTACCCAGAATCCTTTGCAAACCTCAACATTTGGGTACAAAATCACATGTTCCTCACATTTCTGTGGCAGAAAGTTCTGGAATCTGAGAGGAGCCACAAATTTCCTTCCACCCAGCGTTCCCCCAAGTCTCCCGATAAAAATGATACCTCACTTGTGTGGGTAGGCCTGGCGCCCGCAACAGGAAATGCCCCAAAGCGCAACGTGGACACATCCAATTTTTTTAAAGAAAACAGAGGTGTTTTTTGCAAAGTGCCTACCTGTAGATTTTGGCCTCTAGCTCAGCCGGCACCTAGGGAAACCTACCAAACCTGTGCATTTCTGAAAAGTAGAGACCTAGGGGAATCCAAGATGGGGTGACTTGTGGGGCTCGGACCAGGTTCTGTTACCCAGAATCCTTTGCAAACCTCAAAATTTGGCTAAAAAAACACATGTTCCTCACATTTCTATGGCAGAAAGTTCTGGAATCTGAGAGGAGCCACAAATTTCCTTCCACCCAGTGTTCCCCCAAGTCTCCCGCTAAAAACGATACCTCACTTGTGTGGGTAGGCCTAGCGCCCGCGACAGGAAATGCCCCAAAGCGCAACGTGGACACATCCAATTTTTTGAAAGAAAACCCAGGTGTTTTTTGCAAAGTGCCTACCTGTAGATTTTGGCCTCTAGCTCAGCCGGCACCTAGGGAAACCTACCAAACCTGTGTATTTCTGAAAACTAGAGACCTAGGGGAATTCAAGAAGGGGTGACTTGTGGGGCTCGGACAAGGTTCTGTTACCCAGAATCCTTTGCAAACCCCAAAATTTGGCTAAAAAAACACATGTTCCTCACATTTCTGTGGCAGAAAGTTCTGGAATCTGAGAGGAGCCTCAAATTTCCTTCCACCCAGCGTTCCCCCAAGTCTCCCGATAAAAATGATACCTCACTTGTGTGGGTAGGCCTAGCACCCATGACAGGAAATGCCCCAAAGCGCAACGTGGACAAATCCAATTTTTTGAAAGAAAACAGAGGTGTTTTTTGCAAAGTGCCTACCTGTAGATTTTGGCCTCTAGCTCAGCCGGCACCTAGGGAAACCTACCAAACCTGTGCATTTCTGAAAACTAGAGACCTAGGGGAATCCAAGATGGGGTGACTTGTGGGGCTCGGACCAGGTTCTGTTACCCAGAATCCTTTGCAAACCTCAAAATTTGGCTAAAAAAAAACATGTTCCTCACATTTCTGTGGCAGAAAGTTCTGGAATCTGAGAGGAGCCACAAATTTCCTTCCACCCAGCGTTCCCCCAAGTCTTCCGATAAAAATGATACCTCACTTGTGTGGGTAGGCCTACCGCCCGCAACAGGAAATGCCCCAAAGCGAAACGTGGACACATCCAATTTCTTGAAAGAAAACAGAGGTGTTTTTTGCAAAGTGCCTACCTGTAGATTTTGGCCTCTAGCTCAGCCGGCACCTAGGGAAACCTACCAAACCTGTGCATTTCTGAAAACTAGAGACATAGGGGAATCCCAGATGGGGTGACTTGTGGGGCTCGGACCAGGTTCTGTTACCCAGAATCCTTTGCAAACCTCAACATTTGGCTAAAAAAACACATGTTCCTCACATTTCTGTGGCAGAAAGTTCTGGAATCTGAGAGGAGCCCCAAATTTCCTTCCGACCAGCCTTCCCCCAAGTCTCCCGATAAAAATGATATCTCACTTGTGTGGGTAGGCCTAGCGCCCGCAACAGGAATTGCCCCAAAGCGCAATGTGGACACATCCAATTTTTTGAAAGAAAACAGAGGTGTTTTTTGCAAAGTGCCTACCTGTAGATTTTGGCCTCTAGCTCAGCCGGCACCTAGGGAAACCTACCAAACCTGTGCATATCTGAAAATTAGAGACCTAGGGGAATCCAAGATGGGGTTACTTGTGGGGCTCGGACCAGGTTCTGTTACCCAGAATCCTTTGCAAACCCCAAAATTTGGCTAAAAAAAACACATGTTCCTCACATTTCTGTGGCAGAAAGTTCTGGAATCTGAGAGGAGCCACAAATTTCCTTCCACCCAGCGTTCCCCCAAGTCTCCCGATAAAAATGATACCTTACTAGTGTGGGTAGGCCTAGCACCCGTGACAGGAAATGCCCCAAAGCGCAACGTGGACACATCCAATTTTTTGAAAGAAAACCGAGGTGTTTTTTGCAAAGTGCCTACCTGTAGATTTTGGCCTCTAGCTCAGCCGGCACCTATTGAAACCTACCAAACCTGTGCATTTCTGAAAACTAGAGACCAAGGGGAATCCAAGATGGGGTGACTTGTGGGGCTCGGACCAGGTTCTGTTACCCAGAATCCTTTGCAAACCTCAACATTTGGGTACAAAAACACATGTTCCTCACATTTCTGTGGCAGAAAGTTCTGGAATCTGAGAGGAGCCACAAATTTCCTTCCACCCAGTGTTCCCCCAAGTCTCCCGCTAAAAACGATACCTCACTTGTGTGGGTAGGCCTAGCGCCCGCGACAGGAAATGCCCCAAAGCGCAACGTGGACACATCCAATTTTTTTAAAGAAAACAGAGGTGTTTTTTGCAAAGTGCCTACCTGTAGATTTTGGCCTCTAGCTCAGCAGGCACCTAGGGAAACCTACCAAACCTTTGCATTTCTGAAAACTAGAGACCTAGGGAAATTCAAGATGGGGTGACTTGTGGGGCTCGGACCAGGTTCTGTTACCCAGAATCCTTTGCAAACCTCAAAATTTGGCGAAAAAAACACATGTTCCTCACATTTCTGTGGCAGAAAGTTCTGGAATCTGAGAGGTGCCACAAATTTCCTTCCACCCAGCGTTCCCCCAAGTCTCCCGATAAAAATGATACCTGACTTGTGTGGGTAGGTCTTGCGCCCGCAACACGAAATGCCCCAAAACACAACGTGGACACATCCAATTTTTTAAAAGAAAACAGAGGTGTTTTTTGCAAAGTGCCTACCTGTAGATTTTGGCCTCTAGCTCAGCCGGCACCTAGGGAAACCTAACAAACCTGTGCATTTCTGAAAACTAGAGACCTAGGGGAATCCAAGATGGGGTGACTTGGGGGGCTCGGACCAGGTTCTGTTACCCAGAATCCTTTGCAAACCTCAAAATTTGGCTAAAAAAACACATGTTCTTCACATTTCTGTGGCAGAAAGTTCTGGAATCTGAGAGGAGCCACAAATTTCCTTCCACCCAGCGTTCCCCCAAGTCTCCCGATAAAAATGATACCTCACTCGTGTGGGTAGGCCTAGCGCCCGTGACAGGAAATGCCCCAAAGCGCAACGTGGACACATCCAATTTTTTGAAAGAAAACCGAGGTGTTTTTTGCAAAGTGCCTACCTGTAGATTTTGGCCTCTAGCTCAGCCGGCACCTATTGAAACCTACCAAACCTGTGCATTTCTGAAAACTAGAGACCTAGGGGAATTCAAGATGGGGTGACTTGTGGGGCTCGGACCAGGTTCTGTTACCCAGAATCCTTTGCAAACCTCAAAATTTGGCGAAAAAAACACATGTTCCTCACATTTCTGTGGCAGAAAGTTCTGGAATCTGAGAGGAGCCACAAATTTCCTTCCATCCAGCGTTCCCCCAAGTCTCCCGATAAAAATGATACCTCACTTGTGTGGGTAGGCCTTCCGCCCGCAACAGGAAATGCCCCAAAGCGAAACTTGGACACATCCAATTTCTTGAAAGAAAACAGAGGTGTTTTTTGCAAAGTGCCTACCTGTAGATTTTGGCCTCTAGCTCAGCCGGCACCTAGGGAAACCTACCAAACCTGTGCATTTCTGAAAACTAGAGACATAGGGGAATCCCAGATGGGGTGACTTGTGGGGCTCGGACCAGGTTCTGTTACCCAGAATCCTTTGCAAACCTCAAAATTTGGCTAAAAAAACACATGTTCCTCACATTTCTGTGGCAGAAAGTTCTGGAATCTGAGAGGAGCCACAAATTTCCTTCCATCCAGCGTTCCCCCAAGTCTCCCGATAAAAATGGTACCTCACTTGTGTGGGTAGGCCTTCCGCCCGCAACAGGAAATGCCACAAAGCGCAACGTTGACACATCCAATTTCTTGAAAGAAAACAGAGGAGTTTTTTGCAAAGTGCCTACATGTAGATTTTGGCCTCTAGCTCAGCCGGTACCTAGGGAAACCTACCAAACCTGTGCATTTCTGAAAACTAGAGACGTAGGGGAATCCAAGATGGGGTGACTTGTGGGGCTCGGACCAGGTTCTGTTACCCAGAATCCTTTGCAAACCTCAAAATTTGGCTAAAAAAACACATGTTCCTCACATTTCTGTGGCAGAAAGTTCTGGAATCTGAGAGGAGCCACAAATTTCCTTCCACCCAGCGTTCCCCTAAGTCTCCCGATAAAAATGATACTTCACTTGTGTGGGTAGGCCTACCGCCCGCAACAGGAAATGCCCCAAAGCGCAACGTGGACACATCCAATTTTTTGAAAGAAAACCGAGGTGTTTTTTGCAAAGTGCCTACCTGTAGATTTTGGCCTCTAGCTCAGCCGGCACCTAGGGAAACCTACCAAACCTGTGCATTTCTGAAAACTAGAGACCTAGGGGAATCCAAGATGGGGTGACTTGTGGGGCTCGGACCAGGTTCTGTTACCCAGAATCCTTTGCAAACCTCAAAATTTGGCTAAAAAAACACATGTTCCTCACATTTCTGTGGCAGAAAGTTCTGGAATCTGAGAGGAGCCACAAATTTCCTTCCACCCAGTGTTCCCCCAAGTCTCCCGCTAAAAACGATACCTCACTTGTGTGGGTAGGCCTAGCGCCCGCGACAGGAAATGCCCCAAAGCGCAACGTGGACACATCCAATTTTTTGAAAGAAAACAGAGGTGTTTTTTGCAAAGTGCCTACCTGTAGATTTTGGCCTCTAGCTCAGCAGGCACCTAGGGAAACCTACCAAACCTTTGCATTTCTGAAAACTAGAGACCTAGGGAAATTCAAGATGGGGTGACTTGTGGGGCTCGGACCAGGTTCTGTTACCCAGAATCCTTTGCAAACCTCAAAATTTGGCGAAAAAAACACATGTTCCTCACATTTCTGTGGCAGAAAGTTCTGGAATCTGAGAGGTGCCACAAATTTCCTTCCACCCAGCGTTCCCCCAAGTCTCCCGATAAAAATGATACCTCACTTGTGTGGGTAGGTCTTGCGCCCGCAACACGAAATGCCCCAAAACACAACGTGGACACATCCAATTTTTTTAAAGAAAACAGAGGTGTTTTTTGCAAAGTGCCTACCTGTAGATTTTGGCCTCTAGCTCAGCCGGCACCTAGGGAAACCTAACAAACCTGTGCATTTCTGAAAACTAGAGACCTAGGGGAATCCAAGATGTGGTGACTTGTGGGGCTCGGACCAGGTTCTGTTACCCAGAATCCTTTGCAAACCTCAAAATTTGGCTAAAAAAACACATGTTCTTCACATTTCTGTGGCAGAAAGTTCTGGAATCTGAGAGGAGCCACAAATTTCCTTCCACCCAGCGTTCCCCCAAGTCTCCCGATAAAAATGATACCTCACTTGTGTGGGTAGGCCTAGCGCCCGTGACAGGAAATACCCCAAAGTGCAACGTGGACACATCCAATTTTTTGAAAGAAAACCGAGGTGTTTTTTGCAAAGTGCCTACCTGTAGATTTTGGCCTCTAGCTCAGCCGGCACCTATTGAAACCTACCAAACCTGTGCATTTCTGAAAACTAGAGACCTAGGGGAATTCAAGATGGGGTGACTTGTGGGGCTCGGACCAGGTTCTGTTACCCAGAATCCTTTGCAAACCTCAAAATTTGGCGAAAAAAACACATGTTCCTCACATTTCTGTGGCAGAAAGTTCTGGAATCTGAGAGGTGCCACAAATTTCCTTCCACTCAGCGTTCCCCCAAGTCTCCCGATAAAAATGATACCTGACTTGTGTGGGTAGGTCTTGCGCCCGCAACACGAAATGCCCCAAAACACAACGTGGACACATCCAATTTTTTTAAAGAAAACAGAGGTGTTTTTTGCAAAGTGCCTACCTGTAGATTTTGGCCTCTAGCTCAGCCGGCACCTAGGGAAACCTAACAAACCTGTGCATTTCTGAAAACTAGAGACCTAGGGGAATCCAAGATGGGGTGACTTGGGGGGCTCGGACCAGGTTCTGTTACCCAGAATCCTTTGCAAACCTCAAAATTTGGCTAAAAAAACACATGTTCTTCACATTTCTGTGGCAGAAAGTTCTGGAATCTGAGAGGAGCCACAAATTTCCTTCCACCCAGCGTTCCCCCAAGTCTCCCGATAAAAATGATACCTCACTTGTGTGGGTAGGCCTAGCGCCCGTGACAGGAAATGCCCCAAAGTGCAACGTGGACACATCCAATTTTTTGAAAGAAAACCGAGGTGTTTTTTGCAAAGTGCCTACCTGTAGATTTTGGCCTCTAGCTCAGCCGGCACCTATTGAAACCTACCAAACCTGTGCATTTCTGAAAACTAGAGACCTAGGGGAATTCAAGATGGGGTGACTTGTGGGGCTCGGACCAGGTTCTGTTACCCAGAATCCTTTGCAAACCTCAAAATTTGGCGAAAAAAACACATGTTCCTCACATTTCTGTGGCAGAAAGTTCTGGAATCTGAGAGGTGCCACAAATTTCCTTCCACTCAGCGTTCCCCCAAGTCTCCCGATAAAAATGATACCTGACTTGTGTGGGTAGGTCTTGCGCCCGCAACACGAAATGCCCCAAAACACAACGTGGACACATCCAATTTTTTTAAAGAAAACAGAGGTGTTTTTTGCAAAGTGCCTACCTGTAGATTTTGGCCTCTAGCTCAGCCGGCACCTAGGGAAACCTAACAAACCTGTGCATTTCTGAAAACTAGAGACCTAGGGGAATCCAAGATGGGGTGACTTGGGGGGCTCGGACCAGGTTCTGTTACCCAGAATCCTTTGCAAACCTCAAAATTTGGCTAAAAAAACACATGTTCTTCACATTTCTGTGGCAGAAAGTTCTGGAATCTGAGAGGAGCCACAAATTTCCTTCCACCCAGCGTTCCCCCAAGTCTCCCGATAAAAATGATACCTCACTCGTGTGGGTAGGCCTAGCGCCCGTGACAGGAAATGCCCCAAAGCGCAACGTGGACACATCCAATTTTTTGAAAGAAAACCGAGGTGTTTTTTGCAAAGTGCCTACCTGTAGATTTTGGCCTCTAGCTCAGCCGGCACCTATTGAAACCTACCAAACCTGTGCATTTCTGAAAACTAGAGACCTAGGGGAATTCAAGATGGGGTGACTTGTGGGGCTTGGACCAGGTTCTGTTACCCAGAATCCTTTGCAAACCTCAAAATTTGGCTAAAAAAAACACATGTTCCTAACATTTCTGTGGCAGAAAGTTCTGGAATCTGAGAGGAGCCACAAATTTCCTTCCACCCAGCGTTCCCCCAAGTCTCCCGATAAAAATGATACCTCACTTGTGTGGGTAGGCCTAGCGCCCGCAACAGGAATTGCCCCAAAGCGCAATGTGGACACATCCAATTTTTTGAAAGAAAACAGAGGTGTTTTTTGCAAAGTGCCTACCTGTAGATTTTGGCCTCTAGCTCAGCCGGCACCTAGGGAAACCTACCAAACCTGTGCATTTCTGAAAACTAGAGACCTAGGGGAATCCAAGATGGGGTGACTTGTGGGGCTCGGACCAGGTTCTGTTACCCAGAATCCTTTGCAAACCTCAAAATTTGGCTAAAAAAACACATGTTCCTCACATTTCTGTGGCAGAAAGTTCTGGAATCTGAGAGGAGCCACAAATTTCCTTCCACCCAGCGTTCCCCCAAGTCTCCCGATAAAAATGATACCTCACTTGTGTGGGTAGGCCTACCGCCCGCAACAGGAAATGCCCCAAAGCGAAACGTGGACACATCCAATTTCTTGAAAGAAAACAGAGGTGTTTTTTGCAAAGTGCCTACCTGTAGATTTTGGCCTCTAGCTCAGCCGGCACCTAGGGAAACCTACCAAACCTGTGCATTTCTGAAAACTAGAGACATAGGGGAATCCCAGATGGGGTGACTTGTGGGGCTCGGACCAGGTTCTGTTACCCAGAATCCTTTGCAAACCTCAAAATTTGGCTAAAAAAACACATGTTCCTCACATTTCTGTGGCAGAAAGTTCTGGAATCTGAGAGGAGCCACAAATTTCCTTCCACCCAGCGTTCCCCCAAGTCTCCCGATAAAAATGGTACCTCACTTGTGTGGGTAGGCCTTCCGCCCGCAACAGGAAATGCCCCAAAGCGCAACGTTGACACATCCAATTTCTTGAAAGAAAACAGAGGTGTTTTTTGCAAAGTGCCTACATGTAGATTTTGGCCTCTAGCTCAGCCGGCACCTAGGGAAACCTACCAAACCTGTGCATTTCTGAAAACTAGAGACGTAGGGGAATCCAAGATGGGGTGACTTGTGGGGCTCGGACCAGGTTCTGTTACCCAGAATCCTTTGCAAACCTCAAAATTTGGCTAAAAAAACACATGTTCTTCACATTTCTGTGGCAGAAAGTTCTGGAATCTGAGAGGAGCCACAAATTTCCTTCCACCCAGCGTTCCCCCAAGTCTCCCGATAAAAATGATACCTCACTCGTGTGGGTAGGCCTAGCGCCCGTGACAGGAAATGCCCCAAAGCGCAACGTGGACACATCCAATTTTTTGAAAGAAAACCGAGGTGTTTTTTGCAAAGTGCCTACCTGTAGATTTTGGCCTCTAGCTCAGCCGGCACCTATTGAAACCTACCAAACCTGTGCATTTCTGAAAACTAGAGACCTAGGGGAATTCAAGATGGGGTGACTTGTGGGGCTCGGACCAGGTTCTGTTACCCAGAATCCTTTGCAAACCTCAAAATTTGGCGAAAAAAACACATGTTCCTCACATTTCTGTGGCAGAAAGTTCTGGAATCTGAGAGGTGCCACAAATTTCCTTCCACTCAGCGTTCCCCCAAGTCTCCCGATAAAAATGATACCTGACTTGTGTGGGTAGGTCTTGCGCCCGCAACACGAAATGCCCCAAAACACAACGTGGACACATCCAATTTTTTTAAAGAAAACAGAGGTGTTTTTTGCAAAGTGCCTACCTGTAGATTTTGGCCTCTAGCTCAGCCGGCACCTAGGGAAACCTAACAAACCTGTGCATTTCTGAAAACTAGAGACCTAGGGGAATCCAAGATGGGGTGACTTGGGGGGCTCGGACCAGGTTCTGTTACCCAGAATCCTTTGCAAACCTCAAAATTTGGCTAAAAAAACACATGTTCTTCACATTTCTGTGGCAGAAAGTTCTGGAATCTGAGAGGAGCCACAAATTTCCTTCCACCCAGCGTTCCCCCAAGTCTCCCGATAAAAATGATACCTCACTCGTGTGGGTAGGCCTAGAGCCCGTGACAGGAAATGCCCCAAAGCGCAACGTGGACACATCCAATTTTTTGAAAGAAAACCGAGGTGTTTTTTGCAAAGTGCCTACCTGTAGATTTTGGCCTCTAGCTCAGCCGGCACCTATTGAAACCTACCAAACCTGTGCATTTCTGAAAACTAGAGACCTAGGGGAATTCAAGATGGGGTGACTTGTGGGGCTTGGACCAGGTTCTGTTACCCAGAATCCTTTGCAAACCTCAAAATTTGGCTAAAAAAAACTCATGTTCCTAACATTTCTGTGGCAGAAAGTTCTGGAATCTGAGAGGAGCCACAAATTTCCTTCCACCCAGCGTTCCCCCAAGTCTCCCGATAAAAATGATACCTCACTTGTGTGGGTAGGCCTAGCGCCCGCAACAGGAATTGCCCCAAAGCGCAATGTGGACACATCCAATTTTTTGAAAGAAAACAGAGGTGTTTTTTGCAAAGTGCCTACCTGTAGATTTTGGCCTCTAGCTCAGCCGGCACCTAGGGAAACCTACCAAACCTGTGCATTTCTGAAAACTAGAGACCTAGGGGAATCCAAGATGGGGTGACTTGTGGGGCTCGGACCAGGTTCTGTTACCCAGAATCCTTTGCAAACCTCAAAATTTGGCTAAAAAAACACATGTTACTCACATTTCTGTGGCAGAAAGTTCTGGAATCTGAGAGGAGCCACAAATTTCCTTCCACCCAGCGTTCCCCCAAGTCTCCCGATAAAAATGATACCTCACTTGTGTGGGTAGGCCTACCGCCCGCAACAGGAAATGCCCCAAAGCGAAACGTGGACACATCCAATTTCTTGAAAGAAAACAGAGGTGTTTTTTGCAAAGTGCCTACCTGTAGATTTTGGCCTCTAGCTCAGCCGGCACCTAGGGAAACCTACCAAACCTGTGCATTTCTGAAAACTAGAGACATAGGGGAATCCCAGATGGGGTGACTTGTGGGGCTCGGACCAGGTTCTGTTACCCAGAATCCTTTGCAAACCTCAAAATTTGGCTAAAAAAACACATGTTCCTCACATTTCTGTGGCAGAAAGTTCTGGAATCTGAGAGGAGCCACAAATTTCCTTCCACCCAGCGTTCCCCCAAGTCTCCCGATAAAAATGGTACCTCACTTGTGTGGGTAGGCCTTCCGCCCGCAACAGGAAATGCCCCAAAGCGCAACGTTGACACATCCAATTTCTAGAAAGAAAACAGAGGTGTTTTTTGCAAAGTGCCTACATGTAGATTTTGGCCTCTAGCTCAGCCGGCACCTAGGGAAACCTACCAAACCTGTGCATTTCTGAAAACTAGAGACGTAGGGGAATCCAAGATGGGGTGACTTGTGGGGCTCGGACCAGGTTCTGTTACCCAGAATCCTTTGCAAACCTCAAAATTTGGCTAAAAAAACACATGTTCTTCACATTTCTGTGGCAGAAAGTTCTGGAATCTGAGAGGAGCCACAAATTTCCTTCCACCCAGCGTTCCCCCAAGTCTCCCGATAAAAATGATACCTCACTCGTGTGGGTAGGCCTAGCGCCCGTGACAGGAAATGCCCCAAAGCGCAACGTGGACACATCCAATTTTTTGAAAGAAAACCGAGGTGTTTTTTGCAAAGTGCCTACCTGTAGATTTTGGCCTCTAGCTCAGCCGGCACCTATTGAAACCTACCAAACCTGTGCATTTCTGAAAACTAGAGACCTAGGGGAATTCAAGATGGGGTGACTTGTGGGGCTCGGACCAGGTTCTGTTACCCAGAATCCTTTGCAAACCTCAAAATTTGGCGAAAAAAACACATGTTCCTCACATTTCTGTGGCAGAAAGTTCTGGAATCTGAGAGGAGCCACAAATTTCCTTCCACCCAGCGTTCCCCCAAGTCTCCCGATAAAAATGATACCTCACTTGTGTGGGTAGGCCTAGCGCCCGCAACAGGAATTGCCCCAAAGCGCAATGTGGACACATCCAATTTTTTGAAAGAAAACAGAGGTGTTTTTTGCAAAGTGCCTACCTGTAGATTTTGGCCTCTAGCTCAGCCGGCACCTAGGGAAACCTACCAAACCTGTGCATTTCTGAAAACTAGAGACCTAGGGGAATCCAAGATGGGGTGACTTGTGGGGCTCGGACCAGGTTCTGTTACCCAGAATCCTTTGCAAACCTCAAAATTTGGCTAAAAAAACACATGTTCCTCACATTTCTGTGGCAGAAAGTTCTGGAATCTGAGAGGAGCCACAAATTTCCTTCCACCCAGCGTTCCCCCAAGTCTCCCGATAAAAATGATACCTCACTTGTGTGGGTAGGCCTACCGCCCGCAACAGGAAATGCCCCAAAGCGAAACGTGGACACATCCAATTTCTTGAAAGAAAACAGAGGTGTTTTTTGCAAAGTGCCTACATGTAGATTTTGGCCTCTAGCTCAGCCGGCACCTAGGGAAACCTACCAAACCTGTGCATTTCTGAAAACTAGAGACATAGGGGAATCCCAGATGGGGTGACTTGTGGGGCTCGGACCAGGTTCTGTTACCCAGAATCCTTTGCAAACCTCAAAATTTGGCTAAAAAAACACATGTTCCTCACATTTCTGTGGCAGAAAGTTCTGGAATCTGAGAGGAGCCACAAATTTCCTTCCACCCAGCGTTCCCCCAAGTCTCCCGATAAAAATGGTACCTCACTTGTGTGGGTAGGCCTTCCGCCCGCAACAGGAAATGCCCCAAAGCGCAACGTTGACACATCCAATTTCTTGAAAGAAAACAGAGGTGTTTTTTGCAAAGTGCCTACATGTAGATTTTGGCCTCTAGCTCAGCCGGCACCTAGGGAAACCTACCAAACCTGTGCATTTCTGAAAACTAGAGACGTAGGGGAATCCAAGATGGGGTGACTTGTGGGGCTCGGACCAGGTTCTGTTACCCAGAATCCTTTGCAAACCTCAAAATTTGGCTAAAAAAACACATGTTCCTCACATTTCTGTGGCAGAAAGTTCTGGAATCTGAGAGGAGCCACAAATTTCCTTCCACCCAGCGTTCCCCCAAGTCTCCCGATAAAAATGATACCTCACTCGTGTGGGTAGGCCTAGCGCCCGTGACAGGAAATGCCCCAAAGCGCAACGTGGACACATCCAATTTTTTGAAAGAAAACCGAGGTGTTTTTTGCAAAGTGCCTACCTGTAGATTTTGGCCTCTAGCTCAGCCGGCACCTATTGAAACCTACCAAACCTGTGCATTTCTGAAAACTAGAGACCTAGGGGAATTCAAGATGGGGTGACTTGTGGGGCTCGGACCAGGTTCTGTTACCCAGAATCCTTTGCAAACCTCAAAATTTGGCGAAAAAAACACATGTTCCTCACATTTCTGTGGCAGAAAGTTCTGGAATCTGAGAGGAGCCACAAATTTCCTTCCACCCAGCGTTCCCCCAAGTCTCCCGATAAAAATGATACCTCACTTGTGTGGGTAGGCCTAGCGCCCGCAACAGGAATTGCCCCAAAGCGCAAAGTGGACACATCCAATTTTTTGAAAGAAAACAGAGGTGTTTTTTGCAAAGTGCCTACCTGTAGATTTTGGCCTCTAGCTCAGCCGGCACCTAGGGAAACCTACCAAACCTGTGCATTTCTGAAAACTAGAGACCTAGGGGAATCCAAGATGGGGTGACTTGTGGGGCTCGGACCAGGTTCTGTTACCCAGAATCCTTTGCAAACCTCAAAATTTGGCTAAAAAAACACATGTTCCTCACATTTCTGTGGCAGAAAGTTCTGGAATCTGAGAGGAGCCACAAATTTCCTTCCACCCAGCGTTCCCCCAAGTCTCCCGATAAAAATGATACCTCACTTGTGTGGGTAGGCCTACCGCCCGCAACAGGAAATGCCCCAAAGCGAAACGTGGACACATCCAATTTCTTGAAAGAAAACAGAGGTGTTTTTTGCAAAGTGCCTACCTGTAGATTTTGGCCTCTAGCTCAGCCGGCACCTAGGGAAACCTACCAAACCTGTGCATTTCTGAAAACTAGAGACATAGGGGAATCCCAGATGGGGTGACTTGTGGGGCTCGGACCAGGTTCTGTTACCCAGAATCCTTTGCAAACCTCAACATTTGGCTAAAAAAACACATGTTCCTCACATTTCTGTGGCAGAAAGTTCTGGAATCTGAGAGGAGCCCCAAATTTCCTTCCGACCAGCCTTCCCCCAAGTCTCCCGATAAAAATGATATCTCACTTGTGTGGGTAGGCCTAGCGCCCGCAACAGGAATTGCCCCAAAGCGCAATGTGGACACATCCAATTTTTTGAAAGAAAACAGAGGTGTTTTTTGCAAAGTGCCTACCTGTAGATTTTGGCCTCTAGCTCAGCCGGCACCTAGGGAAACCTACCAAACCTGTGCATATCTGAAAATTAGAGACCTAGGGGAATCCAAGATGGGGTTACTTGTGGGGCTCGGACCAGGTTCTGTTACCCAGAATCCTTTGCAAACCCCAAAATTTGGCTAAAAAAAACACATGTTCCTCACATTTCTGTGGCAGAAAGTTCTGGAATCTGAGAGGAGCCACAAATTTCCTTCCACCCAGCGTTCCCCCAAGTCTCCCGATAAAAATGATACCTTACTAGTGTGGGTAGGCCTAGCACCCGTGACAGGAAATGCCCCAAAGCGCAACGTGGACACATCCAATTTTTTGAAAGAAAACCGAGGTGTTTTTTGCAAAGTGCCTACCTGTAGATTTTGGCCTCTAGCTCAGCCGGCACCTATTGAAACCTACCAAACCTGTGCATTTCTGAAAACTAGAGACCTAGGGGAATTCAAGATGGGGTGACTTGTGGGGCTTGGACCAGGTTCTGTTACCCAGAATCCTTTGCAAACCTCAAAATTTGGCTAAAAAAAACTCATGTTCCTAACATTTCTGTGGCAGAAAGTTCTGGAATCTGAGAGGAGCCACAAATTTCCTTCCACCCAGCGTTCCCCCAAGTCTCCCGATAAAAATGATACCTCACTTGTGTGGGTAGGCCTAGCGCCCGCAACAGGAATTGCCCCAAAGCGCAATGTGGACACATCCAATTTTTTGAAAGAAAACAGAGGTGTTTTTTGCAAAGTGCCTACCTGTAGATTTTGGCCTCTAGCTCAGCCGGCACCTAGGGAAACCTACCAAACCTGTGCATTTCTGAAAACTAGAGACCTAGGGGAATCCAAGATGGGGTGACTTGTGGGGCTCGGACCAGGTTCTGTTACCCAGAATCCTTTGCAAACCTCAAAATTTGGCTAAAAAAACACATGTTACTCACATTTCTGTGGCAGAAAGTTCTAGAATCTGAGAGGAGCCACAAATTTCCTTCCACCCAGCGTTCCCCCAAGTCTCCCGATAAAAATGATACCTCACTTGTGTGGGTAGGCCTACCGCCCGCAACAGGAAATGCCCCAAAGCGAAACGTGGACACATCCAATTTCTTGAAAGAAAACAGAGGTGTTTTTTGCAAAGTGCCTACCTGTAGATTTTGGCCTCTAGCTCAGCCGGCACCTAGGGAAACCTACCAAACCTGTGCATTTCTGAAAACTAGAGACATAGGGGAATCCCAGATGGGGTGACTTGTGGGGCTCGGACCAGGTTCTGTTACCCAGAATCCTTTGCAAACCTCAAAATTTGGCTAAAAAAACACATGTTCCTCACATTTCTGTGGCAGAAAGTTCTGGAATCTGAGAGGAGCCACAAATTTCCTTCCACCCAGCGTTCCCCCAAGTCTCCCGATAAAAATGGTACCTCACTTGTGTGGGTAGGCCTTCCGCCCGCAACAGGAAATGCCCCAAAGCGCAACGTTGACACATCCAATTTCTAGAAAGAAAACAGAGGTGTTTTTTGCAAAGTGCCTACATGTAGATTTTGGCCTCTAGCTCAGCCGGCACCTAGGGAAACCTACCAAACCTGTGCATTTCTGAAAACTAGAGACGTAGGGGAATCCAAGATGGGGTGACTTGTGGGGCTCGGACCAGGTTCTGTTACCCAGAATCCTTTGCAAACCTCAAAATTTGGCTAAAAAAACACATGTTCTTCACATTTCTGTGGCAGAAAGTTCTGGAATCTGAGAGGAGCCACAAATTTCCTTCCACCCAGCGTTCCCCCAAGTCTCCCGATAAAAATGATACCTCACTCGTGTGGGTAGGCCTAGCGCCCGTGACAGGAAATGCCCCAAAGCGCAACGTGGACACATCCAATTTTTTGAAAGAAAACCGAGGTGTTTTTTGCAAAGTGCCTACCTGTAGATTTTGGCCTCTAGCTCAGCCGGCACCTATTGAAACCTACCAAACCTGTGCATTTCTGAAAACTAGAGACCTAGGGGAATTCAAGATGGGGTGACTTGTGGGGCTCGGACCAGGTTCTGTTACCCAGAATCCTTTGCAAACCTCAAAATTTGGCGAAAAAAACACATGTTCCTCACATTTCTGTGGCAGAAAGTTCTGGAATCTGAGAGGAGCCACAAATTTCCTTCCACCCAGCGTTCCCCCAAGTCTCCCGATAAAAATGATACCTCACTTGTGTGGGTAGGCCTAGCGCCCGCAACAGGAATTGCCCCAAAGCGCAATGTGGACACATCCAATTTTTTGAAAGAAAACAGAGGTGTTTTTTGCAAAGTGCCTACCTGTAGATTTTGGCCTCTAGCTCAGCCGGCACCTAGGGAAACCTACCAAACCTGTGCATTTCTGAAAACTAGAGACCTAGGGGAATCCAAGATGGGGTGACTTGTGGGGCTCGGACCAGGTTCTGTTACCCAGAATCCTTTGCAAACCTCAAAATTTGGCTAAAAAAACACATGTTCCTCACATTTCTGTGGCAGAAAGTTCTGGAATCTGAGAGGAGCCACAAATTTCCTTCCACCCAGCGTTCCCCCAAGTCTCCCGATAAAAATGATACCTCACTTGTGTGGGTAGGCCTACCGCCCGCAACAGGAAATGCCCCAAAGCGAAACGTGGACACATCCAATTTCTTGAAAGAAAACAGAGGTGTTTTTTGCAAAGTGCCTACCTGTAGATTTTGGCCTCTAGCTCAGCCGGCACCTAGGGAAACCTACCAAACCTGTGCATTTCTGAAAACTAGAGACATAGGGGAATCCCAGATGGGGTGACTTGTGGGGCTCGGACCAGGTTCTGTTACCCAGAATCCTTTGCAAACCTCAAAATTTGGCTAAAAAAACACATGTTCCTCACATTTCTGTGGCAGAAAGTTCTGGAATCTGAGAGGAGCCACAAATTTCCTTCCACCCAGCGTTCCCCCAAGTCTCCCGATAAAAATGGTACCTCACTTGTGTGGGTAGGCCTTCCGCCCGCAACAGGAAATGCCCCAAAGCGCAACGTTGACACATCCAATTTCTTGAAAGAAAACAGAGGTGTTTTTTGCAAAGTGCCTACATGTAGATTTTGGCCTCTAGCTCAGCCGGCACCTAGGGAAACCTACCAAACCTGTGCATTTCTGAAAACTAGAGACGTAGGGGAATCCAAGATGGGGTGACTTGTGGGGCTCGGACCAGGTTCTGTTACCCAGAATCCTTTGCAAACCTCAAAATTTGGCTAAAAAAACACATGTTCCTCACATTTCTGTGGCAGAAAGTTCTGGAATCTGAGAGGAGCCACAAATTTCCTTCCACCCAGCGTTCCCCCAAGTCTCCCGATAAAAATGATACCTCACTCGTGTGGGTAGGCCTAGCGCCCGTGACAGGAAATGCCCCAAAGCGCAACGTGGACACATCCAATTTTTTGAAAGAAAACCGAGGTGTTTTTTGCAAAGTGCCTACCTGTAGATTTTGGCCTCTAGCTCAGCCGGCACCTATTGAAACCTACCAAACCTGTGCATTTCTGAAAACTAGAGACCTAGGGGAATTCAAGATGGGGTGACTTGTGGGGCTCGGACCAGGTTCTGTTACCCAGAATCCTTTGCAAACCTCAAAATTTGGCGAAAAAAACACATGTTCCTCACATTTCTGTGGCAGAAAGTTCTGGAATCTGAGAGGAGCCACAAATTTCCTTCCACCCAGCGTTCCCCCAAGTCTCCCGATAAAAATGATACCTCACTTGTGTGGGTAGGCCTAGCGCCCGCAACAGGAATTGCCCCAAAGCGCAATGTGGACACATCCAATTTTTTGAAAGAAAACAGAGGTGTTTTTTGCAAAGTGCCTACCTGTAGATTTTGGCCTCTAGCTCAGCCGGCACCTAGGGAAACCTACCAAACCTGTGCATTTCTGAAAACTAGAGACCTAGGGGAATCCAAGATGGGGTGACTTGTGGGGCTCGGACCAGGTTCTGTTACCCAGAATCCTTTGCAAACCTCAAAATTTGGCTAAAAAAACACATGTTCCTCACATTTCTGTGGCAGAAAGTTCTGGAATCTGAGAGGAGCCACAAATTTCCTTCCACCCAGCGTTCCCCCAAGTCTCCCGATAAAAATGATACCTCACTTGTGTGGGTAGGCCTACCGCCCGCAACAGGAAATGCCCCAAAGCGAAACGTGGACACATCCAATTTCTTGAAAGAAAACAGAGGTGTTTTTTGCAAAGTGCCTACCTGTAGATTTTGGCCTCTAGCTCAGCCGGCACCTAGGGAAACCTACCAAACCTGTGCATTTCTGAAAACTAGAGACATAGGGGAATCCCAGATGGGGTGACTTGTGGGGCTCGGACCAGGTTCTGTTACCCAGAATCCTTTGCAAACCTCAACATTTGGCTAAAAAAACACATGTTCCTCACATTTCTGTGGCAGAAAGTTCTGGAATCTGAGAGGAGCCCCAAATTTCCTTCCGACCAGCCTTCCCCCAAGTCTCCCGATAAAAATGATATCTCACTTGTGTGGGTAGGCCTAGCGCCCGCAACAGGAATTGCCCCAAAGCGCAATGTGGACACATCCAATTTTTTGAAAGAAAACAGAGGTGTTTTTTGCAAAGTGCCTACCTGTAGATTTTGGCCTCTAGCTCAGCCGGCACCTAGGGAAACCTACCAAACCTGTGCATATCTGAAAATTAGAGACCTAGGGGAATCCAAGATGGGGTTACTTGTGGGGCTCGGACCAGGTTCTGTTACCCAGAATCCTTTGCAAACCCCAACATTTGGCTAAAAAAAACACATGTTCCTCACATTTCTGTGGCAGAAAGTTCTGGAATCTGAGAGGAGCCACAAATTTCCTTCCACCCAGCGTTCCCCCAAGTCTCCCGATAAAAATGATACCTTACTAGTGTGGGTAGGCCTAGCACCCGTGACAGGAAATGCCCCAAAGCGCAACGTGGACACATCCAATTTTTTGAAAGAAAACAGAGGTGTTTTTTGCAAAGTGCCTACCTGTAGATTTTGGCCTCTAGCTCAGCCGGCACCTATTGAAACCTACCAAACCTGTGCATTTCTGAAAACTAGAGACCTAGGGGAATCCAAGATGGGGTGGCTTGTGGGGCTCGGACCAGGTTCTGTTACCCAGAATCCTTTGCAAACCTCAAAATTTGGCTAAAAAAACACATGTTCCTCACATTTCTGTGGCAGAAAGTTCTGGAATCTGAGAGGAGCCACAAATTTCCTTCCACCCAGTGTTCCCCCAAGTCTCCCGCTAAAAACGATACCTCACTTGTGTGGGTAGGCCTAGCGCCCGCGACAGGAAATGCCCCAAAGCGCAACGTGGACACATCCAATTTTTTGAAAGAAAACAGAGGTGTTTTTTGCAAAGTGCCTACCTGTAGATTTTGGCCTCTAGCTCAGCAGGCACCTAGGGAAACCTACCAAACCTTTGCATTTCTGAAAACTAGAGACCTAGGGAAATTCAAGATGGGGTGACTTGTGGGGCTCGGACCAGGTTCTGTTACCCAGAATCCTTTGCAAACCTCAAAATTTGGCGAAAAAAACACATGTTCCTCACATTTCTGTGGCAGAAAGTTCTGGAATCTGAGAGGTGCCACAAATTTCCTTCCACCCAGCGTTCCCCCAAGTCTCCCGATAAAAATGATACCTCACTTGTGTGGGTAGGTCTTGCGCCCGCAACACGAAATGCCCCAAAACACAACGTGGACACATCCAATTTTTTTAAAGAAAACAGAGGTGTTTTTTGCAAAGTGCCTACCTGTAGATTTTGGCCTCTAGCTCAGCCGGCACCTAGGGAAACCTAACAAACCTGTGCATTTCTGAAAACTAGAGACCTAGGGGAATCCAAGATGGGGTGACTTGTGGGGCTCGGACCAGGTTCTGTTACCCAGAATCCTTTGCAAACCTCAAAATTTGGCTAAAAAAACACATGTTCTTCACATTTCTGTGGCAGAAAGTTCTGGAATCTGAGAGGAGCCACAAATTTCCTTCCACCCAGCGTTCCCCCAAGTCTCCCGATAAAAATGATACCTCACTTGTGTGGGTAGGCCTAGCGCCCGTGACAGGAAATGCCCCAAAGTGCAACGTGGACACATCCAATTTTTTGAAAGAAAACCGAGGTGTTTTTTGCAAAGTGCCTACCTGTAGATTTTGGCCTCTAGCTCAGCCGGCACCTATTGAAACCTACCAAACCTGTGCATTTCTGAAAACTAGAGACCTAGGGGAATTCAAGATGGGGTGACTTGTGGGGCTCGGACCAGGTTCTGTTACCCAGAATCCTTTGCAAACCTCAAAATTTGGCGAAAAAAACACATGTTCCTCACATTTCTGTGGCAGAAAGTTCTGGAATCTGAGAGGAGCCACAAATTTCCTTCCACCCAGCGTTCCCCCAAGTCTCCCGATAAAAATGATACCTCACTTGTGTGGGTAGGCCTAGCGCCCGCAACAGGAATTGCCCCAAAGCACAATGTGGACACATCCAATTTTTTGAAAGAAAACAGAGGTGTTTTTTGCAAAGTGCCTACCTGTAGATTTTGGCCTCTAGCTCAGCCGGCACCTAGGGAAACCTACCAAACCTGTGCATTTCTGAAAACTAGAGACCTAGGGGAATCCAAGATGGGGTGACTTGTGGGGCTCGGACCAGGTTCTGTTACCCAGAATCCTTTGCAAACCTCAAAATTTGGCTAAAAAAACACATGTTCCTCACATTTCTGTGGCAGAAAGTTCTGGAATCTGAGAGGAGCCACAAATTTCCTTCCACCCAGCGTTCCCCCAAGTCTCCCGATAAAAATGATACCTCACTTGAGTGGGTAGGCCTACCGCCCGCAACAGGAAATGCCCCAAAGCGAAACGTGGACACATCCAATTTCTTGAAAGAAAACAGAAGTGTTTTTTGCAAAGTGCCTACCTGTAGATTTTGGCCTCTAGCACAGCCGCCACCTAGGGAAACCTACCAAACCTGTGCATTTCTGAAAACTAGAGACCTAGGGGAATCCCAGATGGGGTGACTTGTGGGGCTCGGACCAGGTTCTGTTACCCAGAATCCTTTGCAAACCTCAAAATTTGGCTAAAAAAAAACATGTTCCTCACATTTCTGTGGCAGAAAGTTCAGGAATCTGAGAGGAGCCACAAATTTCCTTCCACCCAGCGTTCCCCCAAGTCTCCCGATAAAAATGGTACCTCACTTGTTTGGGTAGGCCTTCCGCCCGCAACAGGAAATGCCCCAAAGCGCAACGTGGACACATCCAATTTCTTGAAAGAAAACAGAGGTGTTTTTTGCAAAGTGCCTACATGTAGATTTTGGCCTCTAGCTCAGCCGGCACCTAGGGAAACCTACCAAACCTGTGCATTTCTGAAAACTAGAGACGTAGGGGAATCCAAGATGGGGTGACTTGTGGGGCTCGGACCAGGTTCTGTTACCCAGAATCCTTTGCAAACCTCAAAATTTGGCTAAAAAAACACATGTTCCTCACATTTCTGTGGCAGAAAGTTCTGGAATCTGAGAGGAGCCACAAATTTCCTTCCACCCAGTGTTACCCCAAGTCTCCCTCTAAAAACGATACCTCACTTGTGTGGGTAGGCCTAGCGCCCGCGACAGGAAATGCCCCAAAGCGCAACGTGGACACATCCAATTTCTTGAAAGAAAACAGAGGTGTTTTTTGCAAAGTGCCTACCTGTAGATTTTGGCCTCTAGCTCAGCCGGCACCTAGGGAAACCTCCAAACCTGTGCATTTCTGAAAACTAGAGACCTAGGGGAATTCAAGATGGGGTGACTTGTGGGGCTCGGACCAGGTTCTGTTACCCAGAATCCTTTGCAAACCTCAAAATTTGGCGAAAAAAACACATGTTCCTTACATTTCTGTGGCAGAAAGTTCTGGAATCTGAGAGGAGCCACAAATTTCCTTCCACCCAGCGTTCCCCCAAGTCTCCCGATAAAAATGATACCTCACTTGTGTGGGTAGGCCTTGCGCCCGCAACACGAAATGCCCCAAAACACAACGTGGACACATCCAATTTTTTTAAAGAAAACCGAGGTGTTTTTTGCAAAGCGCCTACCTGTAGATTTTGGCCTCTAGCTCAGCCGGCACCTAGGGAAACCTACCAAACCTGTGTATTTCTCAAAACTAGAGACCTAGGGGAATTCAAGATGGGGTGACTTGTGGGGCTCGGACCAGGTTCTGTTACCCAGAATCCTTTGCAAACCCCAAAATTTGGCTAACAAAACACATGTTCCTCACATTTCTGTGGCAGAAAGTTCTAGAATCTGAGAGGAGCCCCACATTTCCTTCCACCCAGCGTTCCCCCAAGTCTCCCGATAAAAATGATACCTCACTTGTGTGGGTAGGCCTAGCGCCCGTGACAGGAAATGCCCCAAAGCGCAACGTGGACACATCCGATTTTTTGAAAGAAAACAGAGGTGTTTTTTGCAAAGTGCCTACCTGTAGATTTTGGCCTCTAGCTCAGCCGGAACCTAGGGAAACCTACCAAACCTGTGCATTTCTGAAAACTAGAGACCTAGGGGAATTCAAGATGGGGTGACTTGTGGGGCTCGGACCAGGTTCTGTTTCCCAGAATCATTTGCAAACCTCAAAATTTGGCGAAAAAAACACATGTTCCTCACATTTCTGTGGCAGAAAGTTCTGGAATCTGAGAGGAGCCCCACATTTCCTTCCACCCAGCCTTCCCCCAAGTCTCCCGATAAAAATGATATCTCACTTGTGTGGGTAGGCCTAGCGCCCGCAACAGGAAATGCCCCAAAGCGCAACGTGGACACATCCAATTTTTTGAAAGAAAACCGAGGTGTTTTTTGCAAAGTGCCTACCTGTAGATTTTGGCCTCTAGCTCAGCCGGCACCTAGGGAAACCTACCAAACCTGTGCATTTCTGAAAATTAGAGACCTAGGGGAATCCAAGATGGGGTGACTTGTGGGGCTCGGACCAGGTTCTGTTACCCAGAATCCTTTGCAAACCCCAAAATTTGTCTAAAAAAAACACATGTTCCTCACATTTCTGTGGCAGAAAGTTCTGGAATCTGAGAGGAGCCACAAATTTCCTTCCACCCAGCGTTCCCCCAAGTCTCCCGATAAAAATGATACCTTACTTGTGTGGGTAGGCCTAGCACCCGTGACAGGAAATGCCCCAAAGCGCAACGTGGACACATCCAATTTTTTGAAAGAAAACAGAGGTGTTTTTTGCAAAGTGCCTACCTGTATATTTTGGCCTCTAGCTCAGCCGGCACCTATTGAAACCTACCAAACCTGTGCATTTCTGAAAACTACAGACCTAGGGGAATCCAAGATGGGGTGACTTGTGGGGCTCGGACCAGGTTCTGTTACCCAGAATCCTTTGCAAACCTCAAAATTTGGATAAAAAAACACATGTTCCTCACATTTCTGTGGGAGAAAGTTCTGGAATCTGAGAGGAGCCACAAATTTCCTTCCACCCAGCGTTCCCCCAAGTCTCCCGATAAAAATGATACCTCACTTGTGTGGGTAGGCCTAGCGCCCGTGACAGGAAATGCCCCAAAGCGCAACGTGGACACATCCGATTTTTTGAAAGAAAACAGAGGTGTTTTTTGCAAAGTGCCTACCTGTAGATTTTGGCCTCTAGCTCAGCCGGAACCTAGGGAAACCTACCAAACCTGTGCATTTCTGAAAACTAGAGACCTAGGGGAATTCAAGATGGGGTGACTTGTGGGGCTCGGACCAGGTTCTGTTTCCCAGAATCATTTGCAAACCTCAAAATTTGGCGAAAAAAACACATGTTCCTCACATTTCTGTGGCAGAAAGTTCTGGAATCTGAGAGGAGCCCCAAATTTCCTTCCGACCAGCCTTCCCCCAAGTCTCCCGATAAAAATGATATCTCACTTGTGTGGGTAGGCCTAGCGCCCGCAACAGGAATTGCCCCAAAGCGCAATGTGGACACATCCAATTTTTTGAAAGAAAACAGAGGTGTTTTTTGCAAAGTGCCTACCTGTAGATTTTGGCCTCTAGCTCAGCCGGCACCTAGGGAAACCTACCAAACCTGTGCATATCTGAAAATTAGAGACCTAGGGGAATCCAAGATGGGGTTACTTGTGGGGCTCGGACCAGGTTCTGTTACCCAGAATCCTTTGCAAACCCCAAAATTTGGCTAAAAAAAACACATGTTCCTCACATTTCTGTGGCAGAAAGTTCTGGAATCTGAGAGGAGCCACAAATGTCCTTCCACCCAGCGTTCCCCCAAGTCTCCCGATAAAAATGATACCTTACTTGTGTGGGTAGGCCTAGCACCCGTGACAGGAAATGCCCCAAAGCGCAACGTGGACACATCCAATTTTTTGAAAGAAAACAGAGGTGTTTTTTGCAAAGTGCCTACCTGTAGATTTTGGCCTCTAGCTCAGCCGGCACCTATTGAAACCTACCAAACCTGTGCATTTCTGAAAACTAGAGACCTAGGGGAATCCAAGATGGGGTGACTTGTGGGGCTCGGACCAGGTTCTGTTACCCAGAATCCTTTGCAAACCTCAAAATTTGGATAAAAAAACACATGTTCCTCACATTTCTGTGGGAGAAAGTTCTGGAATCTGAGAGGAGCCACAAATTTCCTTCCACCCAGCGTTCCCCCAAGTCTCCCGATAAAAATGATACCTCACTTGTGTGGGTAGGCCTAGCGCCCGTGACAGGAAATGCCCCAAAGCGCAACGTGGACACATCCGATTTTTTGAAAGAAAACAGAGGTGTTTTTTGCAAAGTGCCTACCTGTAGATTTTGGCCTCTAGCTTAGCCGGAACCTAGGGAAACCTACCAAACCTGTGCATTTCTGAAAACTAGAGACCTAGGGGAATTCAAGATGGGGTGACTTGTGGGGCTCGGACCAGGTTCTGTTTCCCAGAATCATTTGCAAACCTCAAAATTTGGCGAAAAAAACACATGTTCCTCACATTTCTGTGGCAGAAAGTTCTGGAATCTGAGAGGAGCCCCAAATTTCCTTCCGCCCAGCATTCCCCCAAGTCCCCCGATAAAAATGATATCTCACTTGTGTGGGTAGGCCTAGCGCCCGCAACAGGAATTGCCCCAAAGCGCAATGTGGACACATCCAATTTTTTGAAAGAAAACAGAGGTGTTTTTTGCAAAGTGCCTACCTGTAGATTTTGGCCTCTAGCTCAGCCGGCACCTAGGGAAACCTACCAAACCTGTGCATTTCTGAAAATTAGAGACCTAGGGGAATCCAAGATGGGGTGACTTGTGGGGCTCGGACCAGGTTCTGTTACCCAGAATCCTTTGCAAACCCCAAAATTTGGCTAAAAAAAACACATGTTCCTCACATTTCTGTGGCAGAAAGTTCTGGAATCTGAGAGGAGCCACAAATTTCCTTCCACCCAGCGTTCCCCCAAGTCTCCCGATAAAAATGATACCTTACTTGTGTGGGTAGGCCTAGCACCCGTGACAGGAAATGCCCCCAAAGCGCAACGTGGACACATCCAATTTTTTGAAAGAAAACAGAGGTGTTTTTTGCAAAGTGCCTACCTGTAGATTTTGGCCTCTAGCTCAGCCGGCACCTATTGAAACCTACCAAACCTGTGCATTTCTGAAAACTAGAGACCTAGGGGAATCCAAGATGGGGTGACTTGTGGGGCTCGGACCAGGTTCTGTTACCCAGAATCCTTTGCAAACCTCAAAATTTGGATAAAAAAACACATGTTCCTCACTTTTCTGTGGGAGAAAGTTCTGGAATCTGAGAGGAGCCACAAATTTCCTTCCACCCAGCGTTCCCCCAAGTCTCCCGATAAAAATGATACCTCACTTGTGTGGGTAGGCCTAGCGCCCGCAACAGGAAATGCCCCAAAGCGCAACGTGGACACATCCAATTTTTTGAAAGAAAACCGAGGTGTTTTTTGCAAAGTGCCTACCTGTAGATTTTGGCCTCTAGCTCAGCCGGCATCTAGGGAAACCTACCAAACCTGTGCATTTCTGAAAACTAGAGACCTAGGGGAATTCAAGATGGGGTGAGTTGTGGTGCTCGGACCAGGTTCTGTTACCCAGATTCCTTTGCAAACCTCAAAATTTGGCAAAAAAAACACATGTTCCTCATATTTCTGTGGCAGAAAGTTCTGGAATCTGAGAGGAGCCACAAATTTCCTTCCACCCAGCGTTCCCCCAAGTCTCCCTATAAAAATGATACCTCACTTGTGTGGGTAGGCCTAGCGCCCGCAACAGGAAATGCCCCAAAGCGCAACGTGGACACATCCAATTTTTTGAAAGAAAACAGAGGTGTTTTTTGCAAAGTGCCTACCTGTAGATTTTGGCCTCTAGCTCAGCCGGCACCTAGGGAAACCTACCAAACCTGTGTATTTCTGAAAACTTGAGACCTAGGGGAATTCAAGATGGGGTGACTTGTGAGGCTCGGACCAGGTTCTGTTACCCAGAATCCTTTGCAAACCCCAAAATTTGGCTAAAAAAACACATGTTCCTCACATTTCTGTGGCAGAAAGTTCTGGAATCTGAGAGGAGCCACAGATTTCCTTCTACCCAGCGTTCCCCCAAGTCTCCCGATAAAAATTATACCTCAGTTGTGTGGGTAGGCCTAGCGCCCGTGACAGGAAATGCCCCAAAGCGCAACGTGGACACATCCAATTTTTTGAAAGAAAACAGAGGTGTTTTTTGCAAAGTGCCTACCTGTAGATTTTGGCCTCTAGCTCAGCCGGAACCGAGGGAAACCTACCAAACCTGTGCATTTCTGAAAACTAGAGACCTAGGGGAATTCAAGATGGGGTGACTTGTGGGGCTCGGACCAGGTTCTGTTACCCAGAATCCTTTGCAAACCCCAAAATTTGGCTAAAAAAACACATGTTCCTCACATTTCTGTGGCAGAAAGTTCTGGAATCTGAGAGGAGCCACAAATTTCCTTCCACCCAGCGTTCCCCCAAGTCTCCCGATAAAAATTATACCTCACTTGTGTGGGTAGGCCTAGCGCCCGTGACAGGAAATGCCCCAAAGCGCAACGTGGACACATCCAATTTTTTGAAAGAAAACCGAGGTGTTTTTTGCAAAGTGCCTACCTGTAGATTTTGGCCTCTAGCTCAGCCGGCACCTATTGAAACCTACCAAACCTCTGCATTTCTGAAAACTAGAGACCTAGGGGAATCCAAGATGGGGTGACTTGTGGGGCTCGGACCAGGTTCTGTTACCCAGAATCCTTTGCAAACCTCAAAATTGGGCTAAAAAAACACATGTTCCTCACATTTCTGTGGCAGAAAGTTCTGGAATCTGAGAGGAGCCACAAATTTCCTTCCACCCAGCGTTCCCCTAAGTCTCCCGATAAAAATGATACCTCACTTGTGTGGGTAGGCCTACCGCCCGCAACAGGAAATGCCCCAAAGCGCAACGTGGACACATCCAATTTCTTGAAAGAAAACAGAGGTGTTTTTTGCAAAGTGCCTACCTGTAGATTGTGGCCTCTAGCTCAGCCGGCACCTAAGGAAACCTACCAAACCTGTGCATTTCTGAAAACTAGAGACCTAGGGGAATCCAAGATGGGGTGACTTGTGGGGCTCGGACCAGGTTCTGTTACCCAGAATCCTTTGCAAACCTCAAAATTTGGCTAAAAAAACACATGTTCCTCACATTTCTGTGGCAGAAAGTTCTGGAATCTGAGAGGAGCCACAAATTTCCTTCCACCCAGTGTTCCCCCAAGTCTCCCGCTAAAAACGATACCTCACTTGTGTTGGTAGGCCTAGCGCCCGCGACAGGAAATGCCCCAAAGGGCAACGTGGACACATCCAATTTTTTGAAAGAAAACAGAGGTGTTTTTTGCAAAGTGCCCACCTGTAGATTTTGGCCTCTAGCTCAGCAGGCACCTAGGGAAACTTACCAAACCTTTGCATTTCTGAAAACTAGAGACCTAGGGAAATTCAAGATGGGGTGACTTGTGGGGCTCGGACCAGGTTCTGTTACCCAGAATCCTTTGCAAACCTCAAAATTTGGCGAAAAAAAACACATGTTCCTCACATTTCTGTGGCAGAAAGTTCTGGAATCTGAGAGGTGCCACAAATTTCCTTCCACCCAGCGTTCCCCCAAGTCTCCCGATAAAAATGATACCTCACTTGTGTGGGTAGGTCTTGCGCCCGCAACACGAAATGCCCCAAAACACAACGTGGACACATCCAATTTTTTTAAAGAAAACCGAGGTGTTTTTTGCAAAGTGCCTACCTGTCGATTTTGGCCTCTAGCTCAGCCGGCACCTAGGGAAACCTACCAAACCTGTGCATTTCTGAAAACTAGAGACGTAGGGGAATTCAAGATGGGGTGACTTGTGGGGCTCGGACCAGGTTCTGTTACCCAGAATCCTTTGCAAACACCACAATTTGGCTAAAAAAACACATGTTCCTCACATATCTGTGGCAGAAAGTTCTGGAATCTGAGAGGAGCCACAGATTTCCATCTACCCAGCGTTCCCCCAAGTCTCCCGATAAAAATTATACCTCACTTGTGTGGGTAGGCCTAGCGCCCGTGACAGGAAATGCCCCAAAGCGCAACGTGGACACATCCAATTTTTTGAAAGAAAACAGAGGTGTTTTTTGCAAAGTGCCTACCTGTAGATTTTGGCCTCTAGCTCAGCCGGAACCGAGGGAAACCTACCAAACCTGTGCATTTCTGAAAACTAGAGACCTAGGGGAATTCAAGATGGGGTGACTTGTGGGGCTCGGACCAGGTTCTGTTACCCAGAATCCTTTGCAAACCCCAAAATTTGGCTAAAAAAACACATGTTCCTCACATTTCTGTGGCAGAAAGTTCTGGAATCTGAGAGGAGCCACAAATTTCCTTCCACCCAGCGTTCCCCCAAGTCTCCCGATAAAAATTATACCTCACTTGTGTGGGTAGGCCTAGCGCCCGTGACAGGAAATGCCCCAAAGCGCAACGTGGACACATCCAATTTTTTGAAAGAAAACCGAGGTGTTTTTTGCAAAGTGCCTACCTGTAGATTTTGGCCTCTAGCTCAGCCGGCACCTATTGAAACCTACCAAACCTGTGCATTTCTGAAAACTAGAGACCTAGGGGAATCCAAGATGGGGTGACTTGTGGGGCTCGGACCAGGTTCTGTTACCCAGAATCCTTTGCAAACCTCAAAATTTGGCTAAAAAAACACATGTTCCTCACATTTCTGTGGCAGAAAGTTCTGGAATCTGAGAGGAGCCACAAATTTCCTTCCACCCAGCGTTCCCCTAAGTCTCCCCGATAAAAATGATACCTCACTTGTGTGGGTATGCCTACCGCCCGCAACAGGAAATGCCCCAAAGCGCAACGTGGACACATCCAATTTCTTGAAAGAAAACAGAGGTGTTTTTTGCAAAGTGCCTACCTGTAGATTGTGGCCTCTAGCTCAGCCGGCACCTAAGGAAACCTACCAAACCTGTGCATTTCTGAAAACTAGAGACCTAGGGGAATCCAAGATGGGGTGACTTGTGGGGCTCGGACCAGGTTCTGTTACCCAGAATCCTTTGCAAACCTCAAAATTTGGCTAAAAAAACACATGTTCCTCACATTTCTGTGGCAGAAAGTTCTGGAATCTGAGAGGAGCCACAAATTTCCTTCCACCCAGTGTTCCCCCAAGTCTCCCGCTAAAAACGATACCTCACTTGTGTTGGTAGGCCTAGCGCCCGCGACAGGAAATGCCCCAAAGCGCAACGTGGACACATCCAATTTTTTGAAAGAAAACAGAGGTGTTTTTTGCAAAGTGCCCACCTGTAGATTTTGGCCTCTAGCTCAGCAGGCACCTAGGGAAACTTACCAAACCTTTGCATTTCTGAAAACTAGAGACCTAGGGAAATTCAAGATGGGGTGACTTGTGGGGCTCGGACCAGGTTCTGTTACCCAGAATCCTTTGCAAACCTCAAAATTTGGCGAAAAAAACACATGTTCCTCACATTTCTGTGGCAGAAAGTTCTGGAATCTGAGAGGTGCCACAAATTTCCTTCCACCCAGCGTTCCCCCAAGTCTCCCGATAAAAATGATACCTCACTTGTGTGGGTAGGTCTTGCGCCCGCAACACGAAATGCCCCAAAACACAACGTGGACACATCCAATTTTTTTAAAGAAAACCGAGGTGTTTTTTGCAAAGTGCCTACCTGTCGATTTTGGCCTCTAGCTCAGCCGGCACCTAGGGAAACCTACCAAACCTGTGCATTTCTGAAAACTAGAGACGTAGGGGAATTCAAGATGGGGTGACTTGTGGGGCTCGGACCAGGTTCTGTTACCCAGAATCCTTTGCAAACACCACAATTTGGCTAAAAAAACACATGTTCCTCACATATCTGTGGCAGAAAGTTCTGGAATCTGAGAGGAGCCACAGATTTCCTTCTACCCAGCGTTCCCCCAAGTCTCCCGATAAAAATTATACCTCACTTGTGTGGGTAGGCCTAGCGCCCGTGACAGGAAATGCCCCAAAGCGCAACGTGGACAAATCCAATTTTTTGAAAGAAAACAAAGGTGTTTTTTGCAAAGTGCCTACCTGTAGATTTTGGCCTCTAGCTCAGCCGGAACCGAGGGAAACCTACCAAACCTGTGCATTTCTGAAAACTAGAGACCTAGGGGAATTCAAGATGGGGTGACTTGTGGGGCTCGGACCAGGTTCTGTTACCCAGAATCCTTTGCAAACCCCAAAATTTGGCTAAAAAAAAACATGTTCCTCACATTTCTGTGGCAGAAAGTTCTGGAATCTGAGAGGAGCCACAAATTTCCTTCCACCCAGCGTTCCCCCAAGTCTCCCGATAAAAATGATACCTCACTTGTGTGGGTAGGCCTAGCGCCCGTGACAGGAAATGCCCCAAAGCGCAACGTGGACACATCCAATTTTTTGAAAGAAAACCGAGGTGTTTTTTGCAAAGTGCCTACCTTTAGATTTTGGCCTCTAGCTCAGCCGGCACCTATTGAAACCTACCAAACCTATGCATTTCTGAAAACTAGAGACCAAGGGGAATCCAAGATGGGGTGACTTGTGGGGCTCGGACCAGGTTCTGTTACCCAGAATCCTTTGCAAACCTCAACATTTGGGTACAAAAACACATGTTCCTCACATTTCTGTGGCAGAAAGTTCTGGAATCTGAGAGGAGCCACAAATTTCCTTTCACCCAGCGTTCCCCCAAGTCTCCCGATAAAAATGATACCTCACTTGTGTGGGTAGGCCTGGCGCCCGCAACAGGAAATGCCCCAAAGCGCAACGTGGACAAATCCAATTTTTTTAAAGAAAACAGAGGTGTTTTTTGCAAAGTGCCTACCTGTAGATTTTGGCCTCTAGCTCAGCCGGCACCTAGGGAAACCTACCAAACCTGTGCATTTCTGAAAAGTAGAGACCTAGGGGAATCCAAGATGGGGTGACTTGTGGGGCTCGGACCAGGTTCTGTTACCCAGAATCCTTTGCAAACCTCAAAATTTGGCTAAAAAAAACACATGTTCCTCACATTTCTGTGGCAGAAAGTTCTGGAATCTGAGAGGAGCCACAAATTTCCTTCCACCCAGCGTTCCCCTAAGTCTCCCGATAAAAATGATACTTCACTTGTGTGGGTAGGCCTACCGCCCGCAACAGGAAATGCCCCAAAGCGCAACGTGGACACATCCAATTTTTTTAAAGAAAACCGAGGTGTTTTTTGCAAAGTGCCTACCTGTAGATTTTGGCCTCTAGCTCAGCCGGCACCTAGGGAAACCTACCAAACCTGTGCATTTCTGAAAACTAGAGACCTAGGGGAATCCAAGATGGGGTGACTTGTGGGGCTCGGACCAGGTTCTGTTACCCAGAATCCTTTGCAAACCTCAAAATTTGGCTAAAAAGACACATGTTCCTAACATTTCTTTGGCAGAAAGTTCTGGAATCTGAGAGGAGCCACAAATTTCCTTCCACCCAGTGTTCCCCCAAGTCTCCCGCTAAAAACGATACCTCACTTGTGTGGGTAGGCCTAGCGCCCGCGACAGGAAATGCCCCAAAGCGCAACGTGGACACATCCAATTTTTTGAAAGAAAACAGAGGTGTTTTTTGCAAAGTGCCTACCTGTAGATTTTGGCCTCTAGCTCAGCAGGCACCTAGGGAAACTTACCAAACCTTTGCATTTCTGAAAACTAGAGACCTAGGGAAATTCAAGATGGGGTGACTTGTGGGGCTCGGACCAGGTTCTGTTACCCAGAATCCTTTGCAAACCTCAAAATTTGGCGAAAAAAAACACATGTTCCTCACATTTCTGTGGCAGAAAGTTCTGGAATCTGAGAGGTGCCACAAATTTCCTTCCACCCAGCGTTCCCCCAAGTCTCCCGATAAAAATGATAACTCACTTGTGTGGGTAGGTCTTGCGCCCGCAACACGAAATGCCCCAAAACACAACGTGGACACATCCAATTTTTTTAAAGAAAACCGAGGTGTTTTTTGCAAAGTGCCTACCTGTAGATTTTGGCCTCTAGCTCAGCCGGCACCTATTGAAACCTACCAAACCTATGCATTTCTGAAAACTAGAGACCAAGGGGAATCCAAGATGGGGTGACTTGTGGGGCTCGGACCAGGTTCTGTTACCCAGAATCCTTTGCAAACCTCAACATTTGGGTACAAAAACACATGTTCCTCACATTTCTGTGGCAGAAAGTTCTGGAATCTGAGAGGAGCCACAAATTTCCTTCCACCCAGCGTTCCCCCAAGTCTCCCGATAAAAATGATACCTCACTTGTGTGGGTAGGCCTGGCGCCCGCAACAGGAAATGCCCCAAAGCGCAACGTGGACACATCCAATTTTTTTAAAGAAAACAGAGGTGTTTTTTGCAAAGTGCCTACCTGTAGATTTTGGCCTCTAGCTCAGCCGGCACCTAGGGAAACCTACCAAACCTGTGCATTTCTGAAAAGTAGAGACCTAGGGGAATCCAAGATGGGGTGACTTGTGGGGCTCGGACCAGGTTCTGTTACCCAGAATCCTTTGCAAACCTCAAAATTTGGCTAAAAAAACACATGTTCCTCACATTTCTGTGGCAGAAAGTTCTGGAATCTGAGAGGAGCCACAAATTTCCTTCCACCCAGCGTTCCCCTAAGTCTCCCGATAAAAATGATACTTCACTTGTGTGGGTAGGCCTTCCGCCCGCAACAGGAAATGCCCCAAAGCGCAACGTGGACACATCCAATTTTTTGAAAGAAAACCGAGGTGTTTTTTGCAAAGTGCCTACCTGTAGATTTTGGCCTCTAGCTCAGCCGGCACCTAGGGAAACCTACCAAACCTGTGCATTTCTGAAAACTAGAGACCTAGGGGAATCCAAGATGGGGTGACTTGTGGGGCTCGGACCAGGTTCTGTTACCCAGAATCCTTTGCAAACCTCAAAATTTGGCTAAAAAAACACATGTTCCTAACATTTCTTTGGCAGAAAGTTCTGGAATCTGAGAGGAGCCACAAATTTCCTTCCACCCAGTGTTCCCCCAAGTCTCCCGCTAAAAACGATACCTCACTTGTGTGGGTAGGCCTAGCGCCCGCGACACGAAATGCCCCAAAGCGCAACGTGGACACATCCAATTTTTTGAAAGAAAACAGAGGTGTTTTTTGCAAAGTGCCTACCTGTAGATTTTGGCCTCTAGCTCAGCAGGCACCTAGGGAAACCTACCAAACCTTTGCATTTCTGAAAACTAGAGACCTAGGGAAATTCAAGATGGGGTGACTTGTGGGGCTCGGACCAGGTTCTGTTACCCAGAATCCTTTGCAAACCTCAAAATTTGGCGAAAAAAACACATGTTCCTCACATTTCTGTGGCAGAAAGTTCTGGAATCTGATAGGTGCCACAAATTTCCTTCCACCCAGCATTCCCCCAAGTCTCCCGATAAAAATGATACCTCACTTGTGTGGGTAGGTCTTGCGCCCGCAACACGAAATGCCCCAAAACACAACGTGGACACATCCAATTTTTTTAAAGAAAACAGAGGTGTTTTTTGCAAAGTGCCTACCTGTAGATTTTGGCCTCTAGCTCAGCCGGCACCTAGGGAAACCTACCAAACCTGTGCATTTCTGAAAAGTAGAGACCTAGGGGAATCCAAGATGGGGTGACTTGTGGGGCTCGGACCAGGTTCTGTTACCCAGAATCCTTTGCAAACCTCAAAATTTGGCTAAAAAAACACATGTTCCTCACATTTCTGTGGCAGAAAGTTCTGGAATCTGAGAGGAGCCACAAATTTCCTTCCACCCAGCGTTCCCCTAAGTCTCCCGATAAAAATGATACTTCACTTGTGTGGGTAGGCCAACCGCCCGCAACAGGAAATGCCCCAAAGCGCAACGTGGACACATCCAATTTTTTGAAAGAAAACCGAGGTGTTTTTTGCAAAGTGCCTACCTGTAGATTTTGGCCTCTAGCTCAGCCGGCACCTAGGGAAACCTACCAAACCTGTGCATTTCTGAAAACTAGAGACCTAGGGGAATCCAAGATGGGGTGACTTGTGGGGCTCGGACCAGGTTCTGTTACCCAGAATCCTTTGCAAACCTCAAAATTTGGCTAAAAAAACACATGTTCCTAACATTTCTTTGGCAGAAAGTTCTGGAATCTGAGAGGAGCCACAAATTTCCTTCCACCCAGTGTTCCCCCAAGTCTCCCGCTAAAAACGATACCTCACTTGTGTGGGTAGGCCTAGCGCCCGCGACAAGAAATGCCCCAAAGCGCAACGTGGACACATCCAATTTTTTGAAAGAAAACAGAGGTGTTTTTTGCAAAGTGCCTACCTGTAGATTTTGGCCTCTAGCTCAGCAGGCACCTAGGGAAACCTACCAAACCTTTGCATTTCTGAAAACTAGAGACCTAGGGAAATTCAAGATGGGGTGACTTGTGGGGCTCGGACCAGGTTCTGTTACCCAGAATCCTTTGCAAACCTCAAAATTTGGCGAAAAAAACACATGTTCCTCACATTTCTGTGGCAGAAAGTTCTGGAATCTGAGAGGTGCCACAAATTTCCTTCCACCCAGCGTTCCCCCAAGTCTCCCGATAAAAATGATACCTCACTTGTGTGGGTAGGTCTTGCGCCCGCAACACGAAATGCCCCAAAACACAACGTGGACACATCCAATTTTTTTAAAGAAAACCGAGGTGTTTTTTGCAAAGTGCCTACCTGTAGATTTTGGCCTCTAGCTCAGCCGGCACCTAGGGAAACCTACCAAACCTGTGTATTTCTGAAAACTAGAGACCTAGGGGAATTCAAGATGGGGTGACTTGTGGGGCTCGGACCAGGTTCTGTTACCCAGAATCCTTTGCAAACCCCACAATTTGGCTAAAAAAACACATGTTCCTCTTATATCTGTGGCAGAAAGTTCTGGAATCTGAGAGGAGCCACAGATTTCCTTCTACCCAGCGTTCCCCCAAGTCTCCCGATAAAAATTATACCTCACTTGTGTGGGTAGGCCTAGCGCCCGTGACAGGAAATGCCCCAAAGCGCAACGTGGACACATCCAATTTTTTGAAAGAAAACAGAGGTGTTTTTTTGCAAAGTGCCTACCTGTAGATTTTGGCCTCTAGCTCAGCCGGAACCGAGGGAAACCCACCAAACCTGTGCATTTCTGAAAACTAGAGACCTAGGGGAATTCAAGATGGGGTGACTTGTGGGGCTCGGACCAGGTTCTGTTACCCAGAATCCTTTGCAAACCCCAAAATTTGGCTAAAAAAAAACATGTTCCTCACATTTCTGTGGCAGAAAGTTCTGGAATCTGAGAGGAGCCACAAATTTCCTTCCACCCAGCGTTCCCCCAAGTCTCCCGATAAAAATGATACCTCACTTGTGTGGGTAGGCCTAGCGCCCGTGACAGGAAATGCCCCAAAGCGCAACGTGGACACATCCAATTTTTTGAAAGAAAACCGAGGTGATTTTTGCAAAGTGCCTACCTGTAGATTTTGGCCTCTAGCTCAGCCGGCACCTATTGAAACCTACCAAACCTGTGCATTTCTGAAAACTAGAGACCTAGGGGAATCCAAGATGGGGTGACTTGTGGGGCTCGGACCAGGTTCTGTTACCCAGAATCCTTTGCAAACCTCAACATTTGGGTAAAAAAACACATGTTCCTCACATTTCTGTGGCAGAAAGTTCTGGAATCTGAGAGGAGCCACAAATTTCCTTCCACCCAGCGTTCCCCCAAGTCTCCCGATAAAAATGATACCTCACTTGTGTGGGTAGGCCTGGCGCCCGCAACAGGAAATGCCCCAAAGCGCAACGTGGACACATCCAATTTTTTTAAAGAAAACAGAGGTGTTTTTTGCAAAGTGCCTACCTGTAGATTTTGGCCTCTAGCTCAGCCGGAACCGAGGGAAACCCACCAAACCTGTGCATTTCTGAAAACTAGAGACCTAGGGGAATTCAAGATGGGGTGACTTGTGGGGCTCGGACCAGGTTCTGTTACCCAGAATCCTTTGCAAACCCAAAATTTGGCTAAAAAAAAACATGTTCCTCACATTTCTGTGGCAGAAAGTTCTGGAATCTGAGAGGAGCCACAAATTTCCTTCCACCCAGCGTTCCCCCAAGTCTCCCGATAAAAATGATACCTCGCTTGTGTGGGTAGGCCTAGCGCCCGTGACAGGAAATGCCCCAAAGCGCAACGTGGACACATCCAATTTTTTGAAAGAAAACCGAGGTGTTTTTTGCAAAGTGCCTACCTGTAGATTTTGGCCTCTAGCTCAGCCGGCACCTATTGAAACCTACCAAACCTGTGCATTTCTGAAAACTAGAGACCTAGGGGAATCCAAGATGGGGTGACTTGTGGGGCTCGGACCAGGTTCTGTTACCCAGAATCCTTTGCAAACCTCAACATTTGGGTAAAAAAACACATGTTCCTCACATTTCTGTGGCAGAAAGTTCTGGAATCTGAGAGGAGCCACAAATTTCCTTCCACCCAGCGTTCCCCCAAGTCTCCCGATAAAAATGATACCTCACTTGTGTGGGTAGGCCTGGCGCCCGCAACAGGAAATGCCCCAAAGCGCAACGTGGACACATCCAATTTTTTTAAAGAAAACAGAGGTGTTTTTTGCAAAGTGCCTACCTGTAGATTTTGGCCTCTAGCTCAGCCGGCACCTAGGGAAACCTACCAAACCTGTGCATTTCTGAAAAGTAGAGACCTAGGGGAATCCAAGATGGGGTGACTTGTGGGGCTCGGACCAGGTTCTGTTACCCAGAATCCTTTGCAAACCTCAAAATTTGGCTAAAAAAACACATGTTCCTCACATTTCTGTGGCAGAAAGTTCTGGAATCTGAGAGGAGCCACAAATTTCCTTCCACCCAGCGTTCCCCAAGTCTCCCGATAAAAATGATACCTCACTTGAGTGGGTAGGCCTACCGCCCGCAACAGGAAATGCCCCAAAGCGAAACGTAGACACATCCAATTTCTTGAAAGAAAACAGAGGTGTTTTTTGCAAAGTGCCTACCTGTAGATTTTGGCCTTCTAGCTCAGCCGCCACCTAGGGAAACCTACCAAACCTGTGCATTTCTGAAAACTAGAGACCTAGGGGAATCCCAGATGGGGTGACTTGTGGGGCTCGGACCAGGTTCTGTTACCCAGAATCCTTTGCAAACCTCAAAATTTGGCTAAAAAAAAACATGTTCCTCACATTTCTGTGGCAGAAAGTTCAGGAATCTGAGAGGAGCCACAAATTTCCTTCCACCCAGCGTTCCCCCAAGTCTCCCGATAAAAATGGTACCTCACTTGTTTGGGTAGGCCTTCCGCCCGCAACAGGAAATGCCCCAAAGCGCAACGTGGACACATCCAATTTCTTGAAAGAAAACAGAGGTGTTTTTTGCAAGGTGCCTACATGTAGATTTTGGCCTCTAGCTCAGCCGGCACCTAGGGAAACCTACCAAACCTGTGCATTTCTGAAAACTAGAGACGTAGGGGAATCCAAGATGGGGTGACTTGTGGGGCTCGGACCAGGTTCTGTTACCCAGAATCCTTAGCAAACCTCAAAATTTGGCTAAAAAAACACATGTTCCTCACATTTCTGTGGCAGAAAGTTCTGGAATCTGAGAGGAGCCACAAATTTCCTTCCACCCAGTGTTACCCCAAGTCTCCCTCTAAAAACGATACCTCACTTGTGTGGGTAGGCCTAGCGCCCGCGACAGGAAATGCCCCAAAGCGCAACGTGGACACATCCAATTTCTTGAAAGAAAACAGAGGTGTTTTTTGCAAAGTGCCTACCTGTAGATTTTGGCCTCTAGCTCAGCCGGCACCTAGGGAAACCTCCAAACCTGTGCATTTCTGAAAACTAGAGACCTAGGGGAATTCAAGATGTGGTGACTTGTGGGGCTCGGACCAGGTTCTGTTACCCAGAATCCTTTGCAAACCTCAAAATTTGGCGAAAAAAACACATGTTCCTTACATTTCTGTGGCAGAAAGTTCTGGAATCTGAGAGGAGCCACAAATTTCCTTCCACCCAGCGTTCCCCCAAGTCTCCCGATAAAAATGATACCTCACTTGTGTGGGTAGGCCTTGCACCCGCAACACGAAATGCCCCAAAACACAACGTGGACACATCCAATTTTTTTAAAGAAAACCGAGGTGTTTTTTGCAAAGCGCCTACCTGTAGATTTTGGCCTCTAGCTCAGCCGGCACCTAGGGAAACCTACCAAACCTGTGTATTTCTCAAAACTAGAGACCTAGGGGAATTCAAGATGGGGTGACTTGTGGGGCTCGGACCAGGTTCTGTTACCCAGAATCCTTTGCAAACCCCAAAATTTGGCTAACAAAACACATGTTCCTCACATTTCTGTGGCAGAAAGTTCTAGAATCTGAGAGGAGCCCCACATTTCCTTCCACCCAGCGTTCCCCCAAGTCTCCCGATAAAAATGATACCTCACTTGTGTGGGTAGGCCTAGCGCCCGTGACAGGAAATGCCCCAAAGCGCAACGTGGACACATCCGATTTTTTGAAAGAAAACAGAGGTGTTTTTTGCAAAGTGCCTACCTGTAGATTTTGGCCTCTAGCTCAGCCGGAACCTAGGGAAACCTACCAAACCTGTGCATTTCTGAAAACTAGAGACCTAGGGGAATTCAAGATGGGGTGACTTGTGGGGCTCGGACCAGGTTCTGTTTCCCAGAATCATTTGCAAACCTCAAAATTTGGCGAAAAAAACACATGTTCCTCACATTTCTGTGGCAGAAAGTTCTGGAATCTGAGAGGAGCCCCACATTTCCTTCCACCCAGCCTTCCCCCAAGTCTCCCGATAAAAATGATATCTCACTTGTGTGGGTAGGCCTAGCGCCCACAACAGGAATTGCCCCAAAGCGCAATGTGGACACATCCAATTTTTTGAAAGAAAACAGAGGTGTTTTTTGCAAAGTGCCTACCTGTAGATTTTGGCCTCTAGCTCAGCCGGCACCTAGGGAAACCTACCAAACCTGTGCATTTCTGAAAATTAGAGACCTAGGGGAATCCAAGATGGGGTGACTTGTGGGGCTCGGACCAGGTTCTGTTACCCAGAATCCTTTGCAAACCCCAAAATTTGTCTAAAAAAAACACATGTTCCTCACATTTCTGTGGCAGAAAGTTCTGGAATCTGAGAGGAGCCACAAATTTCCTTCCACCCAGCGTTCCCCCAAGTCTCCCGATAAAAATGATACCTTACTTGTGTGGGTAGGCCTAGCACCCGTGACAGGAAATGCCCCAAAGCGCAACGTGGACACATCCAATTTTTTGAAAGAAAACAGAGGTGTTTTTTGCAAAGTGCCTACCTGTATATTTTGGCCTCTAGCTCAGCCGGCACCTATTGAAACCTACCAAACCTGTGCATTTCTGAAAACTACAGACCTAGGGGAATCCAAGATGGGGTGACTTGTGGGGCTCGGACCAGGTTCTGTTACCCAGAATCCTTTGCAAACCTCAAAATTTGGATAAAAAAACACATGTTCCTCACATTTCTGTGGGAGAAAGTTCTGGAATCTGAGAGGAGCCACAAATTTCCTTCCACCCAGCGTTCCCCCAAGTCTCCCGATAAAAATGATACCTCACTTGTGTGGGTAGGCCTAGCGCCCGTGACAGGAAATGCCCCAAAGCGCAACGTGGACACATCCGATTTTTTGAAAGAAAACAGAGGTGTTTTTTGCAAAGTGCCTACCTGTAGATTTTGGCCTCTAGCTCAGCCGGAACCTAGGGAAACCTACCAAACCTGTGCATTTCTGAAAACTAGAGACCTAGGGGAATTCAAGATGGGGTGACTTGTGGGGCTCGGACCAGGTTCTGTTTCCCAGAATCATTTGCAAACCTCAAAATTTGGCGAAAAAAACACATGTTCCTCACATTTCTGTGGCAGAAAGTTCTGGAATCTGAGAGGAGCCCCAAATTTCCTTCCGACCAGCCTTCCCCCAAGTCTCCCGATAAAAATGATATCTCACTTGTGTGGGTAGGCCTAGCGCCCGCAACAGGAATTGCCCCAAAGCGCAACGTGGACACATCCAATTTTTTTAAAGAAAACAGAGGTGTTTTTTGCAAAGTGCCTACCTGTAGATTTTGGCCTCTAGCTCAGCCGGAACCGAGGGAAACCCACCAAACCTGTGCATTTCTGAAAACTAGAGACCTAGGGGAATTCAAGATGGGGTGACTTGTGGGGCTCGGACCAGGTTCTGTTACCCAGAATCCTTTGCAAACCCCAAAATTTGGCTAAAAAAAAACATGTTCCTCACATTTCTGTGGCAGAAAGTTCTGGAATCTGAGAGGAGCCACAAATTTCCTTCCACCCAGCGTTCCCCCAAGTCTCCCGATAAAAATGATACCTCACTTGTGTGGGTAGGCCTAGCGCCCGTGACAGGAAATGCCCCAAAGCGCAACGTGGACACATCCAATTTTTTGAAAGAAAACCGAGGTGTTTTTTGCAAAGTGCCTACCTGTAGATTTTGGCCTCTAGCTCAGCCGGCACCTATTGAAACCTACCAAACCTGTGCATTTCTGAAAACTAGAGACCTAGGGGAATCCAAGATGGGGTGACTTGTGGGGCTCGGACCAGGTTCTGTTACCCAGAATCCTTTGCAAACCTCAACATTTGGGTAAAAAAACACATGTTCCTCACATTTCTGTGGCAGAAAGTTCTGGAATCTGAGAGGAGCCACAAATTTCCTTCCACCCAGCGTTCCCCCAAGTCTCCCGATAAAAATGATACCTCACTTGTGTGGGTAGGCCTGGCGCCCGCAACAGGAAATGCCCCAAAGCGCAACGTGGACACATCCAATTTTTTTAAAGAAAACAGAGGTGTTTTTTGCAAAGTGCCTACCTGTAGATTTTGGCCTCTAGCTCAGCCGGCACCTAGGGAAACCTACCAAACCTGTGCATTTCTGAAAAGTAGAGACCTAGGGGAATCCAAGATGGGGTGACTTGTGGGGCTCGGACCAGGTTCTGTTACCCAGAATCCTTTGCAAACCTCAAAATTTGGCTAAAAAAACACATGTTCCTCACATTTCTGTGGCAGAAAGTTCTGGAATCTGAGAGGAGCCACAAATTTCCTTCCACCCAGCGTTCCCCCAAGTCTCCCGATAAAAATGATACCTCACTTGAGTGGGTAGGCCTACCGCCCGCAACAGGAAATGCCCCAAAGCGAAACGTAGACACATCCAATTTCTTGAAAGAAAACAGAGGTGTTTTTTGCAAAGTGCCTACCTGTAGATTTTGGCCTCTAGCTCAGCCGCCACCTAGGGAAACCTACCAAACCTGTGCATTTCTGAAAACTAGAGACCTAGGGGAATCCCAGATGGGGTGACTTGTGGGGCTCGGACCAGGTTCTGTTACCCAGAATCCTTTGCAAACCTCAAAATTTGGCTAAAAAAAAACATGTTCCTCACATTTCTGTGGCAGAAAGTTCAGGAATCTGAGAGGAGCCACAAATTTCCTTCCACCCAGCGTTCCCCCAAGTCTCCCGATAAAAATGGTACCTCACTTGTTTGGGTAGGCCTTCCGCCCGCAACAGGAAATGCCCCAAAGCGCAACGTGGACACATCCAATTTCTTGAAAGAAAACAGAGGTGTTTTTTGCAAGGTGCCTACATGTAGATTTTGGCCTCTAGCTCAGCCGGCACCTAGGGAAACCTACCAAACCTGTGCATTTCTGAAAACTAGAGACGTAGGGGAATCCAAGATGGGGTGACTTGTGGGGCTCGGACCAGGTTCTGTTACCCAGAATCCTTAGCAAACCTCAAAATTTGGCTAAAAAAACACATGTTCCTCACATTTCTGTGGCAGAAAGTTCTGGAATCTGAGAGGAGCCACAAATTTCCTTCCACCCAGTGTTACCCCAAGTCTCCCTCTAAAAACGATACCTCACTTGTGTGGGTAGGCCTAGCGCCCGCGACAGGAAATGCCCCAAAGCGCAACGTGGACACATCCAATTTCTTGAAAGAAAACAGAGGTGTTTTTTGCAAAGTGCCTACCTGTAGATTTTGGCCTCTAGCTCAGCCGGCACCTAGGGAAACCTCCAAACCTGTGCATTTCTGAAAACTAGAGACCTAGGGGAATTCAAGATGTGGTGACTTGTGGGGCTCGGACCAGGTTCTGTTACCCAGAATCCTTTGCAAACCTCAAAATTTGGCGAAAAAAACACATGTTCCTTACATTTCTGTGGCAGAAAGTTCTGGAATCTGAGAGGAGCCACAAATTTCCTTCCACCCAGCGTTCCCCCAAGTCTCCCGATAAAAATGATACCTCACTTGTGTGGGTAGGCCTTGCACCCGCAACACGAAATGCCCCAAAACACAACGTGGACACATCCAATTTTTTTAAAGAAAACCGAGGTGTTTTTTGCAAAGCGCCTACCTGTAGATTTTGGCCTCTAGCTCAGCCGGCACCTAGGGAAACCTACCAAACCTGTGTATTTCTCAAAACTAGAGACCTAGGGGAATTCAAGATGGGGTGACTTGTGGGGCTCGGACCAGGTTCTGTTACCCAGAATCCTTTGCAAACCCCAAAATTTGGCTAACAAAACACATGTTCCTCACATTTCTGTGGCAGAAAGTTCTAGAATCTGAGAGGAGCCCCACATTTCCTTCCACCCAGCGTTCCCCCAAGTCTCCCGATAAAAATGATACCTCACTTGTGTGGGTAGGCCTAGCGCCCGTGACAGGAAATGCCCCAAAGCGCAACGTGGACACATCCGATTTTTTGAAAGAAAACAGAGGTGTTTTTTGCAAAGTGCCTACCTGTAGATTTTGGCCTCTAGCTCAGCCGGAACCTAGGGAAACCTACCAAACCTGTGCATTTCTGAAAACTAGAGACCTAGGGGAATTCAAGATGGGGTGACTTGTGGGGCTCGGACCAGGTTCTGTTTCCCAGAATCATTTGCAAACCTCAAAATTTGGCGAAAAAAACACATGTTCCTCACATTTCTGTGGCAGAAAGTTCTGGAATCTGAGAGGAGCCCCACATTTCCTTCCACCCAGCCTTCCCCCAAGTCTCCCGATAAAAATGATATCTCACTTGTGTGGGTAGGCCTAGCGCCCACAACAGGAATTGCCCCAAAGCGCAATGTGGACACATCCAATTTTTTGAAAGAAAACAGAGGTGTTTTTTGCAAAGTGCCTACCTGTAGATTTTGGCCTCTAGCTCAGCCGGCACCTAGGGAAACCTACCAAACCTGTGCATTTCTGAAAATTAGAGACCTAGGGGAATCCAAGATGGGGTGACTTGTGGGGCTCGGACCAGGTTCTGTTACCCAGAATCCTTTGCAAACCCCAAAATTTGTCTAAAAAAAACACATGTTCCTCACATTTCTGTGGCAGAAAGTTCTGGAATCTGAGAGGAGCCACAAATTTCCTTCCACCCAGCGTTCCCCCAAGTCTCCCGATAAAAATGATACCTTACTTGTGTGGGTAGGCCTAGCACCCGTGACAGGAAATGCCCCAAAGCGCAACGTGGACACATCCAATTTTTTGAAAGAAAACAGAGGTGTTTTTTGCAAAGTGCCTACCTGTATATTTTGGCCTCTAGCTCAGCCGGCACCTATTGAAACCTACCAAACCTGTGCATTTCTGAAAACTACAGACCTAGGGGAATCCAAGATGGGGTGACTTGTGGGGCTCGGACCAGGTTCTGTTACCCAGAATCCTTTGCAAACCTCAAAATTTGGATAAAAAAACACATGTTCCTCACATTTCTGTGGGAGAAAGTTCTGGAATCTGAGAGGAGCCACAAATTTCCTTCCACCCAGCGTTCCCCCAAGTCTCCCGATAAAAATGATACCTCACTTGTGTGGGTAGGCCTAGCGCCCGTGACAGGAAATGCCCCAAAGCGCAACGTGGACACATCCGATTTTTTGAAAGAAAACAGAGGTGTTTTTTGCAAAGTGCCTACCTGTAGATTTTGGCCTCTAGCTCAGCCGGAACCTAGGGAAACCTACCAAACCTGTGCATTTCTGAAAACTAGAGACCTAGGGGAATTCAAGATGGGGTGACTTGTGGGGCTCGGACCAGGTTCTGTTTCCCAGAATCATTTGCAAACCTCAAAATTTGGCGAAAAAAACACATGTTCCTCACATTTCTGTGGCAGAAAGTTCTGGAATCTGAGAGGAGCCCCAAATTTCCTTCCGACCAGCCTTCCCCCAAGTCTCCCGATAAAAATGATATCTCACTTGTGTGGGTAGGCCTAGCGCCCGCAACAGGAATTGCCCCAAAGCGCAATGTGGACACATCCAATTTTTTGAAAGAAAACAGAGGTGTTTTTTGCAAAGTGCCTACCTGTAGATTTTGGCCTCTAGCTCAGCCGGCACCTAGGGAAACCTACCAAACCTGTGCATATCTGAAAATTAGAGACCTAGGGGAATCCAAGATGGGGTTACTTGTGGGGCTCGGACCAGGTTCTGTTACCCAGAATCCTTTGCAAACCCCAAAATTTGGCTAAAAAAAACACATGTTCCTCACATTTCTGTGGCAGAAAGTTCTGGAATCTGAGAGGAGCCACAAATTTCCTTCCACCCAGCGTTCCCCCAAGTCTCCCGATAAAAATGATACCTTACTTGTGTGGGTAGGCCTAGCACCCGTGACAGGAAATGCCCCAAAGCGCAACGTGGACACATCCAATTTTTTGAAAGAAAACAGAGGTGTTTTTTGCAAAGTGCCTACCTGTAGATTTTGGCCTCTAGCTCAGCCGGCACCTATTGAAACCTACCAAACCTGTGCATTTCTGAAAACTAGAGACCTAGGGGAATCCAAGATGGGGTGACTTGTGGGGCTCGGACCAGGTTCTGTTACCCAGAATCCTTTGCAAACCTCAAAATTTGGATAAAAAAACACATGTTCCTCACATTTCTGTGGGAGAAAGTTCTGGAATCTGAGAGGAGCCACAAATTTCCTTCCACCCAGCGTTCCCCCAAGTCTCCCGATAAAAATGATACCTCACTTGTGTGGGTAGGCCTAGCGCCCGTGACAGGAAATGCCCCAAAGCGCAACGTGGACACATCCGATTTTTTGAAAGAAAACAGAGGTGTTTTTTGCAAAGTGCCTACCTGTAGATTTTGGCCTCTAGCTTAGCCGGAACCTAGGGAAACCTACCAAACCTGTGCATTTCTGAAAACTAGAGACCTAGGGGAATTCAAGATGGGGTGACTTGTGGGGCTCGGACCAGGTTCTGTGTCCCAGAATCATTTGCAAACCTCAAAATTTGGCGGAAAAAACACATGTTCCTCACATTTCTGTGGCAGAAAGTTCTGGAATCTGAGAGGAGCCCCAAATTTCCTTCCGCCCAGCATTCCCCCAAGTCTCCCGATAAAAATGATATCTCACTTGTGTGGGTAGGCCTGGCGCCCGCAACAGGAATTGCCCCAAAGCGCAATGTGGACACATCCAATTTTTTGAAAGAAAACAGAGGTGTTTTTTGCAAAGTGCCTACCTGTAGATTTTGGCCTCTAGCTCAGCCGGCACCTAGGGAAACCTACCAAACCTGTGCATTTCTGAAAATTAGAGACCTAGGGGAATCCAAGATGGGGTGACTTGTGGGGCTCGGACCAGGTTCTGTTACCCAGAATCCTTTGCAAACCCCAAAATTTGGCTAAAAAAACACATGTTCCTCACATTTCTGTGGCAGAAAGTTCTGGAATCTGAGAGGAGCCACAAATTTCCTTCCACCAAGCGTTCCCCCAAGTCTCCCGATAAAAATGATACCTTACTTGTGTGGGTAGGCCTAGCACCCGTGACAGGAAATGCCCCCAAAGCGCAACGTGGACACATCCAATTTTTTGAAAGAAAACAGAGGTGTTTTTTGCAAAGTGCCTACCTGTAGATTTTGGCCTCTAGCTCAGCCGGCACCTATTGAAACCTACCAAACCTGTGCATTTCTGAAAACTAGAGACCTAGGGGAATCCAAGATGGGGTGACTTGTGGGGCTCGGACCAGGTTCTGTTACCCAGAATCCTTTGCAAACCTCAAAATTTGGTTAAAAAAACACATGTTCCTCACTTTTCTGTGGGAGAAAGTTCTGGAATCTGAGAGGAGCCACAAATTTCCTTCCACCCAGCGTTCCCCCAAGTCTCCCGATAAAAATGATACCTCACTTGTGTGGGTAGGCCTAGCGCCCGCAACAGGAAATGCCCCAAAGCGCAACGTGGACACATCCAATTTTTTGAAAGAAATCCGAGGTGTTTTTTGCAAAGTGCCTACCTGTAGATTTTGGCCTCTAGCTCAGCCGGCATCTAGGGAAACCTACCAAACCTGTGCATTTCTGAAAACTAGAGACCTAGGGGAATTCAAGATGGGGTGAGTTGTGGTGCTCGGACCAGGTTCTGTTACCCAGATTCCTTTGCAAACCTCAAAATTTGGCAAAAAAAACACATGTTCCTCATATTTCTGTGGCAGAAAGTTCTGGAATCTGAGAGGAGCCACAAATTTCCTTCCACCCAGCGTTCCCCCAAGTCTCCCTATAAAAATGATACCTCACTTGTGTGGGTAGGCCTAGCGCCCGCAACAGGAAATGCCCCAAAGCGCAACGTGGACACATCCAATTTTTTGAAAGAAAACAGAGGTGTTTTTTGCAAAGTGCCTACCTGTAGATTTTGGCCTCTAGCTCAGCCGGCACCTAGGGAAACCTACCAAACCTGTGTATTTCTGAAAACTTGAGACCTAGGGGAATTCAAGATGGGGTGACTTGTGAGGCTCGGACCAGGTTCTGTTACCCAGAATCCTTTGCAAACCCCAAAATTTGGCTAAAAAAACACATGTTCCTCACATTTCTGTGGCAGAAAGTTCTGGAATCTGAGAGGAGCCACAGATTTCCTTCTACCCAGCGTTCCCCCAAGTCTCCCGATAAAAATTATACCTCACTTGTGTGGGTAGGCCTAGCGCCCGTGACAGGAAATGCCCCAAAGCGCAACGTGGACACATCCAATTTTTTGAAAGAAAACAGAGGTGTTTTTTGCAAAGTGCCTACCTGTAGATTTTGGCCTCTAGCTCAGCCGGAACCGAGGGAAACCTACCAAACCTGTGCATTTCTGAAAACTAGAGACCTAGGGGAATTCAAGATGGGGTGACTTGTGGGGCTCGGACCAGGTTCTGTTACCCAGAATCCTTTGCAAACCCCAAAATTTGGCTAAAAAAACACATGTTCCTCACATTTCTGTGGCAGAAAGTTCTGGAATCTGAGAGGAGCCACAAATTTCCTTCCACCCAGCGTTCCCCCAAGTCTCCCGATAAAAATTATACCTCACTTGTGTGGGTAGGCCTAGCGCCCGTGACAGGAAATGCCCCAAAGCGCAACGTGGACACATCCAATTTTTTGAAAGAAAACCGAGGTGTTTTTTGCAAAGTGCCTACCTGTAGATTTTGGCCTCTAGCTCAGCCGGCACCTATTGAAACCTACCAAACCTGTGCATTTCTGAAAACTAGAGACCTAGGGGAATCCAAGATGGGGTGACGTGTGGGGCTCGGACCAGGTTCTGTTACCCAGAATCCTTTGCAAACCTCAAAATTTGGCTAAAAAAACACATGTTCCTCACATTTCTGTGGCAGAAAGTTCTGGAATCTGAGAGGAGCCACAAATTTCCTTCCACCCAGCGTTCCCCTAAGTCTCCCAATAAAAATGATACCTCACTTGTGTGGGTAGGCCTACCGCCCGCAACAGGAAATGCCCCAAAGCGCAACGTGGACACATCCAATTTCTTGAAAGAAAACAGAGGTGTTTTTTGCAAAGTGCCTACCTGTAGATTGTGGCCTCTAGCTCAGCCGGCACCTAAGGAAACCTACCAAACCTGTGCATTTCTGAAAACTAGAGACCTAGGGGAATCCAAGATGGGGTGACTTGTGGGGCTCGGACCAGGTTCTGTTACCCAGAATCCTTTGCAAACCTCAAAATTTGGCTAAAAAAACACATGTTCCTCACATTTCTGTGGCAGAAAGTTCTGGAATCTGAGAGGAGCCACAAATTTCCTTCCACCCAGTGTTCCCCCAAGTCTCCCGCTAAAAACGATACCTCACTTGTGTTGGTAGGCCTAGCGCCCGCGACAGGAAATGCCCCAAAGCGCAACGTGGACACATCCAATTTTTTGAAAGAAAACAGAGGTCTTTTTTGCAAAGTGCCCACCTGTAGATTTTGGCCTCTAGCTCAGCAGGCACCTAGGGAAACTTACCAAACCTTTGCATTTCTGAAAACTAGAGACCTAGGGAAATTCAAGATGGGGTGACTTGTGGGGCTCGGACCAGGTTCTGTTACCCAGAATCCTTTGCAAACCTCAAAATTTGGCAAAAAAAACACATGTTCCTCACATTTCTGTGGCAGAAAGTTCTGGAATCTGAGAGGTGCCACAAATTTCCTTCCACCCAGCGTTCCCCCAAGTCTCCCGATAAAAATGATACCTCACTTGTGTGGGTAGGTCTTGCGCCCGCAACACGAAATGCCCCAAAACACAACGTGGACACATCCAATTTTTTTAAAGAAAACCGAGGTGTTTTTTGCAAAGTGCCTACCTGTCGATTTTGGCCTCTAGCTCAGCCGGCACCTAGGGAAACCTACCAAACCTGTGCATTTCTGAAAACTAGAGACGTAGGGGAATTCAAGATGGGGTGACTTGTGGGGCTCGGACCAGGTTCTGTTACCCAGAATCCTTTGCAAACACCACAATTTGGCTAAAAAAACACATGTTCCTCACATATCTGTGGCAGAAAGTTCTGGAATCTGAGAGGAGCCACAGATTTCCTTCTACCCAGCGTTCCCCCAAGTCTCCCGATAAAAATTATACCTCACTTGTGTGGGTAGGCCTAGCGCCCGTGACAGGAAATGCCCCAAAGCGCAACGTGGACAAATCCAATTTTTTGAAAGAAAACAAAGGTGTTTTTTGCAAAGTGCCTACCTGTAGATTTTGGCCTCTAGCTCAGCCGGAACCGAGGGAAACCTACCAAACCTGTGCATTTCTGAAAACTAGAGACCTAGGGGAATTCAAGATGGGGTGACTTGTGGGGCTCGGACCAGGTTCTGTTACCCAGAATCCTTTGCAAACCCCAAAATTTGGCTAAAAAAAAACATGTTCCTCACATTTCTGTGGCAGAAAGTTCTGGAATCTGAGAGGAGCCACAAATTTCCTTCCACCCAGCGTTCCCCCAAGTCTCCCGATAAAAATGATACCTCACTTGTGTGGGTAGGCCTAGCGCCCGTGACAGGAAATGCCCCAAAGCGCAACGTGGACACATCCAATTTTTTGAAAGAAAACCGAGGTGTTTTTTGCAAAGTGCCTACCTGTAGATTTTGGCCTCTAGCTCAGCCGGCACCTATTGAAACCTACCAAACCTATGCATTTCTGAAAACTAGAGACCAAGGGGAATCCAAGATGGGGTGACTTGTGGGGCTCGGACCAGGTTCTGTTACCCAGAATCCTTTGCAAACCTCAACATTTGGGTACAAAAACACATGTTCCTCACATTTCTGTGGCAGAAAGTTCTGGAATCTGAGAGGAGCCACAAATTTCCTTTCACCCAGCGTTCCCCCAAGTCTCCCGATAAAAATGATACCTCACTTGTGTGGGTAGGCCTGGCGCCCGCAACAGGAAATGCCCCAAAGCGCAACGTGGACACATCCAATTTTTTTAAAGAAAACAGAGGTGTTTTTTGCAAAGTGCCTACCTGTAGATTTTGGCCTCTAGCTCAGCCGGCACCTAGGGAAACCTACCAAACCTGTGCATTTCTGAAAAGTAGAGACCTAGGGGAATCCAAGATGGGGTGACTTGTGGGGCTCGGACCAGGTTCTGTTACCCAGAATCCTTTGCAAACCTCAAAATTTGGCTAAAAAAACACATGTTCCTCACATTTCTGTGGCAGAAAGTTCTGGAATCTGAGAGGAGCCACAAATTTCCTTCCACCCAGCGTTCCCCTAAGTCTCCCGATAAAAATGATACTTCACTTGTGTGGGTAGGCCTACCGCCCGCAACAGGAAATGCCCCAAAGCGCAACGTGGACACATCCAATTTTTTGAAAGAAAACCGAGGTGTTTTTTGCAAAGTGCCTACCTGTAGATTTTGGCCTCTAGCTCAGCCGGCACCTAGGGAAACCTACCAAACCTGTGCATTTCTGAAAACTAGAGACCTAGGGGAATCCAAGATGGGGTGACTTGTGGGGCTCGGACCAGGTTCTGTTACCCAGAATCCTTTGCAAACCTCAAAATTTGGCTAAAAAAACACATGTTCCTAACATTTCTTTGGCAGAAAGTTCTGGAATCTGAGAGGAGCCACAAATTTCCTTCCACCCAGTGTTCCCCCAAGTCTCCCGCTAAAAACGATACCTCACTTGTGTGGGTAGGCCTAGCGCCCGCGACAGGAAATGCCCCAAAGCGCAACGTGGACACATCCAATTTTTTGAAAGAAAACAGAGGTGTTTTTTGCAAAGTGCCTACCTGTAGATTTTGGCCTCTAGCTCAGCAGGCACCTAGGGAAACCTACCAAACCTTTGCATTTCTGAAAACTAGAGACCTAGGGAAATTCAAGATGGGGTGACTTGTGGGGCTCGGACCAGGTTCTGTTACCCAGAATCCTTTGCAAACCTCAAAATTTGGCGAAAAAAACACATGTTCCTCACATTTCTGTGGCAGAAAGTTCTGGAATCTGAGAGGTGCCACAAATTTCCTTCCACCCAGCGTTCCCCCAAGTCTCCCGATAAAAATGATAACTCACTTGTGTGGGTAGGTCTTGCGCCCGCAACACGAAATGCCCCAAAACACAACGTGGACACATCCAATTTTTTGAAAGAAAACCGAGGTGTTTTTTGCAAAGTGCCTACCTATAGATTTTGGCCTCTAGCTCAGCCGGCACCTAGGGAAACCTACCAAACCTGTGCATTTCTGAAAACTAGGGACCTAGGGGAATCCAAGATGGGGTGACTTGTGGGGCTCGGAACAGGTTCTGTTACCCAGAATCCTTTGCAAACCTCAAAATTTGGCTAAAAAAACACATGTTCCTAACATTTCTTTGGCAGAAAGTTCTGGAATCTGAGAGGAGCCACAAATTTCCTTCCACCCAGTGTTCCCCCAAGTCTCCCGCTAAAAACGATACCTCACTTGTGTGGGTAGGCCTAGCGCCCGCGACAGGAAATGCCCCAAAGCGCAACGTGGACACATCCAATTTTTTGAAAGAAAACAGAGGTGTTTTTTGCAAAGTGCCTACCTGTAGATTTTGGCCTCTAGCTCAGCCGGCACCTAGGGAAACCTACCAAACCTGTGTATTTCTGAAAACTAGAGACCTAGGGGAATTCAAGATGGGGTGACTTGTGGGGCTCGGACCAGGTTCTGTTACCCAGAATCCTTTGCAAACCCCACAATTTGGCTAAAAAAACACATGTTCCTCTCATATCTGTGGCAGAAAGTTCTGGAATCTGAGAGGAGCCACAGATTTCCTTCTACCCAGCGTTCCCCCAAGTCTCCCGATAAAAATTATACCTCACTTGTGTGGGTAGGCCTAGCGCCCGTGACAGGAAATGCCCCAAAGCGCAACGTGGACACATCCAATTTTTTGAAAGAAAACAGAGGTGTTTTTTGCAAAGTGCCTACCTGTAGATTTTGGCCTCTAGCTCAGCCGGAACCGAGGGAAACCCACCAAACCTGTGCATTTCTGAAAACTAGAGACCTAGGGGAATTCAAGATGGGGTGACTTGTGGGGCTCGGACCAGGTTCTGTTACCCAGAATCCTTTGCAAACCCCAAAATTTGGCTAAAAAAAAACATGTTCCTCACATTTCTGTGGCAGAAAGTTCTGGAATCTGAGAGGAGCCACAAATTTCCTCCCACCCAGCGTTCCCCCAAGTCTCCCGATAAAAATGATACCTCACTTGTGTGGGTAGGCCTAGCGCCCGTGACAGGAAATGCCCCAAAGCGCAACGTGGACACATCCAATTTTTTGAAAGAAAACCGAGGTGTTTTTTGCAAAGTGCCTACCTGTAGATTTTGGCCTCTAGCTCAGCCGGCACCTATTGAAACCTACCAAACCTGTGCATTTCTGAAAACTAGAGACCTAGGGGAATCCAAGATGGGGTGACTTGTGGGGCTCGGACCAGGTTCTGTTACCCAGAATCCTTTGCAAACCTCAACATTTGGGTAAAAAAACACATGTTCCTCACATTTCTGTGGCAGAAAGTTCTGGAATCTGAGAGGAGCCACAAATTTCCTTCCACCCAGCGTTCCCCCAAGTCTCCCGATAAAAATGATACCTCACTTGTGTGGGTAGGCCTGGCGCCCGCAACAGGAAATGCCCCAAAGCGCAACGTGGACACATCCAATTTTTTTAAAGAAAACAGAGGTGTTTTTTGCAAAGTGCCTACCTGTAGATTTTGGCCTCTAGCTTAGCCGGCACCTAGGGAAACCTACCAAACCTGTGCATTTCTGAAAAGTAGAGACCTAGGGGAATCCAAGATGGGGTGACTTGTGGGGCTCGGACCAGGTTCTGTTACCCAGAATCCTTTGCAAACCTCAAAATTTGGCTAAAAAAACACATGTTCCTAACATTTCTGTGGCAGAAAGTTCTGGAATCTGAGAGGAGCCACAAATTTCCTTCCACCCAGCGTTCCCCTAAGTCTCCCGATAAAAATGATACCTCACTTGTGTGGGTAGGCCTACCGCCCGCAACAGGAAATGCCCCAAAGCGCAACGTGGACACATCCAATTTCTTGAAAGAAAACAGAGGTGTTTTTTGCAAAGTGCCTACCTGTAGATTTTGGCCTCTAGCTCAGCCGGCACCTAGGGAAACCTACCAAACCTGTGCATTTCTGAAAACTAGAGACCTAGGGGAATCCAAGATGGGGTGACTTGTGGGGCTCGGACCAGGTTCTGTTACCCAGAATCCTTTGCAAACCTCAAAATTTGGCTAAAAAAACACATGTTCCTCACATTTCTGTGGCAGAAAGTTCTGGAATCTGAGAGGAGCCACAAATTTCCTCCCACCCAGTGTTCCCCCAAGTCTCCCGCTAAAAACGATACCTCACTTGTGTGGGTAGGCCTAGCGCCCGCGACAGGAAATGCCCCAAAGCGCAACGTGGACACATCCAATTTTTTGAAAGAAAACAGAGGTGTTTTTTGCAAAGTGCCTACCTGTAGATTTTGGCCTCTAGCTCAGCAGGCACCTAGGGAAACCCACCAAACCTGTGCATTTCTGAAAACTAGAGACCTAGGGGAATTCAAGATGGGGTGACTTGTGGGGCTCGGACCAGGTTCTGTTACCCAGAATCCTTTGCAAACCCCAAAATTTGGCTAAAAAAAAACATGTTCCTCACATTTCTGTGGCAGAAAGTTCTGGAATCTGAGAGGAGCCACAAATTTCCTTCCACCCAGCGTTCCCCCAAGTCTCCCGATAAAAATGATACCTCACTTGTGTGGGTAGGCCTAGCGCCCGTGACAGGAAATGCCCCAAAGCGCAACGTGGACACATCCAATTTTTTGAAAGAAAACCGAGGTGTTTTTTGCAAAGTGCCTACCTGTAGATTTTGGCCTCTAGCTCAGCCGGCACCTATTGAAACCTACCAAACCTGTGCATTTCTGAAAACTAGAGACCTAGGGGAATCCAAGATGGGGTGACTTGTGGGGCTCGGACCAGGTTCTGTTACCCAGAATCCTTTGCAAACCTCAACATTTGGGTAAAAAAACACATGTTCCTCACATTTCTGTGGCAGAAAGTTCTGGAATCTGAGAGGAGCCACAAATTTCCTTCCACCCAGCGTTCCCCCAAGTCTCCCGATAAAAATGATACCTCACTTGTGTGGGTAGGCCTGGCGCCCGCAACAGGAAATGCCCCAAAGCGCAACGTGGACACATCCAATTTTTTTAAAGAAAACAGAGGTGTTTTTTGCAAAGTGCCTACCTGTAGATTTTGGCCTCTAGCTCAGCCGGCACCTAGGGAAACCTACCAAACCTGTGCATTTCTGAAAAGTAGAGACCTAGGGGAATCCAAGATGGGGTGACTTGTGGGGCTCGGACCAGGTTCTGTTACCCAGAATCCTTTGCAAACCTCAAAATTTGGCTAAAAAAACACATGTTCCTAACATTTCTGTGGCAGAAAGTTCTGGAATCTGAGAGGAGCCACAAATTTCCTTCCACCCAGCGTTCCCCTAAGTCTCCCGATAAAAATGATACCTCACTTGTGTGGGTAGGCCTACCGCCCGCAACAGGAAATGCCCCAAAGCGCAACGTGGACACATCCAATTTCTTGAAAGAAAACAGAGGTGTTTTTTGCAAAGTGCCTACCTGTAGATTTTGGCCTCTAGCTCAGCCGGCACCTAGGGAAACCTACCAAACCTGTGCATTTCTGAAAACTAGAGACCTAGGGGAATCCAAGATGGGGTGACTTGTGGGGCTCGTACCAGGTTCTGTTACCCAGAATCCTTTGCAAACCTCAAAATTTGGCTAAAAAAACACATGTTCCTCACATTTCTGTGGCAGAAAGTTCTGGAATCTGAGAGGAGCCACAAATTTCCTCCCACCCAGTGTTCCCCCAAGTCTCCCGCTAAAAATGATACCTCACTTGTGTGGGTAGGCCTAGCGCCCGTGACAGGAAATGCCCCAAAGCGCAACGTGGACACATCCAATTTTTTGAAAGAAAACCGAGGTGTTTTTTGCAAAGTGCCTACCTGTAGATTTTGGCCTCTAGCTCAGCCGGCACCTATTGAAACCTACCAAACCTGTGCATTTCTGAAAACTAGAGACCTAGGGGAATCCAAGATGGGGTGACTTGTGGGGCTCGGACCAGGTTCTGTTACCCAGAATCCTTTGCAAACCTCAACATTTGGGTAAAAAAACACATGTTCCTCACATTTCTGTGGCAGAAAGTTCTGGAATCTGAGAGGAGCCACAAATTTCCTTCCACCCAGCGTTCCCCCAAGTCTCCCAATAAAAATGATACCTCACTTGTGTGGGTAGGCCTGGCGCCCGCAACAGGAAATGCCCCAAAGCGCAACGTGGACACATCCAATTTTTTTAAAGAAAACAGAGGTGTTTTTTGCAAAGTGCCTACCTGTAGATTTTGGCCTCTAGCTCAGCCGGCACCTAGGGAAACCTACCAAACCTGTGCATTTCTGAAAAGTAGAGACCTAGGGGAATCCAAGATGTGGTGACTTGTGGGGCTCGGACCAGGTTCTGTTACCCAGAATCCTTTGCAAACCTCAAAATTTGGCTAAAAAAACACATGTTCCTAACATTTCTGTGGCAGAAAGTTCTGGAATCTGAGAGGAGCCACAAATTTCTTTCCACCCAGCGTTCCCCTAAGTCTCCCGATAAAAATGATACCTCACTTGTGTGGGTAGGCCTACCGCCCGCAACAGGAAATGCCCCAAAGCGCAACGTGGACACATCCAATTTCTTGAAAGAAAACAGAGGTGTTTTTTGCAAAGTGCCTACCTGTAGATTTTGGCCTCTAGCTCAGCCGGCACCTAGGGAAACCTACCAAACCTGTGCATTTCTGAAAACTAGAGACCTAGGGGAATCCAAGATGGGGTGACTTGTGGGGCTCGGACCAGGTTCTGTTACCCAGAATCCTTTGCAAACCCATAAATTTGGCTAAAAAAAAACATGTTCCTCACATTTCTGTGGCAGAAAGTTCTGGAATCTGAGAGGAGCCACAAATTTCCTTCCACCCAGCGTTCCCCCAAGTCTCCCGATAAAAATGATACCTCACTTGTGTGGGTAGGCCTAGCGCCCGTGACAGGAAATGCCCCAAAGCGCAACGTGGACACATCCAATTTTTTGAAAGAAAACCGAGGTGTTTTTTGCAAAGTACCTACCTGTAGATTTTGGCCTCTAGCTCAGCCGGCACCTATTGAAACCTACCAAACCTGTGCATTTCTGAAAACTAGAGACCTAGAAGAATCCAAGATGGGGTGACTTGTGGGGCTCGGACCAGGTTCTGTTACCCAGAATCCTTTGCAAACCTCAACATTTGGGTAGAAAAACACATGTTCCTCACATTTCTGTGGCAGAAAGTTCTGGAATCTGAGAGGAGCCACAAATTTCCTTCCACCCAGTGTTCCCCCAAGTCTCCCGATAAAAATGATACCTCACTTGTGTGGGTAGGCCTGGCGCCCGCAACAGGAAATGCCCCAAAGCGCAACGTGGACACATCCAATTTTTTGAAAGAAAACAGAGGTGTTTTTTGCAAAGTGCCTACCTGTAGATTTTGGCCTCTAGCTCAGCCGGCACCTAGGGAAACCTACCAAACCTGTGCATTTCTGAAAAGTAGAGACCTAGGGGAATCCAAGATGGGGTGACTTGTGGGGCTCGGACCAGGTTCTGTTACCCAGAATCCTTTGCAAACCTCAAAATTTGGCTAAAAAAACACATGTTCCTAACATTTCTGTGGCAGAAAGTTCTGGAATCTGAGAGGAGCCACAAATTTCCTTCCACCCAGCGTTCCCCTAAGGCTCCCGATAAAAATGATACCTCACTTGTGTGGGTAGGCCTACCGCCCGCAACAGGAAATGCCCCAAAGCGCAACGTGGACACATCCAATTTCTTGAAAGAAAACAGAGGTGTTTTTTGCAAAGTGCCTACCTGTAGATTTTGGCCTCTAGCTCAGCCGGCACCTAGGGAAACCTACCAAACCTGTGCATTTCTGAAAACTAGAGACCTAGGGGAATCCAAGATGGGGTGACTTGTGGGGTTCGGACCAGGTTCTGTTACCCAGAATCCTTTGCAAACCTCAAAATTTGGCTAAAAAAACACATGTTCCTCACATTTCTGTGGCAGAAAGTTCTGGAATCTGAGAGGAGCCACAAATTTCCTCCCACCCAGTGTTCCCCCAAGTCTCCCGCTAAAAACGATACCTCACTTGTGTGGGTAGGCCTAGCGCCCGCGACAGGAAATGCCCCAAAGCGCAACGTGGACACATCCAATTTTTTGAAAGAAAACAGAGGTGTTTTTTGCAAAGTGCCTACCTGTAGATTTTGGCCTCTAGCTCAGCAGGCACCTAGGGAAACCCACCAAACCTGTGCATTTCTGAAAACTAGAGACCTAGGGGAATTCAAGATGGGGTGACTTGTGGGGCTCGGACCAGGTTCTGTTACCCAGAATCCTTTGCAAACCCCAAAATTTGGCTAAAAAAAAAACATGTTCCTCACATTTCTGTGGCAGAAAGTTCTGGAATCTGAGAGGAGCCACAAATTTCCTTCCACCCAGCGTTCCCCCAAGTCTCCCGATAAAAATGATACCTCACTTGTGTGGGTAGGCCTAGCGCCCGTGACAGGAAATGCCCCAAAGCGCAACGTGGACACATCCAATTTTTTGAAAGAAAACCGAGGTGTTTTTTGCAAAGTGCCTACCTGTAGATTTTGGCCTCTAGCTCAGCCGGCACCTATTGAAACCTACCAAACCTGTGCATTTCTGAAAACTAGAGACCTAGGGGAATCCAAGATGGGGTGACTTGTGGGGCTCAGACCAGGTTCTGTTACCCAGAATCCTTTGCAAACCTCAACATTTGGGTAAAAAAACACATGTTCCTCACATTTCTGTGGCAGAAAGTTCTGGAATCTGAGAGGAGCCACAAATTTCCTTCTACCCAGCGTTCCCCCAAGTCTCCCGATAAAAATGATACCTCACTTGTGTGGGTAGGCCTGGCGCCCGCAACAGGAAATGCCCCAAAGCGCAACGTGGACACATCCAATTTTTTTAAAGAAAACAGAGGTGTTTTTTGCAAAGTGCCTACCTGTAGATTTTGGCCTCTAGCTCAGCCGGCACCTAGGGAAACCTACCAAACCTGTGCATTTCTGAAAAGTAGAGACCTAGGGGAATCCAAGATGGGGTGACTTGTGGGGCTCGGACCAGGTTCTGTTACCCAGAATCCTTTGCAAACCTCAAAATTTGGCTAAAAAAACACATGTTCCTAACATTTCTGTGGCAGAAAGTTCTGGAATCTGAGAGGAGCCACAAATTTCCTTCCACCCAGCGTTCCCCTAAGTCTCCCGATAAAAATGATACCTCACTTGTGTGGGTAGGCCTACCGCCCGCAACAGGAAATGCCCCAAAGCGCAACGTGGACACATCCAATTTCTTGAAAGAAAACAGAGGTGTTTTTTGCAAAGTGCCTACCTGTAGATTTTGGCCTCTAGCTCAGCCGGCACCTAGGGAAACCTACCAAACCTGTGCATTTCTCAAAACTAGAGACCTAGGGGAATCCAAGATGGGGTGACTTGTGGGGCTCGGACCAGGTTCTGTTACCCAGAATCCTTTGCAAACCTCAAAATTTGGCTAAAAAAACACATGTTCCTCACATTTCTGTGGCAGAAAGTTCTGGAATCTGAGAGGAGCCACAAATTTCCTCCCACCCAGTGTTCCCCCAAGTCTCCCGCTAAAAACGATACCTCACTTGTGTGGGTAGGCCTAGCGCCCGCGACAGGAAATGCCCCAAAGCGCAACGTGGACACATCCATTTTTTTGAAAGAAAACAGAGGTGTTTTTTGCAAAGTGCCTACCTGTAGATTTTGGCCTCTAGCTCAGCAGGCACCTAGGGAAACCTACCAAACCTTTGCATTTCTGAAAACTAGAGACCTAGGGGAATTCAAGATGGGGTGACTTGTGGGGCTCGGACCAGGTTCTGTTACCCAGAATCCTTTGCAAACCTCAAAATTTGGCGAAAAAAACACATGTTCCTCACATTTCTGTGGCAGAAAGTTCTGGAATCTGAGAGGTGCCACAAATTTCCTTCCACCCAGCGTTCCCCCAAGTCTCCCGATAAAAATGATACCTCACTTGTGTGGGTAGGTCTTGCGCCCGCAACACGAAATGCCCCAAAACACAACGTGGACACATCCAATTTTTTTAAAGAAAACCGAGGTGTTTTTTGCAAAGTGCCTACCTGTAGATTTTGGCCTCTAGCTCAGCCGGCACCTAGGGAAACCTACCAAACCTGTGTATTTCTGAAAACTAGAGACCTAGGGGAATTCAAGATGGGGTGACTTGTGGGGCTCGGACCAGGTTCTGTTACCCAGAATCCTTTGCAAACCCCAAAATATGGCTAAAAAAACACATGTTCCTCACATTTCTGTGGCAGAAAGTTCTGGAATCTGAGAGGAGCCTCAAATTTCCTTCCACCCAGAGTTTCCCCAAGTCTCCCGATAAAAATTATACCTCACTTGTGTGGGTAGGCCTAGCGCCCGTGACAGGAAATGCCCCAAAGCGCAACGTGGACACATCCAATTTTTTGAAAGAAAACAGAGGTGTTTTTTGCAAAGTGCCTACCTGTAGATTTTGGCCTCTAGCTCAGCCGGAACCGAGGGAAACCTACCAAACCTGTGCATTTCTGAAAACTAGAGACCTAGGGGAATTCAAGATGGGGTGACTTGTGGGGCTCGGACCAGGTTCTGTTACCCAGAATCCTTTGCAAACCTCAACATTTGGGTAAAAAAACACATGTTCCTCACATTTCTGTGGCAGAAAGTTCTGGAATCTGAGAGGAGCCACAAATTTCCTTCCACCCAGCGTTCCCCCAAGTCTCCCGATAAAAATGATACCTCACTTGTGTGGGTAGGCCTGGCGCCCGCAACAGGAAATGCCCCAAAGCGCAACGTGGACACATCCAATTTTTTGAAAGAAAACAGAGGTGTTTTTTGCAAAGTGCCTACCTGTAGATTTTGGCCTCTAGCTCAGCCGGCACCTAGGGAAACCTACCAAACCTGCGCATTTCTGAAAACTAGAGACCTAGAGGAATCCAAGATGGGGTGACTTGTGGGGCTCGGACCAGGTTCTGTTACCCAGAATCCTTTGCAAACCTCAAAATTTGGCGAAAAAAACACATGTTCCTCACATTTCTGTGGCAGAAAGTTCTGGAATCTGAGAGGAGCCACAAATTTCCTTCCACCCAGCGTTCCCCTAAGTCTCCCGATAAAAATGATACCTCACTTGTGCGGTTAGGCCTACCGCCCGCAACAGGAAATGCCCCAAAGCGCAACGTGGACACATCCAATTTCTTGAAAGAAAACAGAGGTGTTTTTTGCAAAGTGCCTACCTGTAGATTTTGGCCTCTAGCTCAGCCGGCACCTAGGGAAACCTACCAAACCTGTGCATTTCTGAAAACTAGAGACCTAGGGGAATCCAAGATGGGGTGACTTGTGGGGCTCGGACCAGGTTCTGTTACCCAGAATCCTTTGCAAACCTCAAAATTTGGCTAAAAAAACACATGTTCCTCACATTTCTGTGGCAGAAAGTTCTGGAATCTGAGAGGAGCCACAAATTTCCTTCCACCCAGTGTTCCCCCAAGTCTCCCGCTAAAAACGATACCTCACTTGTGTGGGTAGGCCTAGCGCCCGCGACAGGAAATGCCCCAAAGCGCAACGTGGACACATCCAATTTTTTGAAAGAAAACAGAGGTGTTTTTTGCAAAGTGCCTACCTGTAGATTTTGGCCTCTAGCTCAGCAGGCACCTAGGGAAACCTACCAAACCTTTGAATTTCTGAAAACTAGAGACCTAGGGGAATTCAAGATGGGGTGACTTGTGGGGCTCGGACCAGGTTCTGTTACCCAGAATCCTTTGCAAACCTCAAAATTTGGCGAAAAAAACACATGTTCCTCACATTTCTGTGGCAGAAAGTTCTGGAATCTGAGAGGAGCCACAAATATCCTTCCACCCAGTGTTCCCCCAAGTCTCCCGCTAAAAACGATACCTCACTTGTGTGGGTAGGCCTAGCGCCCGCGCCAGGAAATGCCCCAAAGCGCAACGTGGACACATCCAATTTTTTGAAAGAAAACAGAGGTGTTTTTTGCAAAGTGCCTACCTGTAGATTTTGGCCTCTAGCTCAGCCGGCACCTACGGAAACCTACCAAACCTGTGTATTTCTGAAAACTAGATACCTAGGGGAATTCAAGATGGGGTGACTTGTGGGGCTCGGACCAGGTTCTGTTACCCAGAATCCTTTGCAAACCCCACAATTTGGCTAAAAAACACATGTTCCTCACATTTCTGTGGCAGAAAGTTCTGGAATCTGAGAGGAGCCTCAAATTTCCTTCCACCCAGCGTTCCCCCAAGTCTCCCGATAAAAATGATACCTCACTTGTGTGGGTAGGCCTTCCGCCCGCAACAGGAAATGCCCCAAAGCGCAACGTGGACACATCCAATTTCTTGAAAGAAAACAGAGGTGTTTTTTGCAAAGTGCCTACCTGTAGATTTTGGCCTCTAGCTCAGCAGGCACCTAGGGAAACCTACCAAACCTTTGCATTTCTGAAAACTAGAGACCTAGGGAAATTCAAGATGGGGTGACTTGTGGGGCTCGGACCAGGTTCTGTTACCCAGAATCCTTTGCAAACCCCAAAATATGGCTAAAAAAACACATGTTCCTCACATTTCTGTGGCAGAAAGTTCTGGAATCTGAGAGGAGCCTCAAATTTCCTTCCACCCAGAGTTTCCCCAAGTCTCCCGATAAAAATTATACCTCACTTGTGTGGGTAGGCTAGCGCCCGTGACAGGAAATGCCCCAAAGCGCAACGTGGACACATCCAATTTTTTGAAAGAAAACAGAGGTGTTTTTTGCAAAGTGCCTACCTGTAGATTTTGGCCTCTAGCTCAGCCGGAACCGAGGGAAACCTACCAAACCTGTGCATTTCTGAAAACTAGAGACCTAGGGGAATTCAAGATGGGGTGACTTGTGGGGCTCGGACCAGGTTCTGTTACCCAGAATCCTTTGCAAACCTCAACATTTGGGTAAAAAAACACATGTTCCTCACATTTCTGTGGCAGAAAGTTCTGGAATCTGAGAGGAGCCACAAATTTCCTTCCACCCAGCGTTCCCCCAAGTCTCCCGATAAAAATGATACCTCACTTGTGTGGGTAGGCCTGGCGCCCGCAACAGGAAATGCCCCAAAGCGCAACGTGGACACATCCAATTTTTTGAAAGAAAACAGAGGTGTTTTTTGCAAAGTGCCTACCTGTAGATTTTGGCCTCTAGCTCAGCCGGCACCTAGGGAAACCTACCAAACCTGCGCATTTCTGAAAACTAGAGACCTAGAGGAATCCAAGATGGGGTGACTTGTGGGGCTCGGACCAGGTTCTGTTACCTAGAATCCTTTGCAAACCTCAAAATTTGGCGAAAAAAACACATGTTCCTCACATTTCTGTGGCAGAAAGTTCTGGAATCTGAGAGGAGCCACAAATTTCCTTCCACCCAGCGTTCCCCTAAGTCTCCCGATAAAAATGATACCTCACTTGTGCGGTTAGGCCTACCGCCCGCAACAGGAAATGCCCCAAAGCGCAACGTGGACACATCCAATTTCTTGAAAGAAAACAGAGGTGTTTTTTGCAAAGTGCCTACCTGTAGATTTTGGCCTCTAGCTCAGCCGGCACCTAGGGAAACCTACCAAACCTGTGCATTTCTGAAAACTAGAGACCTAGGGGAATCCAAGATGGGGTGACTTGTGGGGCTCGGACCAGGTTCTGTTACCCAGAATCCTTTGCAAACCTCAAAATTTGGCTAAAAAAACACATGTTCCTCACATTTCTGTGGCAGAAAGTTCTGGAATCTGAGAGGAGCCACAAATTTCCTTCCACCCAGTGTTCCCCCAAGTCTCCCGCTAAAAACGATACCTCACTTGTGTGGGTAGGCCTAGCGCCCGCGACAGGAAATGCCCCAAAGCGCAACGTGGACACATCCAATTTTTTGAAAGAAAACAGAGGTGTTTTTTGCAAAGTGCCTACCTGTAGATTTTGGCCTCTAGCTTAGCAGGCACCTAGGGAAACCTACCAAACCTTTGAATTTCTGAAAACTAGAGACCTAGGGGAATTCAAGATGGGGTGACTTGTGGGGCTCGGACCAGGTTCTGTTACCCAGAATCCTTTGCAAACCTCAAAATTTGGCGAAAAAAACACATGTTCCTCACATTTCTGTGGCAGAAAGTTCTGGAATCTGAGAGGAGCCACAAATATCCTTCCACCCAGTGTTCCCCCAAGTCTCCCGCTAAAAACGATACCTCACTTGTGTGGGTAGGCCTAGCGCCCGCGCCAGGAAATGCCCCAAAGCGCAACGTGGACACATCCAATTTTTTGAAAGAAAACAGAGGTGTTTTTTGCAAAGTGCCTACCTGTAGATTTTGGCCTCTAGCTCAGCCGGCACCTACGGAAACCTACCAAACCTGTGTATTTCTGAAAACTAGAGACCTAGGGGAATTCAAGATGGGGTGACTTGTGGGGCTCGGACCAGGTTCTGTTACCCAGAATCCTTTGCAAACCCCACAATTTGGCTAAAAAACACATGTTCCTCACATTTCTGTGGCAGAAAGTTCTGGAATCTGAGAGGAGCCTCAAATTTCCTTCCACCCAGCGTTCCCCCAAGTCTCCCGATAAAAATGATACCTCACTTGTGTGGGTAGGCCTTCCGCCCGCAACAGGAAATGCCCCAAAGCGCAACGTGGACACATCCAATTTCTTGAAAGAAAACAGAGGTGTTTTTTGCAAAGTGCCTACCTGTAGATTTTGGCCTCTAGCTCAGCAGGCACCTAGGGAAACCTACCAAACCTTTGCATTTCTGAAAACTAGAGACCTAGGGAAATTCAAGATGGGGTGACTTGTGGGGCTCGGACCAGGTTCTGTTACCCAGAATCCTTTGCAAACCTCAAAATTTGGCGAAAAAAACACATGTTCCTCACATTTCTGTGGCAGAAAGTTCTGGAATCTGAGAGGTGAAACAAATTTCCTTCCACCCAGCGTTCCCCCAAGTCTCCCGATAAAAATGATACCTCACTTGTGTGGGTAGGTCTTGCGCCCGCAACACGAAATGCCCCAAAACACAACGTGGACACATCCATTTTTTTTAAAGAAAACCGAGGTGTTTTTTGCAAAGTGCTTACCTGTAGATTTTGGCCTCTAGCTCAGCCGGCACCTAGGGAAACCTACCAAACCTGTGTATTTCTGAAAACTAGAGACCTAGGGGAATTCAAGATGGGGTGACTTGTGGGGCTCGGACCAGGTTCTGTTACCCAGAATCCTTTGCAAACCCCACAATTTGGCTAAAAAAACACATGTTCCTCACATATCTGTGGCAGAAAGTTCTGGAATCTGAGAGGAGCCACAGATTTCCTTCTACCCAGCGTTCCCCCAAGTCTCCCGATAAAAATTATACCTCACTTGTGTGGGTAGGCCTAGCGCCCGTGACAGGAAATGCCCCAAAGCGCAACGTGGACACATCCAATTTTTTGAAAGAAAACAGAGGTGTTTTTTGCAAAGTTCCTACCTGTAGATTTTGGCCTCTAGCTCAGCCGGAACCGAGGGAAACCCACCAAACCTGTGCATTTCTGAAAACTAGAGACCTAGGGGAATTCAAGATGGGGTGACATGTGGGGCTCGGACCAGGTTCTGTTACCCAGAATCCTTTGCAATCCCCAAAATTTGGCTAAAAAAAAACATGTTCCTCACATTTCTGTGGCAGAAAGTTCTGGAATCTGAGAGAAGCCACAAATTTCCTTCCACCCAGCGTTCCCCCAAGTCTCCCGATAAAAATGATACCTCACTTGTGTGGGTAGGCCTAGCGCCCGTGACAGGAAATGCCCCAAAGCGCAACGTGGACACATCCAATTTTTTGAAAGAAAACCGAGGTGTTTTTTGCAAAGTGCCTACCTGTAGATTTTGGCCTCTAGCTCAGCCGGCACCTATTGAAACCTACCAAACCTGTGCATTTCTGAAAACTAGAGACCTAGGGGAATCCAAGATGGGGTGACTTGTGGGGCTCGGACCAGGTTCTGTTACCCAGAATCCTTTGCAAACCTCAACATTTGGGTAAAAAAACACATGTTCCTCACATTTCTGTGGCAGAAAGTTCTGGAATCTGAGAGGAGCCACAAATTTCCTTCCACCCAGCGTTCCCCCAAGTCTCCCGATAAAAATGATACCTCAATTGTGTGGGTAGGCCTGGCGCCCGCAACAGGAAATGCCCCAAAGCGCAACGTGGACACATCCAATTTTTTTAAAGAAAACAGAGGTGATTTTTGCAAAGTGCCTACCTGTAGATTTTGGCCTCTAGCTCAGCCGGCACCTAGGGAAACCTACCAAACCTGTGCATTTCTGAAAAGTAGAGACCTAGGGGAATCCAAGATGGGGTGACTTGTGGGGCTCGGACCAGGTTCTGTTACCCAGAATCCTTTGCAAACCTCAAAATTTGGCTAAAAAAACACATGTTCCTTACATTTCTGTGGCAGAAAGTTCTGGAATCTGAGAGGAGCCACAAATTTCCTTCCACCCAGCGTTCCCCTAAGTCTCCCGATAAAAATGATACCTCACTTGTGTGGGTAGGCCTACCGCTCGCAACAGGAAATGCCCCAAAGCGCAACGTGGACACATCCAATTTCTTGAAAGAAAACAGAGGTGTTTTTTGCAAAGTGCCTACCTGTAGATTTTGGCCTCTAGCTCAGCCGGCACCTAGGGAAACCTACCAAACCTGTGTATTTCTGAAAACTAGAGACCTAGGGGAATTCAAGATGGGGTGACTTGTGGGGCTCGGACCAGGTTCTGTTACCCAGAATCCTTTGCAAACCCCAAAATATGCCTAAAAAAACCCATTTTCCTCACATTTCTGTGGCAGAAAGTTCTGGAATCTGAGAGGAGCCTCAAATTTCCTTCCACCCAGCGTTTCCCCAAGTCTCCCGATAAAAATTATACCTCACTTGTGTGGGTAGGCCTAGCGCCCGTGACAGGAAATGCCCCAAAGCGCAACGTGGACACATCCAATTTTTTGAAAGAAAACAGAGGTGTTTTTTGCAAAGTGCCTACCTGTAGATTTTGGCCTCTAGCTCAGTCGGAACCGAAGGAAACCTACCAAACCTGTGCATTTCTGAAAACTAGAGACCTAGGGGAATTCAAGATGGGGTGACTTGTGGGGCTCGGACCAGGTTCTGTTACCCAGAATCCTTTGCAAACCTCAACATTTGGGTAAAAAAACACATGTTCCTCACATTTCTGTGGCAGAAAGTTCTGGAATCTGAGAGGAGCCACAAATTTCCTTCCACCCAGCGTTCCCCCAAGTCTCCCGATAAAAATGATACCTCACTTGTGTGGGTAGGCCTGGCGCCCGCAACAGGAAATGCCCCAAAGCGCAACGTGGACACATCCAATTTTTTGAAAGAAAAAACAGGGGTGTTTTTTGCAAAGTGCCTACCTGTAGATTTTGGCCTCTAGCTCAGCCGGCACCTAGGGAAACCTACCAAACCTGCGCATTTCTGAAAACTAGAGACCTAGGGGAATCCAAGATGGGGTGACTTGTGGGGCTCGGACCAGGTTCTGTTACCCAGAATCCTTTGCAAACCTCAAAATTTGGCTAAAAAAACACATGTTCCTCACATTTCTGTGGCAGAAAGTTCTGGAATCTGAGAGGAGCCACAAATTTCCTTCCACCCAGCGTTCCCCTAAGTCTCTCGATAAAAATGATACCTCACTTGTGCGGGTAGGCCTACCGCCCGCAACAGGAAATGCCCCAAAGCGCAACGTGGACACATCCAATTTCTTGAAAGAAAACAGAGGTGTTTTTTGCAAAGTGCCTACCTGTAGATTTTGGCCTCTAGCTCAGCCGGCACCTAGGGAAACCTACCAAACCTGTGCATTTCTGAAAACTAGAGACCTAGGGGAATCCAAGATGGGGTGACTTGTGGGGCTCGGACCAGGTTCTGTTACCCAGAATCCTTTGCAAACCTCAAAATTTGGCGAAAAAAACACATGTTCCTCACATTTCTGTGGCAGAAAGTTCTGGAATCTGAGAGGAGCCACAAATTTCCTTCCACCCGGTGTTCCCCCAAGTCTCCAGCTAAAAACGATACCTCACTTGTGTGGGTAGGCCTAGCGCCCGCGACAGGAAATGCCCCAAAGCGCAACGTGGACACATCCAATTTTTTGAAAGAAAACAGAGGTGTTTTTTGCAAAGTGCCTACCTGTAGATTTTGGCCTCTAGCTCAGTCGGAACCGAGGGAAACCTACCAAACCTGTGCATTTCTGAAAACTAGAGACCTAGGGGAATTCAAGATGGGGTGACTTGTGGGGCTCGGACCAGGTTCTGTTACCCAGAATCCTTTGCAAACCTCAACATTTGGGTAAAAAAACACATGTTCCTCACATTTCTGTGGCAGAAAGTTCTGGAATCTGAGAGGAGCCACAAATTTCCTTCCACCCAGCGTTCCCCCAAGTCTCCCGATAAAAATGATACCTCACTTGTGTGGGTAGGCCTGGCGCCCGCAACAGGAAATGCCCCAAAGCGCAACGTGGACACATCCAATTTTTTGAAAGAAAAAACAGGGGTGTTTTTTGCAAAGTGCCTACCTGTAGATTTTGGCCTCTAGCTCAGCCGGCACCTAGGGAAACCTACCAAACCTGCGCATTTCTGAAAACTAGAGACCTAGGGGAATCCAAGATGGGGTGACTTGTGGGGCTCGGACCAGGTTCTGTTACCCAGAATCCTTTGCAAACCTCAAAATTTGGCTAAAAAAACACATGTTCCTCACATTTCTGTGGCAGAAAGTTCTGGAATCTGAGAGGAGCCACAAATTTCCTTCCACCCAGCGTTCCCCTAAGTCTCTCGATAAAAATGATACCTCACTTGTGCGGGTAGGCCTACCGCCCGCAACAGGAAATGCCCCAAAGCGCAACGTGGACACATCCAATTTTTTGAAAGAAAACAGAGGTGTTTTTTGCAAAGTGCCTACCTGTAGATTTTGGCCTCTAGCTCAGCAGGCACCTAGGGAAACCTACCAAACCTTTGAATTTCTGAAAACTAGAGACCTAGGGGAATTCAAGATGGGGTGACTTGTGGGGCTCGGACCAGGTTCTGTTACCCAGAATCCTTTGCAAACCTCAAAATTTGGCGAAAAAAACACATGTTCCTCACATTTCTGTGGCAGAAAGTTCTGGAATCTGAGAGGAGCCACAAATATCCTTCCACCCAGTGTTCCCCCAAGTCTCCCGCTAAAAACGATACCTCACTTGTGTGGGTAGGCCTAGCGCCCGCGCCAGGAAATGCCCCAAAGCGCAACGTGGACACATCCAATTTTTTGAAAGAAAACAGAGGTGTTTTTTGCAAAGTGCCTACCTGTAGATTTTGGCCTCTAGCTCAGCCGGCACCTACGGAAACCTACCAAACCTGTGTATTTCTGAAAACTAGAGACCTAGGGGAATTCAAGATGGGGTGACTTGTGGGGCTCGGACCAGGTTCTGTTACCCAGAATCCTTTGCAAACCCCACAATTTGGCTAAAAAACACATGTTCCTCACATTTCTGTGGCAGAAAGTTCTGGAATCTGAGAGGAGCCTCAAATTTCCTTCCACCCAGCGTTCCCCCAAGTCTCCCGATAAAAATGATACCTCACTTGTGTGGGTAGGCCTTCCGCCCGCAACAGGAAATGCCCCAAAGCGCAACGTGGACACATCCAATTTCTTGAAAGAAAACAGAGGTGTTTTTTGCAAAGTGCCTACCTGTAGATTTTGGCCTCTAGCTCAGCAGGCACCTAGGGAAACCTACCAAACCTTTGCATTTCTGAAAACTAGAGACCTAGAGAAATTCAAGATGGGGTGACTTGTGGGGCTCGGACCAGGTTCTGTTACCCAGAATCCTTTGCAAACCTCAAAATTTGGCGAAAAAAACACATGTTCCTCACATTTCTGTGGCAGAAAGTTCTGGAATCTGAGAGGTGAAACAAATTTCCTTCCACCCAGCGTTCCCCCAAGTCTCCCGATAAAAATGATACCTCACTTGTGTGGGTAGGTCTTGCGCCCGCAACACGAAATGCCCCAAAACACAACGTGGACACATCCATTTTTTTTAAAGAAAACCGAGGTGTTTTTTGCAAAGTGCTTACCTGTAGATTTTGGCCTCTAGCTCAGCCGGCACCTAGGGAAACCTACCAAACCTGTGTATTTCTGAAAACTAGAGACCTAGGGGAATTCAAGATGGGGTGACTTGTGGGGCTCGGACCAGGTTCTGTTACCCAGAATCCTTTGCAAACCCCACAATTTGGCTAAAAAAACACATGTTCCTCACATATCTGTGGCTGAAAGTTCTGGAATCTGAGAGGAGCCACAGATTTCCTTCTACCCAGCGTTCCCCCAAGTCTCCCGATAAAAATTATACCTCACTTGTGTGGGTAGGCCTAGCGCCCGTGACAGGAAATGCCCCAAAGCGCAACGTGGACACATCCAATTTTTTGAAAGAAAACAGAGGTGTTTTTTGCAAAGTTCCTACCTGTAGATTTTGGCCTCTAGCTCAGCCGGAACCGAGGGAAACCCACCAAACCTGTGCATTTCTGAAAACTAGAGACCTAGGGGAATTCAAGATGGGGTGACATGTGGGGCTCGGACCAGGTTCTGTTACCCAGAATCCTTTGCAATCCCCAAAATTTGGCTAAAAAAAAACATGTTCCTCACATTTCTGTGGCAGAAAGTTCTGGAATCTGAGAGGAGCCACAAATTTCCTTCCACCCAGCGTTCCCCCAAGTCTCCCGATAAAAATGATACCTCACTTGTGTGGGTAGGCCTAGCGCCCGTGACAGGAAATGCCCCAAAGCGCAACGTGGACACATCCAATTTTTTGAAAGAAAACCGAGGTGTTTTTTGCAAAGTGCCTACCTGTAGATTTTGGCCTCTAGCTCAGCCGGCACCTATTGAAACCTACCAAACCTGTGCATTTCTGAAAACTAGAGACCTAGGGGAATCCAAGATGGGGTGACTTGTGGGGCTCGGACCAGGTTCTGTTACCCAGAATCCTTTGCAAACCTCAACATTTGGGTAAAAAAACACATGTTCCTCACATTTCTGTGGCAGAAAGTTCTGGAATCTGAGAGGAGCCACAAATTTCCTTCCACCCAGCGTTCCCCCAAGTCTCCCGATAAAAATGATACCTCAATTGTGTGGGTAGGCCTGGCGCCCGCAACAGGAAATGCCCCAAAGCGCAACGTGGACACATCCAATTTTTTTAAAGAAAACAGAGGTGATTTTTGCAAAGTGCCTACCTGTAGATTTTGGCCTCTAGCTCAGCCGGCACCTAGGGAAACCTACCAAACCTGTGCATTTCTGAAAAGTAGAGACCTAGGGGAATCCAAGATGGGGTGACTTGTGGGGCTCGGACCAGGTTCTGTTACCCAGAATCCTTTGCAAACCTCAAAATTTGGCTAAAAAAACACATGTTCCTTACATTTCTGTGGCAGAAAATTCTGGAATCTGAGAGGAGCCACAAATTTCCTTCCACCCAGCGTTCCCCTAAGTCTCCCGATAAAAATGATACCTCACTTGTGTGGGTAGGCCTACCGCCCGCAACAGGAAATGCCCCAAAGCGCAACGTGGACACATCCAATTTCTTGAAAGAAAACAGAGGTGTTTTTTGCAAAGTGCCTACCTGTAGATTTTGGCCTCTAGCTCAGCCGTCACCTAGGGAAACCTACCAAACCTGTGTATTTCTGAAAACTAGAGACCTAGGGGAATTCAAGATGGGGTGACTTGTGGGGCTCGGACCAGGTTCTGTTACCCAGAATCCTTTGCAAACCCCAAAATATGCCTAAAAAAACCCATTTTCCTCACATTTCTGTGGCAGAAAGTTCTGGAATCTGAGAGGAGCCTCAAATTTCCTTCCACCCAGCGTTTCCCCAAGTCTCCCGATAAAAATTATACCTCACTTGTGTGGGTAGGCCTAGCGCCCGTGACAGGAAATGCCCCAAAGCGCAACGTGGACACATCCAATTTTTTGAAAGAAAACAGAGGTGTTTTTTGCAAAGTGCCTACCTGTAGATTTTGGCCTCTAGCTCAGTCGGAACCGAGGGAAACCTACCAAACCTGTGCATTTCTGAAAACTAGAGACCTAGGGGAATTCAAGATGGGGTGACTTGTGGGGCTCGGACCAGGTTCTGTTACCCAGAATCCTTTGCAAACCTCAACATTTGGGTAAAAAAACACATGTTCCTCACATTTCTGTGGCAGAAAGTTCTGGAATCTGAGAGGAGCCACAAATTTCCTTCCACCCAGCGTTCCCCCAAGTCTCCCGATAAAAATGATACCTCACTTGTGTGGGTAGGCCTGGCGCCCGCAACAGGAAATGCCCCAAAGCGCAACGTGGACACATCCAATTTTTTGAAAGAAAAAACAGGGGTGTTTTTTGCAAAGTGCCTACCTGTAGATTTTGGCCTCTAGCTCAGCCGGCACCTAGGGAAACCTACCAAACCTGCGCATTTCTGAAAACTAGAGACCTAGGGGAATCCAAGATGGGGTGACTTGTGGGGCTCGGACCAGGTTCTGTTACCCAGAATCCTTTGCAAACCTCAAAATTTGGCTAAAAAAACACATGTTCCTCACATTTCTGTGGCAGAAAGTTCTGGAATCTGAGAGGAGCCACAAATTTCCTTCCACCCAGCGTTCCCCTAAGTCTCTCGATAAAAATGATACCTCACTTGTGCGGGTAGGCCTACCGCCCGCAACAGGAAATGCCCCAAAGCGCAACGTGGACACATCCAATTTCTTGAAAGAAAACAGAGGTGTTTTTTGCAAAGTGCCTACCTGTAGATTTTGGCCTCTAGCTCAGCCGGCACCTAGGGAAACCTACCAAACCTGTGCATTTCTGAAAACTAGAGACCTAGGGGAATCCAAGATGGGGTGACTTGTGGGGCTCGGACCAGGTTCTGTTACCCAGAATCCTTTGCAAACCTCAAAATTTGGCTAAAAAAACACATGTTCCTCACATTTCTGTGGCAGAAAGTTCTGGAATCTGAGAGGAGCCACAAATTTCCTTCCACCCGGTGTTCCCCCAAGTCTCCAGCTAAAAACGATACCTCACTTGTGTGGGTAGGCCTAGCGCCCGCGACAGGAAATGCCCCAAAGCGCAACGTGGACACATCCAATTTTTTGAAAGAAAACAGAGGTGTTTTTTGCAAAGTGCCTACCTGTAGATTTTGGCCTCTAGCTCAGTCGGAACCGAGGGAAACCCACCAAACCTGTGCATTTCTGAAAACTAGAGACCTAGGGGAATTCACGATGGGGTGACTTGTGGGGCTCGGACCAGGTTCTGTTACCCAGAATCCTTTGCAAACCTCAACATTTGGGTAAAAAAACACATGTTCCTCACATTTCTGTGGCAGAAAGTTCTGGAATCTGAGAGGAGCCACAAATTTCCTTCCACCCAGCGTTCCCCCAAGTCTCCCGATAAAAATGATACCTCACTTGTGTGGGTAGGCCTAGCGCCCGTGACAGGAAATGCCCCAAAGCGCAACGTGGACACATCCAATTTTTTGAAAGAAAACCGAGGTGTTTTTTGCAAAGTGCCTACCTGTAGATTTTGGCCTCTAGCTCAACCGGCACCTATTGAAACCTACCAAACCTGTGCATTTCTGAAAACTAGAGACCTAGGGGAATCCAAGATGGGGTGACTTGTGGGGCTCGGACCAGGTTCTGTTACCCAGAATCCTTTGCAAACCTCAACATTTGGGTAAAAAAACACATGTTCCTCACATTTCTGTGGCAGAAAGTTCTGGAATCTGAGAGGAGCCACAAATTTCCTTCCACCCAGCGTTCCCCCAAGTCTCCCGATAAAAATGATACCTCAATTGTGTGGGTAGGCCTGGCGCCCGCAACAGGAAATGCCCCAAAGCGCAACGTGGACACATCCAATTTTTTTAAAGAAAACAGAGGTGATTTTTGCAAAGTGCCTACCTGTAGATTTTGGCCTCTAGCTCAGCCGGCACCTAGGGAAACCTACCAAACCTGTGCATTTCTGAAAAGTAGAGACCTAGGGGAATCCAAGATGGGGTGACTTGTGGGGCTCGGACCAGGTTCTGTTACCCAGAATCCTTTGCAAACCTCAAAATTTGGCTAAAAAAACACATGTTCCTTACATTTCTGTGGCAGAAAATTCTGGAATCTGAGAGGAGCCACAAATTTCCTTCCACCCAGCGTTCCCCTAAGTCTCCCGATAAAAATGATACCTCACTTGTGTGGGTAGGCCTACCGCCCGCAACAGGAAATGCCCCAAAGCGCAACGTGGACACATCCAATTTCTTGAAAGAAAACAGAGGTGTTTTTTGCAAAGTGCCTACCTGTAGATTTTGGCCTCTAGCTCAGCCGTCACCTAGGGAAACCTACCAAACCTGTGTATTTCTGAAAACTAGAGACCTAGGGGAATTCAAGATGGGGTGACTTGTGGGGCTCGGACCAGGTTCTGTTACCCAGAATCCTTTGCAAACCCCAAAATATGCCTAAAAAAACCCATTTTCCTCACATTTCTGTGGCAGAAAGTTCTGGAATCTGAGAGGAGCCTCAAATTTCCTTCCACCCAGCGTTTCCCCAAGTCTCCCGATAAAAATTATACCTCACTTGTGTGGGTAGGCCTAGCGCCCGTGACAGGAAATGCCCCAAAGCGCAACGTGGACACATCCAATTTTTTGAAAGAAAACAGAGGTGTTTTTTGCAAAGTGCCTACCTGTAGATTTTGGCCTCTAGCTCAGTCGGAACCGAGGGAAACCTACCAAACCTGTGCATTTCTGAAAACTAGAGACCTAGGGGAATTCAAGATGGGGTGACTTGTGGGGCTCGGACCAGGTTCTGTTACCCAGAATCCTTTGCAAACCTCAACATTTGGGTAAAAAAACACATGTTCCTCACATTTCTGTGGCAGAAAGTTCTGGAATCTGAGAGGAGCCACAAATTTCCTTCCACCCAGCGTTCCCCCAAGTCTCCCGATAAAAATGATACCTCACTTGTGTGGGTAGGCCTGGCGCCCGCAACAGGAAATGCCCCAAAGCGCAACGTGGACACATCCAATTTTTTGAAAGAAAAAACAGGGGTGTTTTTTGCAAAGTGCCTACCTGTAGATTTTGGCCTCTAGCTCAGCCGGCACCTAGGGAAACCTACCAAACCTGCGCATTTCTGAAAACTAGAGACCTAGGGGAATCCAAGATGGGGTGACTTGTGGGGCTCGGACCAGGTTCTGTTACCCAGAATCCTTTGCAAACCTCAAAATTTGGCTAAAAAAACACATGTTCCTCACATTTCTGTGGCAGAAAGTTCTGGAATCTGAGAGGAGCCACAAATTTCCTTCCACCCAGCGTTCCCCTAAGTCTCTCGATAAAAATGATACCTCACTTGTGCGGGTAGGCCTACCGCCCGCAACAGGAAATGCCCCAAAGCGCAACGTGGACACATCCAATTTCTTGAAAGAAAACAGAGGTGTTTTTTGCAAAGTGCCTACCTGTAGATTTTGGCCTCTAGCTCAGCCGGCACCTAGGGAAACCTACCAAACCTGTGCATTTCTGAAAACTAGAGACCTAGGGGAATCCAAGATGGGGTGACTTGTGGGGCTCGGACCAGGTTCTGTTACCCAGAATCCTTTGCAAACCTCAAAATTTGGCTAAAAAAACACATGTTCCTCACATTTCTGTGGCAGAAAGTTCTGGAATCTGAGAGGAGCCACAAATTTCCTTCCACCCGGTGTTCCCCCAAGTCTCCAGCTAAAAACGATACCTCACTTGTGTGGGTAGGCCTAGCGCCCGCGACAGGAAATGCCCCAAAGCGCAACGTGGACACATCCAATTTTTTGAAAGAAAACAGAGGTGTTTTTTGCAAAGTGCCTACCTGTAGATTTTGGCCTCTAGCTCAGTCGGAACCGAGGGAAACCTACCAAACCTGTGCATTTCTGAAAACTAGAGACCTAGGGGAATTCAAGATGGGGTGACTTGTGGGGCTCGGACCAGGTTCTGTTACCCAGAATCCTTTGCAAACCTCAACATTTGGGTAAAAAAACACATGTTCCTCACATTTCTGTGGCAGAAAGTTCTGGAATCTGAGAGGAGCCACAAATTTCCTTCCACCCAGCGTTCCCCCAAGTCTCCCGATAAAAATGATACCTCACTTGTGTGGGTAGGCCTGGCGCCCGCAACAGGAAATGCCCCAAAGCGCAACGTGGACACATCCAATTTTTTGAAAGAAAAAACAGGGGTGTTTTTTGCAAAGTGCCTACCTGTAGATTTTGGCCTCTAGCTCAGCCGGCACCTAGGGAAACCTACCAAACCTGCGCATTTCTGAAAACTAGAGACCTAGGGGAATCCAAGATGGGGTGACTTGTGGGGCTCGGACCAGGTTCTGTTACCCAGAATCCTTTGCAAACCTCAAAATTTGGCTAAAAAAACACATGTTCCTCACATTTCTGTGGCAGAAAGTTCTGGAATCTGAGAGGAGCCACAAATTTCCTTCCACCCAGCGTTCCCCTAAGTCTCTCGATAAAAATGATACCTCACTTGTGCGGGTAGGCCTACCGCCCGCAACAGGAAATGCCCCAAAGCGCAACGTGGACACATCCAATTTCTTGAAAGAAAACAGAGGTGTTTTTTGCAAAGTGCCTACCTGTAGATTTTGGCCTCTAGCTCAGCCGGCACCTAGGGAAACCTACCAAACCTGTGCATTTCTGAAAACTAGAGACGTAGGGGAATCCAAGATGGGGTGACTTGTGGGGCTCGGACCAGGTTCTGTTACCCAGAATCCTTTGCAAACCTCAAAATTTGGCTAAAAAAACACATGTTCCTCACATTTCTGTGGCAGAAAGTTCTGGAATCTGAGAGGAGCCACAAATTTCCTTCCACCCGGTGTTCCCCCAAGTCTCCAGCTAAAAACGATACCTCACTTGTGTGGGTAGGCCTAGCGCCCGCGACAGGAAATGCCCCAAAGCGCAACGTGGACACATCCAATTTTTTTAAAGAAAACAGAGGTGTTTTTTGCAAAGTGCCTACCTGTAGATTTTGGCCTCTAGCTCAGCAGGCACCTAGGGAAACCTACCAAACCTTTGAATTTCTGAAAACTAGAGACCTAGGGGAATTCAAGATGGGGTGACTTGTGGGGCTCGGACCAGGTTCTGTTACCCAGAATCCTTTGCAAACCTCAAAATTTGGCGAAAAAAACACATGTTCCTCACATTTCTGTGGCAGAAAGTTCTGGAATCTGAGAGGTGCCACAAATTTCCTTCCACCCAGCGTTCCCCCAAGTCTCCCGATAAAAATGATACCTCACTTGTGTGGGTAGGTCTTGCGCCCGCTACACGAAATGCCCCAAAACACAACGTGGACACATCCAATTTTTTTTAAAGAAAACCGAGGTGTTTTTTGCAAAGTGCCTACCTGTAGATTTTGGCCTCTAGCTCAGCCGGCACCTAGGGAAACCTACCAAACCTGTGTATTTCTGAAAACTAGAGACCTAGGGGAATTCAAGATGGGGTGACTTGTGGGGCTCGGACCAGGTTCTGTTACCCAGAATCCTTTGCAAACCCCAAAATTTGGCTAAAAAAACACATGTTCCTCACATTTCTGTGGCAGAAAGTTCTGGAATCTGAGAGGAGCCACAAATTTTCTTCCACCCAGCGTTCCCCCAAGTCTCCCGATAAAAATGATACCTCACTTGTGTGGGTAGGCCTAGCGCCCGTGACAGGAAATGCCCCAAAGCGCAACGTGGACACATCCAATTTTTTGAAAGAAAACCGAGGTGTTTTTTGCAAAGTGCCTACCTGTAGATTTTGGCCTCTAGCTCAGCCGGCACCTATTGAAACCTACCAAACCTGTGCATTTCTGAAAACTAGAGACCTAGGGGAATCCAAGATGGGGTGACTTGTGGGGCTCGGACCAGGTTCTGTTACCCAGAATCCTTTGCAAACCTCAACATTTGGGTAAAAAAACACATGTTCCTCACATTTCTGTGGCAGAAAGTTCTGGAATCTGAGAGGAGCCACAAATTTTCTTCCACCCAGCGTTCCCCCAAGTCTCCCGATAAAAATGATACCTCACTTGTGTGGGTAGGCCTGGCGCCCGCAACAGGAAATGCCCCGAAACGCAACGTGGACACATCCAATTTTTTTAAAGAAAACAGAGGTGTTTTTTGCAAAGTGCCTACCTGTAGATTTTGGCCTCTAGCTCAGCCGGCACCTAGGGAAACCTACCAAACCTGTGCATTTCTGAAAACTAGAGACCTAGGGGAATCCAAGATGGGGTGACTTGTGGGGCTCGGACCAGGTTCTGTTACCCAGAATCCTTTGCAAACCTCAAAATTTGGCTAAAAAAACACATGTTCCTCACATTTCTGTGGCAGAAAGTTCTGGAATCTGAGAGGAGCCACAAATTTCCTTCCACCCAGTGTTCCCCCAAGTCTCCCGCTAAAAACGATACCTCACTTGTGTGGGTAGGCCTAGCGCCCGCGACAGGAAATGCCCCAAAGCGCAACGTGGACACATCCAATTTTTTGAAAGAAAACAGAGGTGTTTTTTGCAAAGTGCCTACCTGTAGATTTTGGCCTCTAGCTCAGCAGGCACCTAGGGAAACCTACCAAACCTTTGCATTTCTGAAAACTAGAGACCTAGGGGAATTCAAGATGGGGTGACTTGTGGGGCTCGGACCAGGTTCTGTTACCCAGAATCCTTTGCAAACCTCAAAATTTGGTGAAAAAAACAAATGTTCCTCACATTTCTGTGGCAGAAAGTTCTGGAATCTGAGAGTTGCCACACATTTCCTTCCACCCAGCGTTCCCCCAAGTCTCCCGATAAAAATGATACCTCACTTGTGTGGGTAGGTCTTGCGCCCGCAACACGAAATGCCCCAAAACACAACGTGGACACATCCAATTTTTTTAAAGAAAACCGAGGTGTTTTTTGCAAAGTGCCTACCTGTAGATTTTGGCCTCTAGCTCAGCCGGCACCTAGGGAAACCTACCAAACCTGTGCATTTCTGAAAACTAGAGACCTAGGGGAATTCAAGATGGGGTGACTTGTGGGGCTCGGACCAGGTTCTGTTACCCAGAATCCTTTGTAAACCCCAAAATTTGGCTAAAAAAACACATGTTCCTCACATTTCTGTGGCAGAAAGTTCTGGAATCTGAGAGGAGCCTCAAATTTCCTTCCACCCAGCGTTCCCCCAAGTCTCCCGATAAAAATGATACCTCACTTGTGTGGGTAGGCCTAGCGCCGGTGACAGGAAATGCCCCAAAGCGCAACGTGGACACATCCAATTTTTTGAAAGAAAACAGAGGTGTTTTTGCAAAGTGCCTACCTGTAGATTTTGGCCTCTAGCTCAGCCGGAACCGAGGGAAACCTACCAAACCTGTGCATTTCTGAAAACTAGAGACCTAGGGGAATTCAAGATGGGGTGACTTGTGGGGCTCGGACCAGGTTCTGTTACCCAGAATCCTTTGCAAACCCCAAAATTTGGCTAAAAAAACACATGTTCCTCACATTTCTGTGGCAGAAAGTTCTGGAATCTGAGAGGAGCCACAAGTTTCCTTCCACCCAGCGTTCCCCCAAGTCTCCCGATAAAAATGATACCTCACTTGTGTGGGTAGGCCTAGCGCCCGTGACAGGAAATGCCCCAAAGCGCAACGTGGACACATCCAATTTTTTGAAAGAAAACCGAGGTGTTTTTTGCAAAGTGCCTACCTGTAGATTTTGGGCTCTAGCTCAGCCGGCACCTATTGAAACCTACCAAACCTGTGCATTTATGAAAACTAGAGACCTAGGGGAATCCAAGATGGGGTGACTTGTGAGGCTCGGACCAGGTTCTGTTACCCAGAATCCTTTGCAAACCCCACAATTTGGCTAAAAAAACACATGTTCCTCACATTTCTGTGGCAGAAAGTTCTGGAATCTGAGAGGAGCCTCAAATTTCCTCCCACCCAGCGTTCCCCCAAGTCTCCCGATAAAAATGATACCTCACTTGTGTGGGTAGGCCTACCGCCCGCAACAGGAAATGCCCCAAAGCGCAACGTGGACACATCCAATTTCTTGAAAGAAAACAGAGGTGTTTTTTGCAAAGTGCCTACCTGTAGATTTTGGCCTCTAGCTCAGCCATCACCTAGGGAAACCTACCAAACCTGTGTATTTCTGAAAACTAGAGACCTAGGGGAATTCAAGATGGGGTGACTTGTGGGGCTCGGACCAGGTTCTGTTACCCAGAATCCTTTGCAAACCCCAAAATATGGCTAAAAAAACACATGTTCCTCACATTTCTGTGGCAGAAAGTTCTGGAATCTGAGAGGAGCCTCAAATTTCCTTCCACCCAGCGTTTCCCCAAGTCTCCCGATAAAAATTATACCTCACTTGTGTGGGTAGGCCTAGCGCCCGTGACAGGAAATGCCCCAAAGCGCAACGTGGACACATCCAATTTTTTGAAAGAAAACAGAGGTGTTTTTTGCAAAGTGCCTACCTGTAGATTTTGGCCTCTAGCTCAGCCGGAACCGAGGGAAACCTACCAAACCTGTGCATTTCTGAAAACTAGAGACCTAGGGGAATTCAAGATGGGGTGACTTGTGGGGCTCGGACCAGGTTCTGTTACCCAGAATCCTTTGCAAACCTCAACATTTGGGTAAAAAAACACATGTTCCTCACATTTCTGTGGCAGAAAGTTCTGGAATCTGAGAGGAGCCACAAATTTCCTTCCACCCAGCGTTCCCCCAAGTCTCCCGATAAAAATGATACCTCACTTGTGTGGGTAGGCCTGGCGCCCGCAACAGGAAATGCCCCAAAGCGCAACGTGGACACATCCAATTTTTTGAAATAAAAAACAGGGGTGTTTTTTGCAAAGTGCCTACCTGTAGATTTTGGCCTCTAGCTCAGCCGGCACCTAGGGAAACCTACCAAACCTGCGCATTTCTGAAAACTAGAGACCTAGGGGAATCCAAGATGGGGTGACTTGTGGGGCTCGGAAAAGGTTCTGTTACCCAGAATCCTTTGCAAACCTCAAAATTTGGCTCAAAAAACACATGTTCCTCACATTTCTGTGGCAGAAAGTTCTGGAATCTGAGAGGAGCTACAAATTTCCTTCCACCCAGCGTTCCCCTAAGTCTCTCGATAAAAATGATACCTCACTTGTGCGGGTAGGCCTACCGCACGCAACAGGAAATGCCCCAAAGCGCAACGTGGACACATCCAATTTCATGAAAGGAAACAGAGGTGTTTTTTGCAAAGTGCCTACCTGTAGATTTTGGCCTCTAGCTCAGCCGGCACCTAGGGAAACCTACCAAACCTGTGCATTTCTGAAAACTAGAGACCTAGGGGAATCCAAGATGGCGTGACTTGTGGGGCTCGGACCAGGTTCTGTTACCCAGAATCCTTTGCAAACCTCAAAATTTGGCTAAAAAAACACATGTTCCTCACATTTCTGTGGCAGAAAGTTCTGGAATCTGAGAGGAGCCACAAATTTCCTTCCACCCGGTGTTCCCCCAAGTCTCCCGCTAAAAACGATACCTCACTTGTGTGGGTAGGCCTAGCGCCCGTGACAGGAAATGCCCCAAAGCGCAACGTGGAAACATCCAATTTTTTGAAAGAAAACAGAGGTGTTTTTTGCAAAGTGCCTACCTGTAGATTTTGGCCTCTAGCTCAGCAGGCACCTAGGGAAACCTACCAAACCTTTGAATTTCTGAAAACTAGAGACCTAGGGGAATTCAAGATGGGGTGACTTGTGGGGCTCGGACCAGGTTCTGTTACCCAGAATCCTTTGCAAACCTCACAATTTGGCGAAAAAAACACATGTTCCTCACATTTCTGTGGCAGAAAGTTCTGGAATCTGAGCGGTGCCACAAATTTCCTTCCACCCAGCGTTCCCCCAAGTCTCCCGATAAAAATGATACCTCACTTGTGTGGGTAGGTCTTGCGCCCGCTACACGAAATGCCCCAAAACACAACGTGGACACATCCAATTTTTTGAAAGAAAACCGAGGTGTTTTTTGCAAAGTGCCTACCTGTAGATTTTGGCCTCTAGCTCAGCCGGCACCTAGGGAAACCTACCAAACCTGTGTATTTCTGAAAACTAGAGACCTAGGGGAATTCAAGATGGGGTGACTTGTGGGGCTCGGACCAGGTTCTGTTACCCAGAATCCTTTGCAAAC